>NW_027185793.1:7903822-7963135 GCF_028583685.1 Petaurus breviceps papuanus
ATTCCAAGGGAGTTTATGTTTTCCACTAGTGTTGCCCTCCATTGTGCTTTCAATAAAGGTAAATACCAAAATGTCAAAACACAAACTCATATTAAAATTTTTAAATATGAGTAGTCAACACTTTTTCCACTTCACATTTTAAAGCTAATCATCCAGTTGAACAAAATGAAGACTTATATTTAATTTTTCTTCACACTTCCATGGTCATTTTGTAATTTCTATTCGTCTGAACATATGATGATTCAGCACAAATTCAATGTTCAAAAGAGAGTTGTACAACCAGAATCTTTTTTATATACATAGATGTATACATGTATATATACATATTAATGTATAGGCATATGTGTATGCATACAACATATATGCAAATATATGTGTACACATATGCATATATATGTGTACACATATACATATATACCTGTATACTTATACATATATATGTGTACACATATACATATATATGTGTAATTGTGTTATGTGAATGCATAATTTTTGTGTGTTAATTCGCTTTCATCCACACACAATATTATTTTTCATTTAATTTTTTCAGACAGTTAATAATCTATAGAAAAATAATGAAAATCTCTCCAGTTTTCCTATTTTAAGTTGTGGCAGGATTTCCAAAGTAAAGTCATATCTAATGCTGTAGCACATAATGCATTTCAAAGGAATCTTTGATAAGTTTCAATTGAAAGAAATATTTGATTTAACTGCAAAGATACCTCTTTATATTCAATCTTATTGACTCCCAAATTTTCCAGTCAACAAAGTAGGCCTGCCTCTATATTTAAAAAGTGAAACACACACAAAGATGCAAACACATACATGTACCTTTGAAACAACACCAGATTGGTTTAGATAAGAATTTTAAGAAAGAAAATCATATCTTTTTCCTACTTTTCCTGGTCTATTCTACTGAGCCATGATGTGCAGTTTATTATGACTTGTGAAACACAGCTGATGAACTACTGCCTTGAGAAGTATGATTACTAGGTTATGTGTGTGTGTGTGTGTGTATTCTTTTAAAGTAAATCTACATAACTGCATATAGGGGGGGAGTAGGAAATTTGAAATGAGCTTATAAATGATTTACAAAATATTCATACTTCTAGTCTCAGACCATAAATATAGAATGTATAGATGGAAAGATATTTTAAAATCACAGGATTGTAGATATAGAGCTGAGAGGGACTTCAGATACTACAATATCATCCTATCATTTAAAAATTAAAAAAAACAAGACCCAGGAAATGTGACTTGCCCCAAATCACACAGATAATATATTACAAAACTATTATTTGAATTTGAATTCTCTGTCTACAAATCCATTCCAGTATTATACTGTGTGGTGTCTTCCATATATCTAATGGGATTCTGTGAGATTTTATTTTTAAATTATGAAGCAATTTATTTATTCTTAACCAGTAGAAATATACCTTTATAGAAGTACAAATATCTAAAATAATGTTCCTGTAATAACTATTTAACAAGAATACTTGTTTATTTTCAAGTTCCTATCAGTTCAGGTTCTTCATTTGCCCAATCCACATTGATCAATGGTATCCATGCTTAGTGCTTCTATATTCCCTAAGAACAAGTAATTCATAAAATATATGTCTAGTAGATACCACTTCTTCCTGAAAATATAATTATAAAACATAGAAGAGGCATATAGAACTTATTGAGTTTTATTATGGAAATCAAATTTTTAAAACTGTTGTAAGTTAAGTCACATGGAAGTGGAATTTCATGGTAGAAAGAGCAGGAGAACAATTATCTAGAGTGAGAAGAAACATTAGAGGCCACCTAGTCCAAACTATTCATTCTACCAATTACAAAACTGAGGAGAAGACATGTTGAGTTACTTGCCTCAATTCCCATAGGTGTTAAACATCAGATATAGGATTGAAATCTTTGTCTTCCAATTCTTGAACCAGTGCTATTTCCACTGTAGCATATTGAACAAAGCTAGGAGATTTGGGTTTTGCTTCATTTCTAAGATAAATAAACTATGTGACTTTATTCAAGACACTTAACATCTTTAGGCTTAATTTCCCAATGCATAAAGTGAGGGGGATGAACTAAGTCAATGTTTCCTAAACTAAACTATACTTTGAATCAACTAAATAGATGATTTTGCTGCCTTGGATGGTTCCAGACACTGAAGTCTTGAACCTATCATTATCTGGAACTCAAGGATTAGAACAGGAGTGGGGAACTTGCATCCTCAAGGCCACATATGGTCTCCTATGTCTTTGGATGTAGCCTTTTGCCTGAGTATGAGTTTTACAGAATAAATCCTTTTATTAAAGGTATTTGTTCTATGAAGTTTGGCTACATACATACATAGATGCATTATTCTTTAGCACTGTGCTGATGTTAGATATAAAATGCAACAACCTAAGCCTTTATAGTATGGGGCAGTCATAGCCTTAAAAATAAGACACAAAATGTGTGAGGTGGATTGTTGAGGGAATATGATTCTTTCTCATTGAGTTTTCACCTAATGACACTGCCTCTTTAAACATCAAGATGACATTAATCACAGTGTGGAATACAGATCCTGGTGAAAGTCTGCCAGTCCCTCTCCTGTGAATTCACATAAAGGATGTTCCTCTCATCCAAGTAATTCCAAAGGTGACAAATATTACAGATGCTGAATTTATGGGAGTACTTGCTCCCTGTTTATTAACTCATCCATCTTGTGAGAAATAAAAGGACCAAACAGGGAGACAAGCGGGTTTGTCTTATCCTGTCAGGTCCATGATGTCTTAGAGTAATCAATATCTATAATTACTAAACCTTTCCAGGGCAATTTAACCCTTCACTGACTTATTCATGGGTACTCACTTCTAAATAAGACATCAGGAGTAAATGCAATGTTAATTAGAAAGAATAAATCTTTAATTAAGACTTTTCTCCATTTTGTCACCTTATTTTAAAACCTTATTATAAATAACTTAATTTGCATTGACAGAAGAGAAGGGGATCTGTGATGGCAAAGATCTGAAGAACCATTTATGCAAAGGGGAGAGGGAGATGCAGGATGTACCTAATGAACTTCCCCTAAAGGAAAAAAAAACATCCTGGAAGAAAAAAAATCTTGACAGGCTTTTAATTTTTCTCTGACAGTACTGTAATTCGGATTTTTAACAACTGCTTTGGAATCTGTATACACAGGATCACCTCATTTTATTCATTTGCACATCTAATTTAAGATATTTGCTTAATTACTAAGTTACATGAATATAAATGCAAACTTATTCTCAGAACAAAGTAGGAAATAATAGTTATAAATAAAACTTACCTTAACCAATTATGTATAGCTCTCGTGTACTTGGGACTTAGAAAATCATTCCCAGAACTGTATTGGAACTATAGATAGCAGTCCTACACAGCTCAGTATTCAACTCAAAATATTTAATAAACATGTATTAAATGCCTATTCTAGTCAAGACATTCTGAAGGACATTTGAGGGATTGTGTTATCTATTTGTGAAATATTTAATATCTAAGGATTACAATTTACAAAGTCTACATACCCATTCTTTTTCATAGGGGTTTTGATTAGGTAAGGAACTTTTTAATAGAACAAATCACAATCATCTCTTCTCATCTAATACAAAATATCTGGTTGATTTATCTTACAGTATCTAACGTTTGTTTTAATTTCTGTGGAGTAGGTTTTATCTTACTCATTTCAGGTATGTAAATTAATTTGAAGTCTGGAATACAATGAGACACTTGTAGTACATCTAAAAGTTACTAGAAGGGCATTTGCTTAATCATAGCAGGGAAAGGATATTCAGAAAGGATATTCATCAAGTATACAGAATTGATTCAATTGAGTACCTCTTCTTATTGTTGGTCCTACTGCCAGTCTGAAGCCTCAGGCCACAATCTCCAACTCAGATATCTTAGAATTGATGTCAATGAATGGTCTGAAACTTCCCCCCCAAACCAGTGTAGTTTCAAAGAAAGTTTATATACTTTTTAATGAGAAAATCACACACCTAAACAAACATTCATGTGATAGAATCCCACGAAAAAATGTGTCCAGTGTACATACCAAGGTTCCAGAAAATATTGTTCCTATCATATTAGGGATCCATATAAAATTTCTACCATCAAACACCACCCCAATAGCTCATCTTATATTGTACTTTAAGGTTTTGAAACCACATGTCATCTCAGTGTATCCTTAAAATAGCAATGGAAAGTAGGTCCTGCATTTTGTTTTATATGCATGACTTAACTAGTCACTTTTAGGGTTGTAATTTACCATCTGCTTCAAAAGGTAGGCAAACTGTTAGAGCAAGCATTTAATATACTCTTCTTATTTGATCCTCAAAAAAAATCCACAAAACATTTATCAGATAAGTAGTATAGGTATCATTATCCCCATTTTTAACACAATGAAACATATTACGGTTTTTAACTCAGCTCTCTCCCAACTCCATGTCTATCACTCTTTCCTCTATAGTATTGCCAGAAAACTTTTTCACAAAGGAAAGTTACTAAAGTTAAAGACTTTTGTAAAAAGCAAACTATAGGGGAGGCCAGTTAGCACAGTAAGCACATCAGCCCCATAGTCGGGATCGCCTGGGATCGAATCTGGGCTCAGACACTTATCACCCACCCAGAAACACCTGGCTGTGTAACTTTGAGCAAGTTACTTCACCCCAATTGCTTTTAAAAAAAGCAAACTATATCCTTAGGAAATACACTTTGCATGCAACATTACCCCATTTCCTTTTCTACTTGCTAGTTATGAATTCAAAATAATGAGGAAGGTGGGGGGGAAGTCAGTACTCAAATATAAATGTCAACTGTGTTTATATATGTCTCTTTGTCAATTTAATATTTTGAAAATCATGAAAGATTCTAGTGAGAGAGAGTTTAGATTGAAAAAATTATCAAAAATGACAGTTAGAAGTGACTTTTATACTAAAGACTGCGTATTGTTGATACTCATCTGAAATGGGACATGCAATTTATATTTATAAGTTACCACTCAGGTGATATTCTATGAGCTATTACTGAAATTCTCATTCCTTTTTCAAGATTTTATGACTAATTATACAAATCTATGCTACCTGATCAGATGCAGTCTCTATTGATGGGTTTTAACGTTGCACACACTCTAGAGCTGACGGATTCACTGAAGGAATGAATCTATGCCTAGGATTGTCTGCTTCCCCTGCCCATCTCTTGACGCAAGCAAGCTGTAAATTACCTCTGCACGTTTCCCAGCTAATCTAAAGACACGCACCAATGTGACCATTCTTACTTCTGATGTCTCCATGCTACCTTAGCTTGTTTCTCTGTGGATATGTGTGTCTGTGTGTGTATGTGTCTCTGTGTGTGTTTGTGTGGTCTTAAAATTGGCAGAGGTATTCACTGCTCTATCATGCCTGACATAATGAATAACTCCCAACTTTTATCAATTGTTTCCTTGTTAAAGAGGGTGAAGTGGATAATATTTAGCATTGAAAAAAATTGATTATTCACCTTCTCATGACAGGTTGACTCCATGCTCTAGAACATTGGCAGTCAGCTGGAAGGAAAGGATGGAGACAGGTGAACAATATTTAGAAATTATATGGCAATTCTATTTATCCAATATAATTTGATTCTTGCAAAATCCTGGAAAGTAAATGCTTTTGTTATCTTTATCTTATAGATTTGGAAACTGCGACACAGAGTGGTTGTCATCAGTGTCAGAGAGTCAGTAAGTGTCCAAGGCATCATGTGAACTCAGTTGTTCCAGACACCCAAGTTCTTCACTGCTTTTATCAAGCCACTGAGCTCCTTAACAAGGAAAATCTGGGTTTTCATCAGAATATATGATAATTCAATTTTTAATTACACCTCATCTTTAACATAATCTATTAGGTTGTATAGGGATTTTGATAGACAGCAATGAAATTTTAGCTCTTTGCATCTTTGTTGAATATATATATATATACATATATATATATATTAATGAGCATTCTGTCTTATCTTTACCAACTGAATATAGGGTGCAGTAAATATTATAATTTAGGAACCAGAAAGGTGCCTCCTTCTCTCCATTCACAACCTCATCTTATTGTAAAAATATTTTTGTGTGTTATATATTGTAGTCTGTGCTATTCAAGAGAGGTCAATTTATATAAAGACCAGGTAGATATGAAAAGAGTAACCTAATAACACCCAGTCATGTTTTCTGGCAGAAACTCATTCTTATGGCCGTGTGTGGTCAGAAAAGTCAAAATTAGGAAGAATCAGATTTCTCCCACTCTGCAGGGTACTCCCTTCATACTGTATGCTTTCAAAGCAATTGACTTGGGGTCTATTTGCTTCATGATGCTACTAATACCATATTGACTGAACCAATTTATACCCTATACTATCTGCAACATTTTTTTCAATTGCATAGGAAAGTTTTAAAGTCTGGTGTAGATTTGTAGAGAACTTTTATATTGACCGGTGATTAATTTAGATAATATACCAGGAATAAATTATGTAATTCGATATACTTTGTTATGGCACTAATAAAGAGGCAACAGAACACTAGAAGGGAGGAAATGCAGTAGCCAAGAGAGAACAGCTGCCAAAAAGAAAGAATTATCTGATGAGGAGAACCAAAATTGGACTACAGAGACTTAAACTCAGGCCTCAGAGGAAGCAAGGGAGTCCTCTACTAGAAAGACATTGAATGAAGATGAACACAACATATATTGTGATGGTTGGGATGGGGGAGTACAGTTTGTAAGCTGTTTGAGGTTTTTTTTTAATTCCCTTCTATTTTTATTTGTTGTGATGAAAACTATTTTTTGAGGAGGACATAGCAGAATCATTTGACTGATTCCCAGTTAGAAGGTATTTAGAAAGTATTTATTTTACTTACTAACTTTAGAGATGACAAAATTGAGGTCTAGAATATTGAGAATTGTACAAGGACACATAAGCAATAAAAACTGGAACTGAGATTTAAACTTTCATTCTCTGACTTGGACCCACAATACCATGGTATATATGGTTCATCAGAACAAGGAAAAAGTTTACGAAAGGAAATTGAGTAAAGATTTGAAAGGGGATTTGGAATATTCTCTTCAAATCATTTGCTCTTTCTTAAGACAGTAAGGCAGCATTTGTAATACTCGTAATGCAAAAATAAACCACATATTGTTTACAACACACACATGTATCTAGGAGTGAAATAAATAAAAATGACAAACTTTCTTAAATTTTCAAAATATTTACTAAATTACAATTGTGTGTACTTTTTCATTCAGATATATGTAAACATAGATTGTGTGTGTGTGTGTGCGTGTGTGTGTGTGTAAGACAAAAAAAAAAGCCCTAATTTTTTTTTTTTTTACATCTCCAATTTGGATAACCTGAAAGAGATCACTGATTTTGTTTTGTCACCTGAAAGGTCAAAGACAGTCGGTCTTTATTAAGCAGCAGAAAAAATATATTCAGGCCCTATGATCATGGTTACAGCAACATCCCAAGATGTCACTCATAAAACCTGTCAACCATAATTTTTTTTTTTTATTGAACATGTCAAACTGACCCACTGAGATGGGAAATTTATTGGAATTTCTTGTTCAGATAGATCTCAGCTGTGGAGTGAATTACTTATTTTATATTGAGTCATCTTTTCAACAATGCGTCTGGACATGGTTGAAAGTTATTATTAAGGTACATCTTATCTTTCTTTATCTCCTAATCATAATATTGAACTCAAAAAAGCAAGTGAATAAGAGAATAATGATGGTGTTTAGCCTATATATCAGGTGCTGTCTTAAAGGAGACGTATTCTTTGACTTTCATGTGGCCTAATTTAAGTATTTCAAGAGCTACTAGCTTTTCTAAAACAACTTTAAATAAAGATTTCTTTCCAGTTTTTAAAGTTGATCACATTTGTTAAAAAAATAATTAAATAGTTTGTGTTCATTAGTGATGGGTGGATTTCAAAATTTCACAATTATTTTCCATATTATATATTTATTTAAAATATGAAAATGTTCTGAATCTAAAAAGCACATCAAGAAATCTTATACTCACTATGAGTCTCAAACGTGATTTTGGTAAATCCCCATTTGTCTAATTTCCTGAATCATTTCACAAATGTTATGGATGAAGGGGATAAAAAAATTAAGCCCTTTGGTTCCTTAAGGGAAAAATAACTCAGTGAATGAGCAATGGCCCAAATCACCCCATGGGTCTTTCCAGAAAGTTAGGTGTGGAATCACTATATCTTAACTTCATTCCAAATAGTACAATTACTTAACAAGTACTTGATCTAGTTGTAATCAGATTTGTACTTAATAGGTATTTAGCTTTGCCAAACCATTGTGAACTATATATGCAAATACACACATATTTGAAATTCATATGTATGTATGCATATAGGTATATGTGTATATGTGTGTATTCATGTACATATGTATACATATATACATAAAACATACATAAGATATAGTATACATAATAGATATGAATAGTGATATACACAGAATTGTAAATTAGTAAATATTTTCAAAATATAGGAAACCTGTCATTTTAAATTATTTCATCTCATTAATTTAAAATATATTTAATTCCTCTTATTTGTTGTTAGTAACACATGTATCTGAATTATATTATTATCCTTGGATGTTGAATAAATAATAGGACCGTTTCTATTAAATGATGTTTCCTCAAGTCAGATTATGACTATAAATGGTAGTGGAAGTGTGAAAATAATTGTTTTCTGAATACAAAATATGGCATCAGTTTCCTGTACGAGTATTGAAACAATTCAAAAAGGAACAGGGATCTTAAAGTCAGTTATTAGGAAGGATGCAAATTTCTTTTCACACTTACTAGTTTCCTCTTTGAATATTAAAAAAAAATCATTTTTGGTTATCACCTAGAAATTCCACTTTAACAAAATTCTGTAACGCATTGAATCTGAAATCAATTTTTTTTCATCCAGTAAATTGTAACATTCGCTTCTATCTTTTCTCGATAATTATTGTATAATAATCAATGTAGCTTTTGTATTCAGAAAATTTATAGAATTTTTAACTTAAGAAGATTTTTCATAAGTATTATTGTCATAAAATCATAGTAAGAGAGGTTATTATTGTTAAATAATTAGCTAATCATTGGAGTTGATTTTGGGCTCCATGAATTCTAAGAAGTTGATATAACCCTTTATATTTTTATTATATCTCCTTTAGAAATTAATTTTTCTGAGGAGCAGGTTTCTGTTTTAATTGCAAATTAAGAATAATCAGATCTATATTTGATGACTAAACAAAAATAGGTACATATGAATATCGATTTTAAAATGTTTAATATTTCCAATTATCTGAGGTCTTAACAGTATAACATTACACATTTATTTCTTTTTATTTAATCCTTATTTGTGTTCTTATGCATAAAAAATTCACATCTGGAATGAATAGTTGAAGACACCCAAAGAAAGTTCAAAAAATCATTCAAAATGTGACTTCTATTTTTAAAGAATTTTGCTCAGTGAGTGCAATGCACGATTTTTCAGTCCAAAACTATGAGAAATTTTATAGTCACTAACATGTTATTTTTTGTGCAAAATTGTTTTAGAGATTCTCATTTCCTTTACATCTATACAAAAATTACTCTAAAACATGTCTTAAACTAACTAAATCTACTTTACATCTCATTTACTTCACTAATCTTAAAAACACACCTTATAAAGTAACAATTTATTAGATCTGTGATTGCTTGATATTAAAGACATCTGGGATTTGATGTGCTTTACATCTGGGACTCATCACATCAAGGGTCCAAAGAAAATGCTGATGAGTTCCTAAGTGTTCAAACATTGCTGGACCTGTACTTATGGGTCATTGCATGGATGTTTTGGGTGATGATTAATAAAAAAGAAAGAAAGGAAAAAGAGAAGGGAAAAAGAAAAGAATAGAGGGAATTAAAGTCTGGAAAATGAATTAAATCTTGAATATTATCAGTGTGTTCTCAAAGATTCTTTGCTCTTTCCAAACTCTCATAGTTTTTGTTTAGATCAGAGTTGTTAGGCACATTCAGCTGATTCAAAGATGATTTATTCTTAAAGATCGTCTGCCTGGGCACTCCACTGCTATGGTAAAATAGTCCTCCATGAGATTAATATCACATCAGAGTATCCATTAAACTTGTCACAGACTTCCCTGCACCCTGACATTAAGTGATTATTGTCTTGGATTATTGACTTCACTGACATTCTATTGTTCAAAATGATTGACTCGTCCCAGCAGCAAAGGGACAATTGATAGAAGAACTCTGTCCATCAACTGAATCTTCTGCTTTATATTCCCAAACTTGGTCAGAGTTGAAAGGATGTGAGACTTCACAAAATGATACTCATAATGACTATGTGCTCTGCACCTACTGCCTTAGGCATTGTGTCCCTGAATAAAGCTGTCAAATGAAATATCTTAGGTAATAATAGACACAAAATGTATTTACCAATCCCTGTGTTCATACAATAGGATAAAGCAGCTACAACACCATTGCCATCTGATATTCTTGATAGAAAATGACACACATAAGTTTTGGTAGTAGGAAAAATGGGAAATTCATAGAGGGAAGAAAGAAAACATATATGCAAAGCAATAGAAAAGCAATATAACTGCAACCATTTTTTTTAAATGAACAGAGCTGTGTATATCCTAACCTGTTATTTGTTCTCTTTCCTGTCTACATAGAGATGTCAAAAATGCCCTAGGGTAGAGAAAAAAAACCTCCAGTTTCTTTCTTTTCCTTTTCTGACATCACTAATCCCAGCAAAACACACACAAAAAGATACACATGTGCGCAAATGCATACACACAATAACCCTACTCAAAATTCAACCTAGTTTTGAAAAGTCCATATGGTCAGGTCAAATACATATTTACCATGTAAATTAACACCAAAACACAAACATACACACACACACACACATCTCCAAAATCTAACCATAGCTAGGCAGCCCAGATTATTGGTAAGAGAATTAGCTTTAGAGTTAAGAAGATGTGAGTTCAGGAACTGAGCTATTTCTGACACATAAAGCCTGCATGAACATGGACAATTAGTTCAGTGTCCCAGTTCATCAGCTAATTGTCTAAAACTATCAATTTATAGAAGATGCTGATCTGCCTCAATGTAAGGCATTTCTATACTGAAAATCCCCTATACTAATGAAGCCACAGATCTGAATTTAAAAAATGGAGGTGTTTATTATTATTATTATTAATTGTGCTTTAGTAAAAAGAATTGTGATTAAAGTTTTGACATATAAGTAGACTTTCATGAAACTTTATTTGATAGGTGATTTTGTTTATGATGAAATATTTTAAAATTATTCAGAGATCATTACCATTTCCTGTTTGAATATATAAGCCACTTAGTATAAACCTGGCCTTTCCATATATGCATACAGATCTTTGAGCTTTTCCATCTGTCCATATCAATGTTTGAAAGAACTGTGGTCTAAGTAAAACAGACTTATCCTGCCATAAATGCCTCTGTGAGACAGTGAAACCATTTAGAAGTACCCTGGCAAATATCTCTTTGTGTGGAAAAGAGAAGTCTGGCATTTGTCCTATGCCATTCCCAGTCTAAAGGATGTCCAGAAGGCTGGGAGAACTGCTGAGCTTTACATAGTAGTTTGGATTAATTATGTGGCCAACATGAGGTAGTTTTGGGCTGAACTAAATAGCAAAACCCACCCTAGAACAGGTTAAATGTACAACCATCCCAAATTCAACTGTTATTATTTTAAATTTTGAATTCTAGAACTGGGACAGAATTTAATTAGTCTTGTGAATTTAAGAGGTAGATTATTGTTAGCCAGATATTTACCATTTTAAAGTTGGAAGGAAGTACCATCTAACAGCAAGGGCTGAGACTGGAATCAGGAAGACTCATCTTCTTGAGTTTAAATCTGTTCTCACAAACTTGTTAGCTATATAAACCTGGACAAGTAATTTAACATTTTGCCTCAATTTCCCCATCTGTGAAATGAGCTAGAGAAGCAAATGATAAACCACTTTAGTATCTTTCCCCAAAAACCTTAAATGTGGTCACTGAGACCTGGACATGACTGAAAAATTATTCAAAAACAACCATAAATATCATAGTCCTGCATCCTTGTTCTTTGGTGAAAAATCAAGAGTTTTATTTCCATAAAATGAGTTTTTGAAAGAATTCCCTCCTTTGCATCATATCCGAATATGGAGATGGCATAATGATTCCACAAAAAAAACTTAAAATTGGGTAAACTGAAAATTGTCTGGGAGCATAATGTAATATAATGCATATTTATTATATTATTGGATCACTGTATTTCTCTCCTACTTATTTTCTGCCTATGATCTTTTACACTTAAGCAGTATTATACCAGCAGAGCATATGCTTGGATTGATACTGAGGTAGGAGGAGGCCTTCAATATTCACATTCGTTACTCCATAGAAATTCTTGACTCAATTCCTCAGTGTCCTTAAATCCCATTTTTAATTCACCTTAACCACACATAGCAACGGTAATATTCTTGGTCTCACTATTAGATGTGTTCCTCTTCCCTAATAAGAAATTCTGACATTCCTATGCCACATCCTGTCTAAATCTAGTTTTCGCTCCTAAGAAGACTTCCAATCTTTCCACCTTCTGTACTTTACTCTGGTTTCACTTTCCTCCCTTTCTAATTTAGAACCTATTTAATTTAATTTAATTTAGAACCATTTCTCTCTTACGACTTCCTCTGCTCTTGAATTTCAGAAACTTCTTCAAAATCTTCTATTTTCCTTTATTTTTAAGCCTCTCACACCTCCCCATGATGTGGACCTTGACTTTTACTTTACTGATAAAATTGAAACCATTTTAAATGAGCTCTCTTCTCTCCTTATCTTTACTTCAATACTGTTCTTGTATAATCAGTGACACATGTGCTCACTCTTTTTCATCTGACATATTCATTCCTTTGACATATCTTGCTGTTTTGACAACCACCACATGTCTCAAATATGACCCTTTTGCCCTATTTACAAAGCTACTATAGTAGTTCAATCCCTCATGAACTCTATCATTTAGGTGATTGCAATAGCTTTATAATTTGTCCTTCTGTCTAATCTTTCATTACTCCAATGCACACTACATGAGGCTTCCAAAACAGTTTTCTTTTAGAGAAGATCTGATCTTTTGTTTCCCCTACTACTCAATAAAATCCAGTGGCTCCTATTTCCTCTAAAATGAAAGAGAATATCCTCAAAGTCCTCTATAATATGACTCCTATATATCTTTATTTCCCTATTGTATATGACTATCTATGCTCTGAAATTTAGCCAAATTAGCCTTTTATTTCTATTTTTTTCACACAGAATACTAATAATAGGTACATGTTCCATCTCTCATCTTCATCCATCTCTGTGCCTATGCCTAGCCTACCCTCCATTCCCTACCCAGATCAATCTGTAAGAATGGAGATTATAGTATCTCATTCTGCTTGGAAGAAAATGTTCCTGGGAGATGATAAAAGCTCCCAGGCTGTCAGGGCGCTTGTTATAAGCATGTATATCCTATTTTGCAAGGGCAGTTGTTAAGCACATCCTGACTTCAGGAAAATAGAAAGGTTGGGATACGAGAAATGATTCAGACCCAAGGGGTCATGCCCCCATCACAAGCATCCTCTCTATTGCACCTGCTTGGTGAACCTCATGCATATTAATTTACACACTTCAAGGGTGGAGACTTCACCATTTTCCAATAATGTATTGTATGAACAGGGAGGTGGAACTTATGAAGTAGCACATGTAAGGAGAGTATAAAGAAGAATTGTAAGTTGAACGAGTGTTGGATGAATCCTAACTGATGGAAGGAGGACTAGACTAACAATATTTTATCTTGTTCTTGCTTCTGTATGGTGTGAGTATTCTTTGGAAACAGCACACATGCTTCTTATAAGAAGTGAAATAAATGCCTTCCTCTGCCCACCCTGTTTCTGACTTCTTTTTGTGGGAAGGTGTCTCTCACATAGATCATCTTGAGGGCTCTCACCCAGGGTAGCAGTAGTGTGCAAAGGCATGCCTGGGCTTGCTCCCTGACCTTGCCTGGGAAGTCCTGTGATACCTACAACTGGGTTTCTCACAAATCTCAGCATTTTTTTTTTGCATGAAGCATTTTCTGTGTCCCCCAGCAGCTAAAGTTACTTTCAAAATCCTTATATTAACTGCTTTGATTAATTTAATTTCTTCTCATTCTGTATGTGCTTTTATGGGTATTTTTTGTTCTCCAGCTGAATGTAAGTTCCTTGTGAGTAAGCATTTCATTTTTTATTTAATTATGTCATTTTTTATATTTTTATCACCACTGCCATTTGAATAAGACAGAGATATCACATACTCAGTAAAAGCTCTAAGCTTTTGTTTGTTTTGTTTTTTGATGGGCAAAAGATGGTCAAGACGTGTAATTTCATTGATATGGATGACTTCAGGTGAGGAGACCATCTCACAAATGCAGAATGGTAGTAGGTCTACAATTTATAGTCTTAAAAGTGTTGTCTTGGGCACTGAGAGATTCACTGACATTTCCTAAGTCAAAGAGGTAATATGAATCATAGTCAGGATGTGAACCAAGTTTTTTCTGTTTCTGAAGTAATCATTTTTCTCTACTACCTAATGCTGCTTCTCCAATGAAGTATTTAAATGTCAAATACATCAATGATAGTGATCCAATGTATTACTATCTTCAAAAGAGGATTTTGATTAAATGCAGTCCAAACATACATTGTTTTAATCAAAATGTTGTTATTTGACTTGAATGCATTTTCTTTTTTTATTACATTTTTCCTCTTTTTTTTATTTTTTAGTTTACATCATTCATTTCCACAGGCTTTTTGGTTATACATTTTATCCCCATTTTCTCCTACACACCAACCCAAAACAGCAATCCCACTGGATATGCCCTCCCCCAATTTGCTCTCTTCCATATCTTCCCCATCCCCCTCTGACTTTCCAGTACAGCATGGTGAATTTCTATGCCCCAGTGCCTCTATATCTCATTTCCCAGTTACATGTGAAATAATAATAATAATAATAATAATATATATATATATATATTAAACATTTGATTTTAAAACTTTGAATTCCAAATTCCTTCCCTTCCTCCCTCTTCACCCACCCTCATTGGGAAGATAAGCAATTCAATATATGTTGTAAATGTGTAGTTATGCAAAACATTTCCATACTGGATATATTGTAAAAGACTGAATATATTTCCCTCCATCCTATCCCAATCCCCACTTGTTCTATTCTCTACTTTGATTGTGTCCCTTATCAAATGTGGGTGCTTCCAAATTCCCTCCTCCCCAGCCTACCCTCCCTTCCATTATCTCCCCTTTCTTCCCCTTCCCCCCTACCCTCATGTAGGGTGAAATACCTTATTTAGTGTATATGTCATTCCTTCCCTAAGCTGAATTCAATGAGAACAAGGTAGACTAGTTCCCTTTTGACTTCCAGTTCTTCCCCTCCATTGTAACAGTTTTCCTTTGCCTCTTCTATATGAGATAATTTACTCCATTCTGTCTCTCCAGATCTCATCTCATTATATTACTCTCTCATCTCTTAATTTCACATTTTAAGTATCATCCCTTCCTATTGAATTGGTCTTGTGCCTTCTGTCCCTGTACAGTTGGCCACATATATACACACACTCACGTATGTATTCATATGCCCATATACCCTCCTCTACAGACATATATATATATATATATTATACATATATATGTGTGTGTGTGTGTATGTGTGTGTATACATTTCTTTTCCATGTAACTGTCCTCATAGTGAGAAAAGTTTCATAAGTTACAATTATTATTTTTTCCGTGTAGGAATATAAGTATTTCAACTTTGATAAGTTCCTTATGATTTCTTTTCCCTGTTTTCCTTCTCATGCTTCTCTTGATTCTTGTATCTGAATGTCAAATTTTCTATTCAACTCTGTTTTGCTCACCAAGAATTTTTGAAAGTCCTATGACCATATTTTCCCCTGATACATGATGCTCAGTTTTGCTGGGTAGGTGATTCTTGGTTTTAATTCCAGCTCCTTTGACCTCCAGAATATCATATTCCAAGCCATTTTATCACTCACTGTGGAAGCTGCCAGATCCTGAGTTATCCTTATTGTGTTTCCACAATGTTGAAATTGTTTCTTCCTGGATGCTTGCAATATTTTCTCCTTCATCTGGGAACTCCAGAACCTGGTGATACTATTCCTAGGAGTTTTCTTTTGGGGATGTTTTTCAGGAGGGGTTTGGTGGATTCTTTCAACCGCTATTTTGCCCTCTGCTTCTAAAACATCAGGGCATTTTCCTTGAGAATTTCTTGAAGAATGATTTCTAGTTTCTTTTTTTGATCATGGATTTCAGGTAGTCCCATAATTTTTAAATTATCTCTTCTGGATATATTTTCCAGGTCAGTGTTTTTTTTTTTCCAGTGAGTTATTTTACATTGCCTTCTATTTTTTTTAATTTTTTTTTATATCTGTTTAATAGTATGTTGATTTTTTTCTCATTTCTCATAAAGTCACTAGCTTCCATTTGGTCCAATCTTATTCTGAAGGAATGCTTCTCTTCAGTAAGTTTTTAAATTCTTTTTCCATCCTTCAGATTTGGCTTTTTAAGGCATTCTTCTTCTCATTGCCTTTTTGAGTCTCTTTTGCCACCTGAGTTAGTCTATTTTTAAAGGTGTTATTTTCCTTAGTCAGATTGTTTACTCTCATAATTTTGTTTAATTGTTCTCATTTCTCTTCCCAATTTTTCTGCATTTCTCTTATTTCTTTTTCAAAATCCATTTTAAGCTCCTCTATGGCCTGTAACCAGCTCATATTTTTCTTGAAAGCTTTTGGTGCAGGAGTTCTGAATTGGTTGTCCTCCTACTGTTCCATGCTTTGATCCTTTTTGTCCCCCGAAATAGGAGTCTTATGTTGGAATGTTCTTTTTGCTTTGTTTCCTTTGCTTGCTCATGTTGCCACTCAATTACTCAACTTTTGAGCCTTTTGCCACAGTAGAACTCTGCTACCAGAAAAGGGAGTTTTATCCCAAATGGTGGGATTTTTGTAGCTGCTGGAATTATTAGGTGGATGCCCTCTCTGCAACATCCACATACTCTGGCAGACTGTTCATGCACCCTAGGACTTCCACCCTATCCAGAAATCCAGATGTAAGGAGGTTAAAGAAATAGTAATTACCCCTCAGATTGGTTTCTTGGTCCCCCTACAATCTGCAGACCAGGAGCTCTGAAGCAGTCACAAGGTGGGTGGCTGCATGGCCAGGGAGCTTCAGCTGCTTCTCCACCTGGGGGTAAAGGATGGACTGCACTCCCAAATTCCCAGGTCACAAAGTCCACTCTGTACTGACCTCTCACTTTGTCCTTAGCATCTATGAGTTGTTAAATCTAGAAACCACCACCAGTGCTGGTGATCTGAAGTCCCTGCAGTCAGCAGCTGGTCAGGCTGCCCTGAAGCTAAAACCTTGGGCAGGGCTGGGCTCCTCTCCCAGACTGCTGTGCTGGCCACTTCCTGCTGGCCTGCTGAGCTGTCCTCAGTGGGAGGTTAGCTTCTCTCTGTCATTTTTTGGTTTCTGTATTTCCAAAGTTTTTCTAGAGTCATTTTTACATGAATTGGAGGAGTTGTAAGCCAATGTCATGCATAATTCCTTTTTCTACCCTGCCGTCTTGACTCCACCCCCCAGAATGCATTTTCTAAATTATGTATAAATGATAAAATGTGTGTAGTTGAAGTAATTTCAAAAGATTTGTTTTTCTCATGAACTCAAAAGATGTATGAGCAAAGATTGAATTTGCATGAACATTCAGAAATGAGTCCGTTGTGGAGTTGTGGAGGTATTGGGAATACCTGTTCTTTTTTTGTAGAAAGCATATGTCCCTCAGATCTCTTATTTCTTTAATATATTTCCACATGGCTAACCAAGTGTGCATCTCAGTCTCTTCTGGCTACTTAGATAGAGGCAAAGCTTCTCCATCCATTATAATTCTATGTAACACTTTTAGAGGATTAAATAGAAACGTTGGATCCAGTGGTCAAGCAAGTATAGGGGAGGAAAAAATCCTCCTTTTCAACAGAGGGTGAGTCTAGATATAAGAGAAAATATGATTGGCATTGTTGAACAAACTCAAACCTACTCTGTACTCAGGATGAATGTGGTGGGACTTAATATTCCTTATATAATTTAAAATAGCATGAGCATGCAATTTATAATATTCATTGATAGGAGTAAAACTTAGAATATATTCTGTTGCACAAAATTTATCATGGTTCACATAGGATTAAGGCCATTATTATTAAAGCCTGACCTCAGTACTGAGGCTATTACATTGTTGTGAGTGACACTCTCCTTCTACTTCTGAACAGATATGAATGGTATAAGGAAAAAAAAATTGCTGGGCTTGGAGTAAGAAGAACTAAGGTTAACACTTATAAATTTCATGAAAATGGGCAGATGAATTTCTATTTCTCATTTTTCTCATCTAAAAAGAGGGAAGTAATAAAATTTTGACCACCCTCTTATGAGGTTTGCTATGAAGAAAGGCCTATGTAACTTTGAAAGTCTCACATAAATGTGAATTTTTATTAATGAAAAATACTACCTGTGAACCTCATGGAAATATATAAAATTTGGGGAAACTTTTTTCAATTGGTATATATGAGAATATTTATATCCCCTTTTGGTGAGCTAATATTTTCTCTTTATTCTATTTATAACTTGTTTTCATCATTTATACCTAAATCCACTGTTTTTGTCATGACTCATACAAATTCTCTCAGCATAAGCTACTCCTATGTATTACCTCAAAGACATCCTATACTTCTAAGAGAGAGCTTCCTGCCATCGTATCTTTTAAAAAGTCCCTGTGGAGTGTATTCGTATTGTGGGTACAATCCATTACACCTGTTCTTAGTTTTCTCTACTTTTCTACATTCTCTCACTTGCATATAAACCTGACTTTCATAGACTCTTATTATCTTCTCTTTTAGATATATCACTTTATTTCATTCCTCCATTTCAATGAAAAGGAAGAAAGGATGGTTTACTCTTCAAAATTCAGTGTCCACAGATACAGCAACCCTCCCCCTGTACTTCTCCCAATTTGAAATTCATACTATCTGCTTCCTATCCACAGTCTTAAACCTATTCTCACCCATATTAATGTCCCAAATAAACTTTTTTTGATAAAGCCATTTTCACACCTCAAGAACATGTGACAGTTCCTATTATCTGCCTCTTTGAGGCTAATCCACCTAGCTTTTGAGGTGTTCCATAACTCTCCTGCAGTCTAATATTTACCCTTATCCAGTGCATGTTCCAATGGCAACCTTCCACCCCACACAGGACAATCACTTGTACTCCATCCACATAAATACACATATCATTTTCATTCCTTTCTACATATTTCATGCTTTTATCTATATAATTCTTCTATAATGTTATCTATATATTTCCTTTTACATTTTCCTTTGTTCTTAATTTGACACTCATTTCAAAATTGAGTCCTAAAACCATTGCCTAGTGAAATCAACCTATGTTAATCCTTCCCATAACTTCATTTTCATTTGCAGTTTGCCTCATATTTTTATAGTCTCATTTTTGAACTTCGCTACACAATTTATTGCTTAATTACATATAAATATAATGCTATCATACATAGAATTTTCAATTCATTAATTAGTTCATAACTTCAGTTTCCGAGTAAGGATATGGGATGGATATGTCAACTCTGTCATTTACTAGTTGAGCAACCTTGGACAAGCCATTTGATATCTCTGTCCTTACTTGTAAAATAAGGAGTTGGATTAGATACTTATAAGGTCACCTGCAGACTTAAATTGTGCATATGTGTCTTCTTTTTTAATGAGTTTAATGAAGAGTCACACTGTCTTATAGTTCCTCCATACTCAACTTAGTATAATATTAGGCACCTACTGTAGTAGTGTAGCACCTGGAAACATAATCCCTCAGACTAACAGGATGGATCCCCTTGCAGATTCAAAATTTCGGTACTTGGTGGTTCTGAATTCCCTAAGACGGTAGCACATCAGCCTCCATCTATGTGTTTACTGAATTAGTTGAGTGACACAATTAGTTAAAATAAAAAACATTAAATGCAATAAAATTTCTTCTCTTTTACTGAAAGGCTGAAGAGTAAAGTGTCAAATATCAGTGGAAAGATTAGGTATATGTAAAACCATGAATGGAGAAGCATAAATATGTGACCAGAGTATATATGTAGAATAGCAACTCATGCCTCCAATGTTTCAGAGCTACTAAAGTAACTGTATTATCACTAACAGGTCTGCTTCCCAAATGCCTCTGCCAAATACGGCTTTGGTATAGTCTCTGCCAGAAATGCCTCCAATTGCTGCTTCTTTGCTGAACATGCACACTTTCCCTGGATTCTGTTGTTGATTTTTTTGCTTTTTGGAAGGCAATTGGCCTTGGTCCTATTCCTTTGGAAAGCACCTTGCCCAAGGACACATGGCTAGTTTTTGTGTTAAGAATCTTAAGTACAACCAGGTCCTCCTGACTCCAGGGTCGATGCTCTATGCACTGTGCCTCCTAGGACCCCCCCCCCCAACTTTCCCTGGATTCTTGATTCACTATAGCCTTTTCATATGTTTTTTAGACAGACACTGATGAGTTGGACATGAGGTTTCCACTCAACATAACTTTATTGTATAGTATTCCCCATTTACCTTTGGCTCAGGTGCAATTATTAACTATACCTTATCACGAAAAGAGTGGGTAGTGAGTGCCATGACATTTTAGTTTTAATTAAACTTCTAGGCCCATTCCATTTCTTTTAGAAAAAAGCAAAATTATTCCCTTGTAGGACCAGTAAAAACAAACAAACAAAAAAAAATGCTGCCTTGTTCCCTTAGTATCCTAGCAAAAAAAATCTCTCATTTTCTCAACATGAGATTCTCTGTTTCAGGTGCTGAAATCTTTAAAGGAAATAGTGTACTTCTAATTATCTAAGACCATTAGTATTTTCTTATTATTCTTCTTCCTGGTGTAAGAACTTGGGTTGTTTTGTCTGAAACATCACCCTGGCTTAATTTGATAATTCTAAATGATCCCAATTTACAATATCTGAAACCTTAATTATAAACTTATTAATAGTTAATTGACTAACACTTACTAAGAAAATCTGAGATTTGTTTTTTCCTAGTTTCAAAATGTGTCTCTACAATTATCTCATATACAATAATGGGTCAGGATAAGACACAGAGACAACCTAACTAAATTACAAAGTCACAGTCTCTTTTAGCTGCCTACAGACAAAACTATTAAGAATCTAGAAGGAACTTTACAATACCTCTTATAGTAAATTATAACTAAATATTTAATATTTTTATTAAATAAAAAGATTCAGAAGAAGACACACAAGGAAAAGAAAGCTGAGTATTCATCTCATTGTTTCTCAACAAAAATGGATAAAACGGGTTATTTTTATTCTCAAGAACCTTCAACACTCAAAGTTGACAGTATGTGGTTCACAGGATTCTAATTCCTCTTTTTCTACATACAATAATGTTGTGTGAACAGAGCTGTAGATGACTGAATTAAGTAGAATTCAGCAAACTTAGTTGAAACTTTAATTCAAGAAAAACAAGAAAATAAGACCATTAAAACAAATGCATGAGAAAATATGATATGAATGTATTTTTTTAAGTAGACTTAGGTGGTCCAAGATCCACACTTTGTGTCACATACGTACATATATACATACATACATATATACACACACATGGGTGTGTAATGTATGTATATATGCACGTAAATAATATACACACATACATCTATATAAATACACACATAGACCTATATACATATATGTATAACACATCTTCAGCCACTAAAGATTATTTAGCAAGGGAGTGATTAAATTTTACCTATGCTTTTAAAATACTTATTTGAAAGAGTTGCAGAGGATTAATAAGAAAGAGGAAAGATTGAAATCTAAGTGATCAATTAGGAGACTATTATAAGTCTAGGACAAAAAATGATGAGGGCAGCAGAGGTGGCCCGGAAGGCGTGGCCGGCAGAGACAGGCCCAGAAGTGGTTTGATCAACTTGAAGAGCAAATCTTCAGACCAACCACAAGAGCCACTACAAGGCCTATCACCAAAGGGCTGGGACTGGAAAGAGCAAGGTAAGAAGCAAATACAGGGGCCCCTGTCCTGGACAGCAAACACTCCTGGGGTTGCCACTTCATAGACCAGAATTTTTTTTAAAAAGCCCCTCTTAGGACCTCCAAAGACCAGGATGACAGAGTGAACCTCACTTCCTCCAAATCCCACCTCTGACACTGAAAACATAGTAACTCTTGTCCCAGGGCAAAACCCTCTACGGTAAAGGCTTGGGATCCTAGAGGAAGGGCTTGGCTAGGACCCTGCGTCAAAATGGGTAGAAAGTAGACTACAAAGACAAAGACTCTGGAGTCCTACTATCCTCAGAGGGAGGAACCAAACTCAGAGGTAGACAATGTGGACTCCACACCCAAAGCTGAAACTTCAACAGGGAATGTGTCCCAAGCACAGGAGGCTCTCCTAGATGGGATCAAAGGGACCTTTGAAAACCAAATGAGAGAGATAGAATACAAAATCAATAATTCTTTCAAAACCAAAGTATCAGAATTAGAAAAAAAAAGTTATAATGAAGAAAACATCTCTCTAAAAAGAAAAGTGTATGATATGGAAAAGGAGCTCGAAAAATTACCCAAAGAAAACGATTTGCTAAAAATTAGAATCAACCAAATGGAATCAAATAACTCCATGAGGAACCAAGAATTAGTCAAACAAAACAACAAGAATGAAAAATTAGAAAAAGAGGTAAAATACCTCAAAAAAAAATAACTGACCTGGAAAACAGATCCAGGAGAGATAATCTGAGAATCATAGGCCTACCAGAAAATCATGATGAAAAAATGAGCCTGGACAACATTCTCCAAGAGCTACTTAAGGGAAACTGCCCTGATATACTAGAACCTGAGGGTAAACTAGAAATTGAGAGAATCCACCACACACCTGCTAAAAAAGATCCCAAACTGAAAAGTCCTGGAAATGTTGTGGCCAAACGCCAGATCTACAAGATAAAAAAGAAAATACTTCAAGCAGACAGAAAGAATTCAAATATCTATTGTCCCAGTGAGGATTGCACAGGATATGGCAGCCTCTACACTGAATGATCTGAGGCAGTGGAATATAATTTTCCGGAAGGCAAAAGACCTAAGGTTACAAACAAGGATCACACACCCAGTGAGACTGAGCATATTCTTCCAGGCAAAGAGATGGTCATTCAATGACATAAGACTTCCAGTTCTTCTTGATAAAAAGGCAGAACTCAATGGAAAATTCAAACCTCCAATTATAAGATGCAACAGTGACTTATAGAGGTAAACAAGGAAAACACACACACACCCTGCTATTTGATAAGAGCAAACTGGTTATAGACAAGTATGAGTATAAAATACAGAATTTACGATTAAAAAAATCTTATTAAGGGCTACAAAGGGACTGCAATGGAAGAAAGGGAATGAATGAAGTGGAAAAGGCTAAATTATGCCACACATAGAGGCATAAAAACTGTATAGCAGAGGAAAAGAAGAGAGGGAGATGGGAATCATATTAGCTTTTCCATCATTGGTTTTGGTACAAGTAGGGAATAACAACCAGTTAAGCATAGGACTTTATGGAGAAGAAATGCAAAACGTATCATTTTAGAGGGAAAGCGGGGAGGTAGAGGAGCTTTGCATGAGATTTGTTCCAGTCACTCTTGGTGTGAAGAAGAAATAACATACATCATTAAGTATAAAATTATCCTACAGGCAGTAGGAGGGGGAAAGGATTATGAAAGGGGGGTGGGAGTGGTTTGTAGGGAAGGAAGAAGTAAGGGGAAAGGGGAGGAAAAGGGAGGGGGGATGATAAGGGAACACTGAGGGAGGCAGTGGTCTTAAGGAAAACTACTAAGGGGGAAAGGAAGAAGGGGGGGTAATATGAACATGAACAGGGGCTGAAATAGGATGAAGGGAAAGCAACAAATAACAAGCATAACTGTAAATGTGAATGGAAGGAACTATCCCATAAAATGGAGACAGATAGAAGAATGGATTAGAAGTCATATTCCTACAATATGCTTTTTATAAGAAACACATCTGAAAAAGAGATCCCTCTTTTTTTTTTTGTATCCACACACAGGGTAAAGGTAAAAGGCTGGAGTAAAATATATCATGCCTCAGCCAAAGTAAAAAAAACAACAACAACAGGTGTAGCAATCCTTATCTCAGATAAAGCAAAAGCAAAAATTGACCTAATTAAAAGAGATGAGGAAAGAAACTATATCCTGTTAAAAGGCACTGTCGAGAACTAAGCAATATCATTATTTAACATATATGCACCAAGTAGTGTAGCATCCAAATTCCTAGAGGAAAAGGTAAAGGATTTAGAGGAAGAAATAGATAGCAAAGAGATACTACTGGGAGACCTTACTCTCCCCCTCTCTGAACTTGATAAATCAAACCTCAAAATAAACAAGAAAGAAGTTAAGGAGGGGAACAGGATTTTAGAGAGGATACATATGATAGATCTCTGGAGAAAACTGAATGGGGATAAAAAGGAATATACTTTCTTCTCAGCGGTTCATAACACATACTCAAAAATTGACCACGTTCTAAGGAATAAAAACCTCACATTTCTATGCAGTAAGGCAGAAATATTAAATGAATCCTTCTCAGATCATGATGCAATAAAAATTGTATGCAAAAAAGGGCCAGGAAAATACAGACTAAAAACTAATTGGAAATTAAACAATTTAATCCTAAAGAATGAGTGAGTCAAACAAGAATTTATAGAAACCATCAGTAATTTCATTCAAGAAAATTGTAATAATGAGACAGCATACCAAAATTTGTGGGATACATTAAAGGCCGTTCTTAGGTGAAGATTTATATCACTGTGTGCACAAATAATTAAATTAGAGAAAACAGACCTCAACGAATTTGGCATGCAATTGAAAAACCTAGCAAAAGAACAAATACAAAATCCCCAATTAAATACTGAATTAGAAATATTGAAAACCAAAGGAGTGATTAATAAAATTGAAAATAAGAAAACTATTGAATTAATAAATTAAACTAATAGATAGTTTTATGAAAAAACCAACAAAATTGATAGACCCTTAGTCAAAATGATTAAAAAAGAAAGAAAACCAAATTATGAGTATCAAAAATGAAAAGGGTGAATTTTTTTCCCAGTTGTATGAACATAAATTTAACAATATTAGGGAAATGGATGATTATTTACAAACATACAAGTTGCCCAGATTAACTGAAGAGGAAGTAAATGACTTAAATAATCCCATCTCAGAAATAGAAATTGAACAAGCCATCAATTAACTCCCTAGGAAAAATCTGAAGGGCCAGACGGGTTGACTAGTGAATTCCATCAAACATTTAAAGAAAAATTGATTCCAATATTCTACAAACTATTTGGGAAAATTATTGAAGAAGGAGTCCTACCAAATTCTTTTTATGACACAAATATGGTACTGATACCTAAATCAGAAAGAGATAAAACAGAGAAAGAAAAGTGTAGACCAACCTCCCTCATGAATATAGATAAAAAAAATTCTAAATAAAATACTAGCAAAAAGACTACAGCAACTTATCTCAAGAATAATACATTTTGATCAGGTAAGATTTATTTCAGGAATACAAGGATGGTTTAATATGAGGAGAACCATCAGTATAATTGTTCATATCCACAATAAAACTAGCAGAAATCACATGATCATCTCAATAGATGCAGAAAAGTCTTTTGACAAAATAGAACATCCATTCCCATTAAAAACATTAGAAATTAGAGGAATAAATGGAACCTTCCTTAAAATAAAATGTAGCATCTATTTGAAGCCATCAGCAAGTATTATATGTAATGGCATTCCCCTTATGATCAGGGGTGAAACAAGGGTGTCCACTATCACCACTCTTATTCAATCTGGTCCTAGGTATGTTAGCAGCAGCAATTAAAGAAGAAAAAGAAATCAAAGGAATCAAATTAGGCAAAGAAGAGACCAAGCTATAACTCTTTGCAGATGATATGATAATATACTTAGCGAATCCTACAGAATCAAGTGAAAAAACTACTTGAGACAATAAATAAATTTGGCAAAGTTGCAGGATATAAAATAAACCCACATAAATCCTCGGCATTCCTATATATTTCCAATGACATTCAACAGCACGGGATAGAAAGAAAAATCCCATTTAAAGTTACTGTAGACATTATAAAATATTTGGGAATCTACCTACCAAAACAAATCTATATGACCACAACTACAAAACACTTTTCACACAAATAATGTCAGATCCAACTTATTGGAAAAATATCAATTGCTCATGGCTGGGTCGAGCTAATATAATAAAAATGACAATCTTACCTAAATTAAATTTTATATTTAGTGCCATAACAATTAATTTACCAAAAAGCTACTTTACAGAGCTAGAAAAAATAGTTACACAATTCATCTGGAAGAATAAACAGCGCACAATATCAAGGGAATTAATGAAAAGAAATGCTAGGGAAGGTGGACTAGCTATACCAGATTTCAATCTGTATTATAAAGCAGCCGTCATCAAAACTACTTCTTATTGCCTGAGGAATAGAGGAGTGGATCAATGGAATACATCAGGCACATGAGATTCAAAAGTCAATGACTAATAGTAATCTATGGTTTGATAAACCTCCAGACACTGGTTTTGGGTTTAAGAACTCACTATTGAAATAAACTTCTTGGAAAACTGGAATATAGTATGGCAGAAACTGGGCATAGACCATTATCTAACACCATATACCAAAATCAAGCCTAATTGGGTGCATGATCTAGGTATAAATGTTGATACTGTAAGCAGTCTCCTAAAACAAAAAATAGTTAACCGATTGGACTGGTGGACAGGGTAAGGACTTTATGACTAAACAAGAATTAGAGAACATTATAAAGTGTAACATGGATAATTTTGACTACATGTTATTGAAAAGCTTTTGTACAAACAAAGCCAATGTACCCAAGATTAAGAGGGAGGTGGGGAATTGGGTAAGAATCTTTACAACCTATGTCTCTGATAAAGGCCTCATTTCTAAAATATACAAAGAATTGAGTCAAATTTATAAGAATAAAAGTCATTTCCCAATTGATAAATGGTCAAAGGATATGAACAGGCAGTTTTCACAGGAAGAAATTAAATATATCTACAAGCACATGAAGAAATGCTCTAAATCACTATTGATTAGACAAATGCAAATTAAAACAACTCTGAGGTACCACATATCACCAGTCAGATTGGCTAAGATGACAAAACAGGAAAACAATAAATGCTGGACAGGATGTGGGCAAATTGGAACACTAATGCATTGCTGGTGGAGTTGTGAACTGATCCAGCCTCTCTGGAGAGCAATGTGGAATTATGCCCAAAAGGGCTATAAATACTTTCATAGCCTTTGATCCAACAATACCACTCCTAGGGTTATATCCAGAAGAGATCATAGAAATGGGAGAAAGACTTATATGTACAAAAATAATTATAAAAGCTATTTTTGTGGTGGCAAAGAATTGGAAATTAAGGGTATGTCTATCAATTGGGGAATAGCTGAACAAGTTGTGGTATATGCATGTTATGGAACACTATTGTGTTATAAGAAACGAGGAGCAGACAGTCTTCATATTTACCTGGAGAGGCTTATACAAATTGATGCTGAATGAGAAGAGTAGAACCAGGAGAAATTTGTACACAATTACATACATAACGTATGTGTGATAACCAACTTTGATAGACTGGACTCCTCTCAGCAATGCAGTGATATAAGTCAATCCCAAAAGACTCATGAGGGAGAGAAATATGTGCATTCAGAGAAAGAACTAGAAAGAACTGAGTTTATATCCAGGTGGAAGCGAAATACCTCATCTTTTTCCTTCTCTTATTTGGTTTTATGTGCTCTTTACCATTTTTCATTCTATCTGATTCAATCCATTTTTATAACCTAACTAATGTATAATATGAAAATATTTACAGATCCTACACTTGACTGTATGCTGCCATGGCGGGTAGGGGAGGGAGGGGGACAAAATGTGAAACCCAAGGAATTGTGGAATTGAATCCTGTAGACTACAAGGAAACAAACAAATTAATTTTTAAAAAATAGTAAAATTTGAAAAATAAAAAATTAATAAATAGAAATAAGTATAGAATGATTTAAAACAAATGATGAGGGCCATGAAAAGGTAGAAAAGGGAACAGATGTGAGATGCATCATGGAGTTAGAATTGACAAGACTAGTTACTTCCAGTCTGAAAACAGCAGGTGGTATGAGAAGCACTATCAATTGTCATTATAATTGGTCATGGGCTTTTCCTGGTAAAGAATCAGAGCATAAACCAGTAGGGCAATGACTAATTCTCTCCTTAGAAGATGCCACATTGGACATTAAAAGGACCAAAATTTTTGAAACTCACATGATTACCTCTGAAAACTGTAGTTCAAAAATGCAATAATTTTATAATACTGTGCCCAATATGGATTTGAGAGCCAAACTTTACGATAAAGAATGAATCAAGAAACAAAGTGGCAAAATGATCAATCAACAAAGAAAGAAACAAAAAAAGGAGACTGACTGGAAAAAGCTACTATGGAAAAAGGGAAGATCAAGATGCAAATTCCAAAGGCAAGGAAGTCAAAATAGCTTCAAGCAAAGCCACAAAGGGGGAATAATGTGAATTGGACATTTTTTTTCTTTTTGGAGGGCTATTGGGGTTAAGCAACTTCTCCAAGGTTACAAGCTAGTTTTGTTTGTGTGTGGGTGTGGGGGGGGGGAGGTGTTAAGTGTCTGAGGCTGGAACTGATCACAGGTCCTCCCAACTCAGGGGCCTGCACTTTACTGACTGTGCCACCTAGCTGCCCTGACAAAAAGAATTTTTGAAAGCTAAAAAGACTGTCAAAATTAAAGAAGAAAGTTATTGGAAAATTGTGTAAATATGTAAAAGTGAATGAAAGAAATTATAAAAAAGACAAGAACTTTGTAAAAGAGGCAGAAGAAAGGCAGATAGTTGGCCCAGTGAATAGAGCACTGGCCCTGGATTCAGGAGGACGTGAGTTCAACTCTGGTCTCAGACACATAACACTTACTAGCCTTGTGACCTTGGGCAAGTCACTTAAACACAACTGCCCTGTCTTCCCTTCTCAAAAAAAAAAGGAAGGAAAAAAGAGACAAAAGAAAATACTTAAGAAAATTCAAACGTAAATATAAAGTGCCCAAACAGAAAAGGAAGTACAAAAATTTACAGATGTAAACAGAGCCTTATAAACCAGAATTAGTCTAATGGAATAAAGAGATACAAAAATTTCACTGAAGGAAATGATTCCTTAAAAATATAATTGCAGGTGGAGCCAAGATGGTGGAGTAGAGGCAAAAAACTTGAGGTCTCACTCCAATCACTTCAAATACAGTTTAAAAAATGACTCTAAACAAATTTTAGGGATACACAAAGTGATAGAGAGAAACAAATCTCAGGCTGAACGCAACCTGGCAGGTGAAAAGGAAGGGTCTATCTAACTGAGCTGGGAAGCTAAGGCAGTGAGGCCCAGGGAGGTTCCAACCAGAATGTGCCCAGAGCAGACTTCAGAAAAGTGAATCACCAGCATCTTTGGTGGTTTCCAGACTTTTTAATCCATAAATGACAAATACAAAGTAAAATGTCAGTGTGAAATTATGTTGGAATGGGGGAGGGGGAAAGATGGAAGAGCACAGTCCAGCCCTTGCCCACAAGGCAATAAGCAGCAGAGGTACAGTGCCTGTGCCATTTGGCTTCCTCAAGAGCTCTTGGCCTACAGATTATGGGGGAACCAAGCGACCATTCAGAGGGGGATCACTATTGCTTTGACTGACTTGGATATGGAACTTGGTCTTGGGTGGTAGTTCTGGGGTGTGTGGCCAATGAGCCAGATCTTGTGGAGGCAATAGAGAGGGCACCCTCTTAATAGCTCCAGCAGCTGAGAAAATCCTAGTAACTCGGAACAAAGTTCTCTCCATTCTGGAAGCAGAGTTCTGCCATGGCAGAGTTCAAAAGTCAAGTAATTGGCTGGCAATATAAACAAGCAAAGGAAGCACAAAGAGAACATACAATGCTTTTTGGAGGACAAAAAGGACCAAAGCATGGAGTAGGGGAAAGATAGTGAAGTCAGAACCCCTGCATCAAAAGCCTCCAAAAAAAATAGTACTGGTTACAGACCATGGAGGAGCTCAACAAGGATTTCGAAAATCAAGTAAGAGAAGTGCAGGAAAAATTGGGAAGAGAAAAAAAATGATGCAAGAAAATCATGCAAAGCAAGTCAACAGTCTGCTAAAGTAGATGGAAAAATACACTGAAGAAAATAACACCTTAAAAAGTATAATAATTCGAGGGGTGGAGTCAACATAGTGGAGTAGAAACAGGATCTCCACGCAACTCCATCTTCCACCTTCCCCAATACATATAGAGAGGACTCTGAACAAACTTTGGAGATACAGAACCCACAAAATGACACAGAGAAGGTAACCTCCCACTGAGGACAGCCCAGCAGGCTGGCAGGAATATGGCAGTGAAACACTCTGGGAGCTGAGCCCAGGCATCTGTGAGCCGGAGGTTGCAGCCCCAGGGTGGGCCTGACCAACCAACTGCTGGAGGGAATCCTAATAACCAGCAGCTGTGACCGTTTCCAAATTTATCAACAAATAGATGCGAAGGACAAAGTTAGAGGTCAGTGCAGTGTGGTCTTTGGGACCGTTAGTTGGGAGAGTGTCGGCTTTTGCCCCCAGGGTAAGAAGCCACTCAGATACCTTGGTGCAGTCAGTGCCACATTGAAGCTTCAAATCCTGGCCTCAAAAATGTAGGGGTACAAAGTGATCAGTCTGAGGGGTAATCACATTTCCTTTAACCTGCTTGGATCTAGATTTCAGTTTAGGGTGGAAGCTCCCTGTCTGGTGGCAGAGTCCTACTGCAGCAAAAAGCCCAGGGGTCAAGTGACTGAGAGGAAACTTAAGCTGGCAAAGGAAGCAAAACAAACAGAATAATCCAACATTAGACTCCTATTTTTGGGGAAAAAAAGGATCAAAGCATAGAACAAGAGGAAGACAGTGAAGTCAGAACTCCTGCACCAAAAGCTTAAAAGGAAAATATGAGCTGGTTAGAGGCCAGAGAGGACCTTCAAAGCAGATAAGAGAAGTGGAGGGAAAACTGGGAAGATAAATGAGAATGATGCAAGAAAATTACAAAATTAAACTCAAGAGCCTGACTGAGGAAAATCACACCTTAAAAAACAGACTAACTCAAATGTCAAAAGAGGCTCAAAAAGGCAATGGGGAGAAGAATGCCTTAAAAATCCGAATTTGCCAGATGGAAAAATAATCTCAAAACCTCACAGAAGAGAATCATTTCTTCAGAATTAGATTGGAGCAAATAGCGGCTGGTGAGTTTATGAGAAATTTAGATGCTGTTAAACATATCCAGACAAATGAAAGAATAGAAGACAATGTGAAATATGTCATTGGAAAAACTAGTGACATGAAAAATAGATTCAGGAGAGATAATTTAAAAATTATGGCACTACCTGAAATCCAGGATCAAAGAAAGAACCTAGAAATCATGCTCCAAGAAATTTTCAAGGAAAACTGCCCTGAAGTTTTAGAAACAGAAGGCAAAATAAAGCTTGAAAGAATCCACCTGAAAATGATCCCCAAAAGAAAACTCCTGGGAATATTATAGCCAGGATTCCAAATTCCCAGATTAAAGAGAGAATATTATAAGGAACCAAGAAGAAACAATTTTAATATTGAGGCAACACAATGAGGACAACCCAAGATCTGCCAGCTTCTACACTGAGGGTTAGAAGGTCTTGGAATATGGTATTCCACATGGCAAAGGAGCTGGGATTAAAACCAAGAATCGCCTACCCAGAAAAACTGAGGATAATGTTACAGGGGGAATTATGTTCATTCAGTGGAATAGAGGACTTTTAAGCATTGTTGATGAAGAAACCAGAGTTGAATACAATATTTGACATTCAGATACAAGAAGCAAGAGAAGCTCGAGAAGGTAAACAGGGAAAAGAAATCAGAAGACACTTACAATATTAATTGAAATTGAATTAATTGAAATATTAACCTTCCTACATGGAACAATGATAATTGTAACTGGTGAAACGTTTCTCAGTATAAAAATAGATGAAGGGAATATATGCGTGTGTGTGTGTGTGTGTGTGTGTGTGTAAAGATATATATATATATATAATATTATAGATATTATATATATATATATATATATATATATCAGAGGGTATATGGGCATATGAATACATATGTGTATATATGTTTACAGGTATACATAGAGGACATATATCAAATTTAATAGGAAGGGATGATACTTAAAAGGTGAAATTAAGAGGTTGATTGAGGAATATAATGAGAGGAGATGGGGAGATACAGGATATGGTAAACTCTCTCATTTAAAAGAGGCATGAGAAAATGGTTACAATGGAGGGGAAGAATAGGAAGGCAAAAGAGAATGGGTAATCCTTATTCTCATTCAATTTGGCTTGGGGAGGGAATGAAATACACACTAAATAGGGTATTTCACCCTGTGGTAGAGTAGGGGGGAAGGGGATGAGAGGGGTGAAGATGGAAGGGAGGGCAGGCTGTGGGGGAGGGAAGTTGGAAGCACCCACTTTTGAAAAGGGAAGGGATCAAAGTAGAGAATAGAACAAGTGTGAGTTGGTATAGGAGGGAGGGAAATATAGTCAGACTTTTACAACATATATGATATGTTAATGTTTTGCATTAGCTATACATAAACAACCCAAACTGAAATGCTTATCTTCCCAGTAAAGGTGGTTGACAAGGAAGGATGGGAATGAATCTGGAATTCAAAGTTCTAAAACGAAATTTTTAAAATTTATATATATATAATTATTATTACATAAAGGTAGTGGGGCATAGAGATCCACCATGAACTACCGGAAAAGTACAAGGGGGTATAGGACAAGATATGGGAGAGAGCAGTTTGGAGGAGGGGATATCCTGTGGGATTGCTTTTTTGGGGTTGTTGTTAGGGGAAAAACAGGGAGAAAATTTGCATCTTAAAATCTGGCAGAAATGAATGATGTAAATTGGAAGTTAAAAAAGCATTTGAAAAATGAAAAAAATAGACTAATTCAAATGGCAAAGGAAGCCCAAAAAGACAGTGAAGAGAAGAATGCCTTAAAAAGTAAAATTTGCCAAATGGAAAAGGAATTTCAAAAACTCACAGAAGAGAATAAATCATCCAAAATTAGGTTTGAGCAATTAGAAGATAATGATTTTAAGGGAAATCAAGATACAAAAAAGCAGATTCAAACAAATGAAAAAATTGAAGGCAATGTGAAATAACACAATGAGAATTCAACTGACCTGAAAAATAGATCCAGGAGAGATAATTTAGAAATTATTGCACTACCTGAAAGCCATGATCAAAAAGAGAGCTTAGACACCATCTTTCAAGAATTTAGCAATCAAAATTGACCTGATATTATAGAAAGACAGGTCAAAATAGAAATTTAAAGAACTCAAAATAAAAAAAAATTAAAGTCCATCCATTGATGGACTCTTTAAAAAATCCCCAAAAGAAAACTCCTGGAAAATATTATAGCCAAATTCCAGTGTTCCCAGATAAAGTAGAAAATCCTGAAAGCAGGCAGGAAGAAACAATTTGAGTATTATGGAAACACAATCAGGATAACAGAAGTCCTAGAAGCTTCTACCTTAAGGGATCAAAGAGCTTGGAATATGATATTCCAGAGGTCAAAGGAGTTGACACTAAAACCAAGAATCCCCGACCTAGCAAAACTGAGTATAGTGGCACAGGGAAAAATATGGTAATCCAATGAAATAGAGAATGTTCAAGCATTCTTGGTGAAAAAAAACAGACCTAAACAGAAAATTTTACTTCCAATTACAAAAAGCAAAAGAAGGATAAGATGTTAAACAGCAAAAGAAGGATAAGATGTTAAACAGGACAAAAAATTCATAAGGAAAGTTGATACTATTTAAATTCAAATTCAAATAAAGTTGAACTATTTACATTACTACATGGAAAAACAATAATTTTAACTTATGATAATTTTCTCAGTATGAGGATAGTTGAATGGAATATATATATATATATGTATATGTATATGTATGTATAGGAAGATGTATGTGTATATAAATATATATGTGAGTGTGGGCATATACATGTTCATGTATACATAGACAGATGGCACAGGATGAGTTGAATATGAAGGGATCATATCTAAAAATAAAATTAAGAGGATAGAGAGGAAATTTTTGGGAGAAGGTGAAAGGGAGAGATAGATTAGGGTAAAGCACCTCATATAAAAAAGGCAAAAGAAAACTGTTACAATGGAGGGTAAGAGCAGGAAGGTGAAAGGGAATGGGACAACCTTATTCTCATTGAATTTGGCTTAAGGAGGGAATAAAATGCACACTCACTTGGGTATCTTACCCTACAGGAAAATAGGGGGGATACAGGATAAGAGGTGAGGCAATAGAAGGTCAGGCAGATTGGGGGAGAGGGTAGTTAGAGGCAAACATTTTTGAAAAGGGATAGGGTCAAAGGAGGAAATAGAATAATTTGGGGGAAGGATAAGATGGAGGGAAATATAGTTAGTCTTTCACAATTTAACTCTTATGGAAATGATTTGGGTAACTACACATGTACAACCTATATTGAATTGCTTATTTTCCCACTGGGGATAGGTGAGGAGGGAAGAAGTGAAAAAAATCTGGAACTCAAACTTTTAAACAAACGTTTAAAAATTTTCAGTTTTACATGCAACTGTGAAATAAGATATACAGGCCCTGGGGCATAGAAATCCATCTTGCCTTACTAGAAAGTTGTGTGTGTGTGTGTGGGGGGGAGGATGATGGGGAAAGATATGAGAGATCAAATTGGAGGAAGGGCTATTCATCAAGCTTGCTATTTTGGGATGGGCATAGGGGAAAGATGGGAGAAAAAAATTGTCACTAAAAATCTTGTGGAAATGAATGTTGGAAACTAAAAATAAATATTTTTTAAATAATTAAACATATAATTCAGAGAGGTGGGGGACACATTAAAGAAAAGGAAAAAAAAACTGCTTTTGGAACTGATCCAACGAATTCTCCCATGTACCATGGCATCTGGATCAGGAGTCTTACAATTCAATTTCCCAGGGCATGAGGCTGCTACTTTATGAAACATGAACTAGCCCTGGGCAAAAGAGCACTCCTGCAATGTCACCATTGTGACTGACAGCCTCAAATTCCAGGATCACAAGATAATCTTGGGTGTCTGCTGCCTATTTCTTTGTTACCAGTTTCTCCTCAATTACAGCTCAGAGCTACAGGTCTAGCTAATGTGCAGTGCCAGAATCATGGCAGACCTCTTCCTCTCCTGTTATATTGGTGCTCTGGAATTTGCTGTACATGACATTGCCAATGACCTGAGAGCTGTCTCCTATCTCCAAATGTAGCCTGTGTTTGAAAAACAAAGTGATACGCTGAACCAAGTTGTTAAACACAAGATCACCATAAGAGAGGATGGAGTTAGTGAAGCAATTGCATTTACTGGGCTCAGCTCTCCCAAGTCACTCCTGCCACCTGCTCAAACCCCAAAGCCAGCTGCCAAACCACTACCACTATCTCATCCACCTCCTCTTCTCCAAACAGTGAAACTAGAATTTTCCCTAAATGAAGATCTTGAGCTAAAGACAGAAGAAGAGAATGTGTGAAATATCTGCATTAACAAGGTAGACTCATCATTGGAAATGGCACAGAGGATAAAGACATTGGGGGGACCCTTAGTTTTGGAGGGACCCTTAGTCTTGTGGGGGACCATAGCTATGGAGAGGGTCTTGGCTTCAGAGGTTATAGTAGATTTCCTATCAATTAAGTTGGATAATATCAGTATTAAACATGCATAAACCAAGTAGTATAGCATCAGCAAAACTATAGCAATGGGTGGACCTCAACCACCCATCTCAAAACTAGATAAATCTAAACACAAAATAAATTTTTAAAAGTAAATAAAGTGAATAGAATTTTAGAAAATCTAGGTGTAAAAGACTTCTGGAGAAAACAGAAAAGAGATATGAAGTGATATATCTTTATTTCAGTGGTACATGGCACCGACACAAAAAATGGTCATGTATTAGGGCATGAAAACCACATGATCAAATGTAGAAAGGCATAAATATAAACTCGTCCTTTTCCTATCATGATGCAATAATGTTACTTGCACTGAAAGTCATGAGAACACATTAAAATGAAATTTAACATAAATAATTAAATACTAAAAATGAGTGTCTCAGTAGAAGCATGACCTCGACCTCCCCGCTGCTCCAGCTTCCACCTTCCCCAATCCATGTAAAAAGGGGACTATAAACAAACTTTGGAGCAGCAGAACCCACAAAATGACACACAGAAGCTAACCTCCCGCTGAGGACAGTCTGGCAGGCCAGCAGGAATCTGCCAGCGCAGGACTCTAGAAGCTGAGCCCAGCCCCATGCCTAGGCTTTAGCCCCAGGGTGGACCTGACCATCCACTGGCCCAAGGGACTCCAGATCAGCAGCAGCTGTGGCCGTTTCCAGATTTATCAACACATAGATGCAAAGGACAAAGTAAGAGGCCAGTGCAGTCTGGACTTTGGGACCCAGTAAGTAGGAGTGCATGGCTTTTGCCCCCCCCCCCCCTCAAGGAGAGAAGCCACTGAGACTCCAGCACAGAAAGCCACCGCCATGTGGCAGCTTCAGCTCCTGGCCTGCAGAGTGTAGGGGCACCAAGCACCAGTCTGAGGGGTAATTGCTCTTGCTTTAACCTTTTTGGATCTGGATTGCAGTCTAGGGTGGAGGTCCTGGGGCTGTGTCCACCTTGCCAGAGCATGTGGATACCTCAGAGAGGGAACCCATCTAATTCCTCCAGCAGCTGAGGAAACCCCAGCATTTGGGAAGAAAGCTCCCTGTCTGGTGGGAGAGTTCTACTGTGGCAAAAAGCCCAGTGGTCAAGTAACTGATGGGGCAAGATGACCAGGCAAAGGAAAGAAAGTAGACAGAAGATTCCAACATTAGAATCCTATTTTGGGGACAAAAAGCAGCAAAGCATGGAACAGTAGGAAACAGTGAAGTCAAAACTCCTCACCAAAAGCTTCAAAGGAAAATACAAGCTGGTTACAGGCCATATAGGACCTTAAGAAACAGATAAGAGAAGAAGAGGAAAAATTGGGAAGAGAAATGAGAACAATGCAAGAAAAATTATGAAATGAGAGTCAACAGTCTGACTGAGGAAAATAACACCTCAAAAAAAAGACCGACTCAAATGGCAAAAGAGGCTCAAAAAGGCAAAGAAGAGAAGAATGCTTTAAAAAGCCAAATTTGCCAGATGGAAAAATAATCTCAAAAAGCTCACTGAGGAGAATCACTGATTCAGAATTAGATTGAAGCAAATGGAAGCTAATGACTTTATGAAAAATCAAGATGTTGTTAAACAGATATAAAAGAAATGAAAGAATAAAAGGCAATGTGAAATATCTCATGGGAAAAACCACTGACTAGGAAAATAGATCCAGGAGAGATAATTTAAAGATTATTGGAATACCTGAAAGCCATGATCAAAGTAAGAACCTAGAAATCATCCTCCAGGAAGTTCTCAAAGAAAAACTGCCCTGACATTTAGTACCAGAGGGCAAAATAGAAGTTGAAAGAATCCACCGATCACCTCCTGAAAAAGATCCCAAAAAGAAAATTCCCAGGAAGATTATAACCAGGTTCCAGAATTCCTAATTTAAGGAGAGAACATTACAAGCAGCCAGGAAGAAACAATTTGAATATTGGGGAAACACAACCAGGACAACCAAGGATCTGGCAGTTTCTACACTGAGGGATGAAAGGGCTTGGAATATGATATCCCAAAGGTCAAAGGAGTTGGGATTAAAACCAAGAGTCACCTACCCAGCAAAACTGAGTATCATGTTTCAGGGGAAAATATGGTCATTCAATGGAATAGAGGACTTTCAAGCATTCTTGCTGAAAAAAACAGAGTTGAATAGAAAATTTGACATTCAGATACAAGAAGCAAGAGAAGCATGAGAAGTTAAACAGGGAAAAGAAATCATAAAGACCTTATCAAAGTAGAACTATTAACATTCCTACATGGAAATACAATAATTGTAAGATAGGAAACTTTTCTCCGTATTTGAAGGGAATAAATAAATAAATAAATATATATATATATACATATATATATATAATATTTATATACATATATATGTGTGTGTGTATATATATGTATATATATATATATGAGGGTATATGGCCATATGAATACATATGTGAATGTCTGAATATATATTTACAGGTATACATAGATATAGGGCACGGGACCAATTTAACAGGAAGGGATAATATTTAAAAGGTGAAATTAAGAGATGAGAGAGGAATGTAATGAGAGGAGATGGGGAGAGTCAGAATGGGGTAAACTATCTCCTTCAGAAGAGGCAAGGTAAAATGGTTCCAATAAGGGGAAGTATAGGAAGGTAAAAGGGAATGGGACAATCTTATCCCCATAGAATTTGGCTTGAGAAGGGAATGAAATACACACTAAATAGGGTATCTCACCCTCCAGGGGAGTAGTTGGGGAGGGGGACTAGAAGGGGGATGATGGAAGGAAGGGCAGGCTGGGGCAGAGGGAAGTGGAAGCATCCACTTTTGAAAAGGGAAGTGATCAAAGTAGAGAATAGAACAATCGGGAGGTGGGAGAGGAGGGAGGGAAATATAGTCAGTCTTTTTCAATATATCTACTATGTTATTTTTTTTGCATTAGCTACACATGTACCTCCTATACTGAACTGCTTATCTTTCCATTAACGGTGGGTGACAAGGGAGCAAGGGAATGAATCCGGAATTCAACGTTTTAAAATCAAATATTCAATATATTCCAATACTTTACAAACTATTTGGGAAAATTAGTGAAGAAAGTTTCCTACCAAATTCTTTTTATGGCACAAATATGGCACTGATACCCAAATCAGGAAGAGATAAAATGTAAAAAGGAAATTATAGACCAGTTCCCCTCATGAATATAGATGGAAAAATTTTAAATAAAATATTAACCAAAAGACTACAGCAACTAATCATGAGAATAATACATTTTAATCAGGTACAATTTATTCTAGGAATGCAAGGGTGTTTTAATATTAGGAAAGCCATTGGTATATTTGAACATAACATTAAAACTAGCAGAAACCATGTGATTATCTCAATACATGCAGAAAAGGATTTCGACAAAGTACAACATCCATTCCTATGAAAAACACTAGAAAATATAGGAATAAATGGATCCTTCCTTAAAATAATAGGTAGCATCTGTTTAAAGCCATCAGCAAGTGTTATTTGAAATAGGGATAAGCTACAAACATTTCCAATAAGATCAGGGGTGTAACAAGGGTGTCCACTATCACCTCTCTTATTCAAACTGGTACTAGAAATGTTAGCAGTAGCAATTAGCGAAAAACTACTTGAGATAACAAATAAATTTGGCAAAGTTGCATGATATAAAATAAACCCACATAAATCCTTAGCATTTCCATATATTGCTAATGAAATTCAACAGCAAGAGATAGAAAGATAAATCCCATTTAAAGTTAGTGTAGGCATTATAAAATATTTGATAATCTACCTGCTAAAACAAACCCAGGACCTAAATGAACACAACTAAAAACAGTTTTCACGCAAATAAAGTCAGATTTAACTAACTGGAAATATATCAATTGCTCATGGCTGGGTTGAGCTAATATAGTAAAAAATGACAATTTTACCTTAATTAAATTACTTGTTTAGTGCCATCCCAATCAAATTACCAAAAAATTACTTTATAGAACTACATAAAGGAGTAACAAAATTAATTTGAAAGAACAAATGGCCCAGAATATCAAGGGAATTAATGAATAGAAATGCTAGGGAAGGTGGCCTACCTCTACCAGATTTTAATCTGTATTATAAAGCAGCAGTCATCAAAACTACTTGGTACTGGCTGAAGAATAGAGCAGTGATCAATGTAATAGATTAGGTACACAAGACTCAGCAGTCAATGACTATAATAATCTACTCTTTGATGAACCCAAAGATTCCAGTTTGGGGGATAAGAACTCACTATTTCACAAAAATTCCTGGGAAAACTGGAAAATAGCATGGCAGAAACTGGGCATAGACCATTATCTAACACTGTACACCAAAATTAAGTCTAAATGGGTACATGATCTAGGTATAAAGGATGATATTGTAAGTAAAATGGGAAAGGAATCAATAATTTACCTGTCAGATTTATGGAGGGGGAAATACTTTTTTTTTTTTTTTAAGCAATTGGGGTTAAGTAACTTGCTCAAGGTTACACGGCCAGTTATTTCTGGGTATAGTACTGAGTGTCTGAGCCCGAGATTCGATCTCCAGGTCGTCCCAACACTGGAGCTGGTGCTCTTACTCACTGAGCCACCTGGCTGCCCCTAAGCAATTGGGGTTAAGTAACTTGCTCAAGGTTACACGGCCAGGTGTTTCTGGGTGGTTGCTAAGTGTCTGAGCCCGGGATTCGATCTCCAGGTCTATCTCAACACCGGAGCCGGTGCTCTTATTCGCTGTGCTACCTGGCCGCCCCGGGAAATACTTTATTACCAAACAAGAATTAGAAAGCATTTAAAAATGCAAAATGGTTAACTTTGATGACATGAAATTGAAAAGCTTCTGTAAAAACCAAGACAATATAACCAAGATTAAGAGGGAAGTGGGAAATTGGGAAAGAAATTTTACAACTAATGTCTCTTATAAAGTCCTCATTTCTAAAATAAACACAGAATTGAGTCAAATCCATAAGAATACATTTTACTCCACAATTGATAAATGGTCAAATGATATGAACAGTCACTTCTCAGAGGAAGCACATGAAAAAAATCCTCTAAATCACTATTGATTAGAGAAATGCAAATCAAAATGACTCTGAGGTACCACATCTTACCGTCAGATTGTCTAAGATGACAAAATAGGAAAATGATAAATGCTGGAGAGGATGTGGAAAAATTGGAACACTAATACATTGCTGGTGGAATGTGAACCAATCCAACCATTTTGGAGAGCAATCTGGAATTATGCCCAAAGAGCTATAAGTAATTTCATATCCTTTGACCCAGCAATACCACTTCTGGGTTGTATCCCAAAGAGATCACAGAAGGAGGAGGAAGATCCATATGTACATAAATATTTATAGCAGCTCTTTTTGTTGTGGCAAAGAATTGGAAATTAAGGGGATGCCCATCATTTGGAGAATGGCTAAACAAGTTATGGTATATTAATGTAATGGAATACTATTGCACCATAAGAAACAAAGAGCAGGGGGACTTCACATTTACCTGGAGAGGCTTATATGAACCGATGCTGAGTGAGAAGAGCAGAACCAGGAATAATTTGTACACAGTCACAGATATAACGTATGTGTGATGACCAATTTGATAGACTGAACTCTTCTCAGACATTCAGGGGTATAAGTAAACTCCAAAACGCTCATGATGGAGAGAGATGTCTACATTCAGAGAAAGAACTAGAAAGAGTTTGAATGCAGATTGAAGCAAATTATCTTCTCTCTTTCTAAACTATCTGGTACTGGCTAAGAAATAGAGTGTTAGATTAGTGGAAATGATTAGGTACACAAAACAGTAATACACGACTACTGTAATCTAGTGTTTAATAAACACAAATACCCCAGCTTCTAGGTTGACATCAGTATTTGACAAAAACTGCTGTGAATATTGAAAAATATTATGGCAGAATCTCGGCCCATTCCCTTATTTTTTTTTCCAGCTATATAGGCCTATTTCTTTCAACAAAACTTTGTAGAGTGTATTTTCATATTCTTTACCTTCCTGTATTCTCTTGATAAATTCCAATTTCTGTTTTTCCTAACATTTCAAGCCCAAACCTGAATATACCACTCTATATTTGAGCCATCTAGGAGAGGGGGTAGTGGAATTATTACTGCTCAGATGTTGTATACTGAGAACACAATATTTTAGGGGGCTACTTTGTCATACTATTGATTCATGTTGTGCTTATGGTTCAGTATTCTTCCCACCAAAATCACTTTTCCCAGTTATATTAGGTAATATAATATGATTCAGGCCTCTTAAAGCAGGGGTAGTTCTAGATCTCATTCTGCCACACACACATACTTTAGGGGAAGAAGGGGTGTAGTTCCATGTATCAGTGCAACTATAAGGGAGAAAAATAAAGTCTAATCACACTTTCTCCATCCTTCATTTTTGCAGGTCATTTTAAAAATACAAACATAGCACTTTACAGTATATTGTCACTCTCATTAGATTGGGTACATTTTTTCCACTTACTCTCTATCACCCTCATTTTCATGTGCAGAGGAAATTTGTTAGACTTTCTACAAATATTTATGTCCCTCAACAAAATGTAGAACTGGAGAAAGTTAGGGATAGAATCCTGTAACACTCAGTGACAATTCTCTCTAGTTGGATATCTATGAATAAATTATCACCCTTTGTGCCTCTTCTTGCAATTTATAACTCACTTAATGTTACTATCTATACATATTATCTGATGTAGACTAATTATTTGGGCCATGCATTTTCACCTTGTACAGAAGGATATGATAATATACTTTGCTAAACCAAGTATATTCTGCCTAGTACATTTTCCTGAAATACAAGGCTAACAATTCTTCAAAAAAAAGTGCAAACAAGGTTTATCATGTATGATATATTCTTGAAAATATATTCTGGTCTCTCTAAGTCTTTACTACTACCCTTTTCAAATGTTCAACAAACCATAAATCTGCTAGGAATTGTCATCAACCTTCCAAGCAATAGTTTTTTCACTTTTGAAAATCAGAACATTTGTTATTTCCACTTCTCCAGTTCTTCTGGTTTACACAATTTTTCACAGGTAGCCAACAGCAGTTTCTCATTCATACCTGCAAATAGTTTCCATACCCTGAGAGGCATTTCATGCAGTCATGGTAATGTGGTCTCATTATGAGTAGGGATGTTCTTATATTTCCTCACTACTTACCCTGACTTTTTGTATATTTAGACAAATAAATGAATCTTAAATGTTTTTAAAATAATTACTACAGAAAGTAAAATGGGACAGAAAAACATAGCACATAAAATAATGCTAATTGCCATCTAATTAATGTTCAATTATCCTACATGCTTTGTAATTAAGGAATGTGATTCAGGCAATTGACTACCAAGCTACTTTTTTAGATTTATTTAATTATTTTTCACTTTTAGGTCCTAAGAAGTTGCATTTCATTTGTTTACTAATAGCCTGTGTCAAGCCTTGGGAGATCTATCATGTTTCCAAAATACTGTACGTAAATATTTAAAAGGAAAAAAATAGAAAAAACCAAAATGGTAAAGTGCTTCAGTTGTATTTCTACCTCAAACTTGAACGGCACCTTATTGACCTGAAAAATCATTCTGAAAAGAAAGGGAAACCAAATTTTGAAGACATGAAATGTACATGGAAGTTGTTTTTTTTTTAAACAGTCCAAGAAATAGTATTTGGTTTTGTGTATCACATATGTATATAAAATCCTTAGTTTTGCTTTAAGGAAGATAGGGGATTTTCATTAGTAGTAGAATTTGTGAATGAAATCCGTACACAATGGGTTTAGAACAATCTGCTAAATTTTTCAAAGGTGACTGCAAAATTTTAGTTTTGTTTTTTCTTGTTGGCATCAAAGCTACTGTGCAAAAGTTCTTTCTAATCTAGAATATATAACAATGTGTTTTGTTTTCTCTATTTTATTTTCCCCCCTTATAACCTTAGGCTCAACTCTTCTTTTTTTATTATATTCTTTCTACATTCCCCCTTCTCATTCCTCACAAAAATATGCTTTTGACTTTAGCTAGCAAGCAGTATTTTATTTTGTTCCATTCAATTCAAGTCTTTATTGATTATTTACAAAATGCTCAACACTTTTCTAGATGCAATGGTAGATAACATATTTACTGTATTGAAGGAGATGACATTCTCTAAGGAGAAACAAGTAATAAACTAATTATTACTGTACCTGTTTGTATAATGGAAAGAAGATGGAATTTGGAGTCAGAAGATTGGGATTTAAATGTTGAAGCTGTTTTCATAATGATGAACTTCATCATATAACAATGTGAGTCAGTTTACCATTTTCTAATTCAATGTTTCAAGGGAATATTATTAGTTAGCATATCTTAGAATCAGTTTAGACAACAGTAAGGAGAGAGATTTTATGGTGAAACAGAAATAAATAGGTCAGCCTCCAGATTTTGGATGAACAAGGCTCAAGTCATACCTCTGACACATGCTAACCCTCATCAGGACTTTTAATGTTTCAAGTCCTATCCAAGGCAACTACCTAAGACATGAATTGAAGAAAAGTTTTCTGAAGGACTATAATCTTCATTGGTAGTGGTTTTTAACACTGGTAGTTACTTTAATTGAATAAATCACAGGTCTAGACAAAATAATTGTGACATTATTTTATGTGCGTTACAATGTTATGAGGAAATTGCCTTATATACCCAAAAGTTTTAAATAATGCTAGGTAAGATTATTATTTGATTTTTTAAGACTGTAAGTTGATAATCTCTACCAATGGAGATTACAATCCCTTTGCAATTTAGGGACTCAATTCAATTTATCCAATGTTTATAATTATCTATAAGTATCCCATTGGTGAAATGGAAACAAACATCTCCAACTCTGGCTAGGTTGGTCCTTGAACAAAAGGTATTTAGTATATTACTGTACTCACATTCCACAACTTTGTAGCTTGACATTACTTCTCATATGTTATGAATTGCTAATATAGTCCATGAGAATTTTAGAGACCTCTATACCTCCATAGTCCTTAAGATAGGAAAATATTTGTTAAATACCTACTGTGTACAGAGCACTTCATTAGGCACTAGGAAGGAGATACAAAATTTATATAAAACCTAGTACCTGTTGCACTGGAAATCATAGTATACAGGGATACCTTGATAAATCAGTTATCATGTTGATGTCTATATTACTTTCTAAAGGGACATATTATAAATCATTCATAAGTCCATATCACATAAAGCACTTTTCCCCTGTCCTCCTAAATCCTTGGTAGGAATTTTATCCAATATTCTAGAGCCCTTCTCTAGATTCCTTAGTATTGCTTTAGTGATAATAGACACAATAGATTCTTCAGTTATCCCTCACCCATGATAAATTACAGACCCACATCATTTGTTGGTCAAACATCTCTGGAAATATATGATTTGCATCACTTTTTATCAGCACATTTTCTTATTGAAATGTGCCAGACTACTTGCCCCCCATAACCTCTTGATTGTCTTTTGAATTATGCTGCATTTCAATTCTTCCAATACTTTGTATTCCAGTATTCACAGCAATGCAAGATCACTAGAAGAATGTTGATCTATGAAAAAAAGATATATGTTTCATGAAGAAGATCAAGGTCATTAAAAGCTCTGTTCAATATCCCAAAGGTTCATTTACAATTCATTTTTTCTTGACCTGGTTTATTGTACATACTCAACTTATATAAAATGATGGGCAAGCTAGCATTCTTCACCTACCTTTTTTCCCTACATGGATGATTATTCCAAACTGTTGAATAATTACAGATCTCATTTAGGAGACTCTATAGTGCTCTAGCACTTGATTAAACCATAGTAATATCTTATGCATATTGAGCATCTAAAGAATCTCACCATCTATAAGATGTCCTTATAGATTCTGAACTTTCTGGTAGCTATGATAGTCACAAAGTCCTTTGAACAGCTAAGTCCATTCTGTACTTGAGTTGGTATTAATACTCAGAGGATCATTGAACAAACTTAACTTTGTTGTGCCTTTCAAAGAATCATACATGTTTCTATTTGTGAATGAGAGATACTCTTGGATGAGAGCCTTTAAGGTAGCATTTTGTTCTACTTAATCAAATGTATAGTGGGTTCTCACACTCCCTAAACATTTTAATCATTGATGTGACTATTAAAATATCTTCTGCAAAAGAATACAACATAATGAAGACTTCTTGCACTCTTCTAAGACCTTCATCAAGGATATCCTTAATGGCCATGGCAATTATTTTCATAAAGATGTTGGAAATATAGAAAAGTAGTATTTTGGAGAGGAGTATAATGAATGATATTTTCTTGGTAAAAAATAACATCTCCATTTCCCTGGTCACAAAGCTTTGGATATCCTCCTTTTAATCATTTATCTTGAGAACTAATACCGTAATAACTTTCTGATTTTGTCATCACCAACATGAGCTTTTTCAGTGCATTGATCAAATTTGATATAATTTTAGTTCTCTTTGGTGCCATTTCCATTCTTTTGTGGAGCAAAATAGTACTATGATATTAAAATTTATTTTCAATAAGGAAAAATATGCAAAAATTTTCTATTTATTTGGGTTTTTTTAACTTTTAATTATCCTTCTGTCTTGGGATGATGGGACTTATTTGTTTATCATACCCAGCTTTCTGTAAACTTAATTTTATTTCCAATATGTCCTGCTACTTAATGACATATTAGCTTTAATTTTTCACCATCTTCCTCTATAAGATTTTTACAAACATGTCTATAGTCAAAACTGCCTAGATGTCATATCTCTTTACTTGCCAAGAAGTTCAAACATTTCCTGAATGAAGTGGTTTGTAGGCTCTTTGGATCACCTCATTGTAGTAATTGGCATGAGTATAATCATTTTAAGAAATGATGGTAATCTGTATCAGTGTATCTTCTTTTATCTATTTGCATTTTTCTAATTTCAACAGTTTTTTTAAACAAAATTGAGCTGAACTTGCCTCAAATTATATCATATCTCCTCGATTTTAATACTGACCTAATTTGACATTGATTTTAACTTTTCTTTCCATAAGTAAATGCTCCAATTTTATTTAATTCATAAATGATTCTCAAATCACTAATTAGTCAGACACAGGCCCAGAAGGCACCACTGGCAGACTCAGCCCCGGAAGGCACTGCCCGGCAGACACAGGCCTGGAAGGGGCCTGATCAACTGCGAGGGCAAGTCTTCCCACCAACCACAAGGGCCACTACCAGGCCTATCACCAAAGGGCTGGGACTGGAAAGAGCCAGGTAAAAAGTAAATACAGGGGCCCCTATCCGGGACAGCAAATACTCCTGGGGCTACCACTTCATAGCCCAGAAAAAAAAAATCCCCTATCAGGACCTCCATAGACCAGGATGACAGAGTGAACCTCACCTGCTCCAAACCCCCCCTCTGACCCTGAAAACATAGTAACTCTTGCCCCAGGGACAAACCCTCTACAGTAAAGGCTTGGGATCCTAGAGGAAGGGTGTGGCTAGGGCCCTGCCTCAAAATGGGTAGAAAGCAGACTACAAAGTCAAAGACTCTGGAGTCCTACTATCCTCAGAGGGAAGAACCAAACTCAGAGGGAGACAATGTGGACTCCACACCCACTGCTGAAACATCAGTGGAGAATGTGTCCCAAGCACAGGAGGCTCTCCTAGATGGGATCAAAGGGACCTTTGAAAACCAAATGAGAAGGATAGAATACAAAATCAATAATTCTCTCAAAACCAAAGTATCAGAATTAGAAAAAGAAAGTTATAATGAAGAAAACATCTCTCTAAAAAGAAAAGTGTATGATATGGAAAAGGAGCTCCAAATATTAGCCAAGGAAAATGATTTGCTAAAAACTAGAATCAACCAAATTGAAACAAATAACTTTATGAGGAACCAAGAAGTAGTCAAATAAAACAACAAGAATGAAAAATTAGAAAAAGAGGTAAAATACCTCAGAGAAAAAATAACTGACCTGGAAAACAGATCAGGAGAGATAATCTGAGAATCATAGGCCTACCAGAAAATCATGATGAAAAAATGAGCCTGGACAACATTCCCCAAGAGCTCATTAAGGAAAACTGCCCTGAGATACTAGAACCTGAGAGTAAAATAGAAATTGAGAGAATCCACCACACACCTCCTGAAAGATATCCCAAACTGAAAAGTCCTTGAAATGTTGTGGCCAAACTCTAAAACTACCAGATAAAAGAGAAAATACTTCAAGTGGCCAGAAAGAAACAATTCAAATATCGAGGGTCACAGTGAGGATTGCACAGGATTTGGCAGCCTCTGCACTGAAAAATCAGAGGCAGTGGAATACAATTTTCTGGAAGGCAAAAGAGCTCAGGTTACAACCAAGAATCACATACCCAGCAAGACTGAGCATATTCTTCCAGGCAAAGAGATGGTCATTCAACAATATAACAGAGTTGCAGACCTTCTTGATAAAAAAGCCAGAACACAGTGGAAAATTCAAACTTCAATTGTGAGATGCAACAGTGAGGTAGAAAGGTAAACTAGGAAAACACACACACACTAACACACACACACACACACACACACCCTGCTATTTGATAAGAGCACACTGGTTATAGAAAAGTAGGGGGTATGAGTATAAAATACACAAAATGACAATTAAAAAAATCTATTAAGGGCTACAAAGGGACTGCAATGGAAGAAAGGGAATGAATGAGTAGAAAAGGGCAAATTATGCCACACAAAGAGGCATAAAAAATTGTATAGCAGAGGAAAAGAAGGGAGGGAGATGGGAATCATATGAGCTTTTCCCTCATTCCCTCATTGGTTCTGGTGAAAGGAGGGAATAACAACCAGTTAAGTATAGGATTCTATGGAGAAGAAACTCAGAAAGTATCATTTGAGAGGGAAAGAGGGGAGGGAGAGGAGCTTCGCATGAGATTTGTTCCTTTCACTCTTGGTGCAAAGAAGAAATAACATACTTCAATAAGTATAAAAATATCCTACAGGGAGTAGGAGAGGGAAAGGGTTAAGCAAGGGAGGGGGTGTTTAGTAGGCAGGGAAGAAGTAAGGGAAAAGGGGAGGTAAATGGAGGGGGGCTGATAAGGGAATACTGAGGGAGGCAGTGGTCAAAAGAAAAACTATTAAGGAGAGGAGGGGAGAAAGGGGTAAAACTATGAACATTAACAGGGGCAGGAATAGGATGCTGGGAAAGAAAGAGATAACAATCATAACTGTAAATGCAAATGGAATGAACTCTCCCATAAAATGGACAAAGATAGCAGAATGGATTAGAAATCTTAATCCTACAATATGCTTTTTAAAAGAAACACATCTGAAACAGAGGTATACACTCAGGGCAAAGGTAAAAGTCTGGAGTAAAATATATCATGCCTCTGCTAAATTAAAAAAAAAGCAGGAGTAGAGATCCTTATCTCAGATAAAGCAAAAGCAAAAATTGATCTAATTGAAAGAGATTAGGAAGGAAACTATTTCCTGTTAAAAGGCACCAACCAGAATGAAGCAATATCACTACTGAACATAAATGCACCACGTGGTACAGCATCTAAATTCCTAGAGGAGAAGGTAAAGGAATTAGAGAAAGAAATAGATAGCAACACTGTACTAGTGGGAGACCTTAATCTCCCCCTCTCTGAACTTGATAAATCTAACCTCAAAATAAACAAGAAAGAAGTTAAGGAGGTGAACAGGATTTTAGAGAGGATAGGTATGATAGATCTCTGCAGAAAACTGAACAGGGATAAAAAGGAATATACTTTCTTCTCAGTGGTTCATGGCACATACTCAAAATTTGACCATGTTCTAGTGCATAAAAATCTCACAATTCTATGCAGTAAGGCAGAAATATTAAATACATCATTCTCAGATCATGATGCAATAAAAATTATATGCAATAAAGGCCCATGGAAAGAGAGACTAAAAATTAATTGGAAATTAAACATTTTAATCCTAAAGAATAAGTGGGTCAAACAACAAATTATAGAAACAGTCAGTAATTTCATTCAAGAAAATGAAAATAATGAGACAACAGATGAAAATTTGTGGGATGCATTGAAAGCGGTTATTAGGGGAAATTTTATATCCCTGAGTGCATCCATGATTAAACTAGAGAAAAGGGGGGTCAACAAATTGGGCATGTAATTGAAAAACCTAGAAAAAGAACAAAATCCAAATCCCTAATTAAATACTAAATTAGAAATATTGAAAACCAAAGGAGAGATTAATAAAATTGAAATTAAGAAAACAATTAAATTAATAAATTAAACTAATAGCTCATTTTATGAAAAAACCAACAAAATTGATAAACCTTTAGTCAATATGAAAAAAAAAGAAAGAAGAAAACCAAATTATGAGTATCAAAAATGAAAAGGGTGAATCTACCTCCAATGAAGAGGAAATCAAAACAATAATTATGAATTACTTTTTCCCAATTGTATGCACATAAATTTGACAGTGTTAGGGAAATGGATGAATATTTACAAAAACACAATTTGCCCAGATTAACTGAAGAGGAAGTAAATTATTTACAAAACACCATCTCAGAAAAAGAAATTGAAAAAGTCATCAGTCAACTTCCTAGTAAAAAATCTCCAGGGTCAGATGGATATACTAGTGAATTCTATCAAACATTCAAAAAACAATTGACTCCAGTACTCTACAAAGTATTTGGAAAAACTAGTGAAGAAGGAGTCCTAACAAATTCTTTTTATGATGCAAATATGATACTGATACCTAAATCAGGAAGAGATAAAACAGAGAAAGGAAATTATAGACCAATCTCCCTCGTGAATATAGATGCAAAAATTTTAAATAAAATACTAGCAAAAAGACTATAGCAACTTATATCAAGAATTATACATTTTGATCATGTAGGATTTTTCCAGGAATGCAAGGATGGTTTAATATTATGAAACTCATCAGTATAATTGATCATATCAACAATTAAACTAGCAGAAACCACATGATCATCTCAATAGATGCAGAAAAGGCTTTTGACAAAATAGAACATCCATTTCTATTAAAAACATTAGAAAATATAAGAATAAATAAAGCCTTCCTTAAAATAATAGCTTGCATCTATTTAAAGCCACCAGCAAGTATTATATGTAATGGGGAGAAGGTAGAAGCATTTTCCATAAGATCAGGGGTGAAACAAGTGTATCCACTATCACCTCTCTTATTTTTCTGGTACTAGAAATGTTGGCAGTAGCAATTAGAGAAGAAAAAGAAATCAAAGGAATCAAATTAGGCAAAGAAGAGACCAATCTATCATTCTTTGCAGATGATATGATGATATACTTAGAGAATCCTAGAGAATCAAGTAAAAAAAAAATAAAACTACTTGAGGCAATAAATAAATTTGACAAAGTTGCAGGATATAAAATAAACCCACACAAATCCTCAGCATTCTTATATATTTCCAATGAAATTCAGCAACAAGAGATAGAAAAAGAAATCTCATTTAAATTTATTGTAGACATTATAAAATATTTAGGAATCTACCTGCCAAAACAAATCCATGACCTATATGACCACAGCTACAAAACACTTTTCACACAAATAAAGTCAGATCTAACTAATTGGATAAAAATACCAATTACTTGTGGCTGGGTTGAGCTAATATAATAAAAAACTACATTTTTAACTAAGTTAAATTATGTATTTATTGCCATACCAATTAATTTACCAAAAAACTACTTTCTAGAGCTAGAAAAAATAGTAACAAAATTCATTTGGAAGAATAAACGGTCCAAAATATCATGGGGATTAATGAAAAGAAATGCTAGGGAAGGTGGACTAGCTATACCAGATTTCAATCTGGATTATAAAGCAGCTGTCATCATAACTATTTGGTACTGCCTGAAGAATAAAGGAGTGGATCAATGGAATAGATTAGGCACACCAGATTCAGCAGTAAACAACAATAATAATCTATTTTTTGATAAACCCCCAGACCCTGGTTTTTGGGATAAGGATTCACTATTTGACAAAAACTGCAGGGAAAACTGGAATATAGTATGGCAGAAACTGGGCATAGACCATCATGTAACACAATATACCAAAATCAAATCTAAATGGGTGCATGATCTTGGTATAAAGGTTGATACTGTAAGCATTCTTGTAAAATAAGGAATAATTTACCTGTCACACTTGTGGAGAGGGAAAGACTTTATGACTAAACAAGAATTAGAGAACATTATAAAGTGTAAAATGGATAATTTTGATTGCATGATATTGAAAAGCTTCTGTACAAACAAAGGCAATGTAAGCAAGATTAAGAGGGAGGTGGGAAATTGGGAAAGAATCTTTACAACCTTTGTCTCTGACAAAGGAATCATTTCTAAAATATAAAGAGAATTGATTCAAATTATAAGAATACAAGTCATTTCCCAATTGATAAATGGTCAAAGGTTATGAACAGGCAATTTTCAGAGAAAGAATTAAATATCTATAAGCACATGAAGAAATGCTCTAAATCACTATTGATTAGAGAAATGCAAATCAAAACAACTCTGAGGTACTACATCTCAGCAGTCAGATTGGCTAAGATGACAAAACAGAAAAATGACAAATGCTGGAGAGGATGTGGGCAAATTGGGACACTAATGCATTTCTGGTGGAGTTGTGAACTGATCCAGGCTTCATGGAGAGCAATCTGGAATTATGCCCAAAGGGCTATAAATACTTTCATATCTTTTGACCCAGCAATACCACTCTAGGGTTATATCCCAAAGTGATCATAGAAGTGGGAGGAAGACCCACATGTACAAAAATATTTGTGGTGGCAAAGAATTGGAAATTAAGGGGATGCCCATCAATTGGGGAATGACTGAACAAGTTGTGGTATATGCATGTTATGGAATACAATTGTCCTTTAAGAAACGAGGAGCAGACGGTCTTCATATTTACCTAGAGAGTCTTTATACAAACTGATGCTGAGTTAGAAGACTAGAACCAGTAGAAATTTGTACACAATTACAGACACAACATATGTGTGGTGACCAACTTTGATAGATTGGACTCTTCTCAGCAATGCAATAATAAATCAATCCCAAAAGACTCATGATGAAGAGAAATATGTGGATCCAGAGAAATAATTAGAAAGAACTGAGTTTATATCCAGGTGGAAACAAAATACCTGATCTTTTTCCTTCTCTTGTTTGGTTTTATGTCCTCTTTACCATTTTTGATTCCATCTGATACAATCCATCTTTATAACCTGACTAATGTATAATGTGAAAGTATTTACAGATCCAAAACTTGATTGTATGCCACCATGGGGGATAGGGGAGGGAGGGGAACAAAATGTAAAACTCAAGGAATTTTGGAATTCAATGCTATAAACTAAAAGGAAACAAATTAATTAAAAAATAAAAAAAATAATCAAAATATCAGTAATTAGTCATTTTCTCTCTCTTAAAACAAGACTGGTTTCATCTTTTGTGTTGTTGGCATTCATCCTTTTGAATATGTGCCAATTCTCTTTTTGAAAAATATTACCCATAATACATAAGCATGAGGCTTCTACATGCTCTAACAATCTTTTTCAATTTTTCCCTGAAAAATATTTTCCAAATTATTTTTTCCTTTCACATTTTTTAAATTTTAATTTATCATTTATTAAATAAAAAATTATCTAATTTACATAATGAAAAAATTCTTCATAAAATTCATCTGCCACCTCATCCATAGAACTGGATATTGGCCTATAAGCTGGATGGAATATGATTTATTTTTTTTAATGCTTTATTAACTTCTGATTTACATCATTCGTTTTCGCCAGATTTTGAGTTGCAAATTTTCTCCGCGGTTTTCCCCTACCCACCACCCCAAAATAGCAGTCCCACAGTATATCCCCTCCTCCAATCTGCTCTGTCACATATTTTCTCCCATACCACTTTCAACTTTTCCAGTGGATCTCTATGTTTCAGTGCCTGTATATCTTATTTCCCAATTACATGTAAGACGGTATTAATAATAGTATATATATATATATATATATATACATATACACACATATATATATTAATATTTGATTTTAAAACTTTCAATTCCAGATCCATTCCCTTCCTTCCTTGTCACCCACCCTTACTGGGAAGATAAGCAGTATGGTATAGGTTGTACATGTGTGGCTAATGCAAAACAATAACATAGTAGATATATTGTAAAAGACTGACTATATTTCCCTCCCTCCCTCCTATCGCAACTCCCACTTATTCTATTCTCTACTTTGATCCCGTCTCTTTTCAAAAGTGGGTGCTTGCCACTTCCCTCTCCCAATCCTGCCCTCCCTTCCATCATGCCCCCTCTCATCCCCTTCCCCCCCCATTACCCTGGAGTGCAAGATACCCTATTTAGTGTGTATTTCATTACCTCCTCCTGCCAGATTCAATGGGAATAATGTTGACCCATTCCCTTTTGCCTTCCTATTCTTCCCATCCATTGTAACCATTTTCCCTTGCCTCTTCTGGAAGAGATAGTTTACCAAAATCTGTCTCTCCCCATCTCCTCTCATTATATTCCTCTCACCTCATAATTTCACCTTTTAAGTATCATCCCTTCCTGTTAAATTGGTCCTGTGCCCTCTATGTATGTATACCTGTAAACATCACATATATATTCATATGCCCATATAGGAACATATATAGACACACACATATATCTATATCTATATCCATATATATATATATATAATCCCTTCAACTACTGAGAAAAGTTTCATAAGTTACAATTATTGTTTTTCCATGTAGGAATGTTAATAGTTCAACTGTGATAAGTTCCTTATGATTTCTTTTCCCTGTTTACCTTCTCATGCTTCTCTTGCTTCTTGTATCTGAATGTCAACTTTTCTATTCAATTCTGGTTTTTTCAGCAAGAATGTTTTGAAAGTCCTATATTCCACTGAATGACCATATTTTCCCCTGAAACATCATCCTCAGTTTTTCTGGGCAGGTGAGTCTTGATTTTAATCCCAGCTCCTTTGACCTTTGGAATATCATATTCCAATCCCTTCGATCCCTCAGGGTAGAAGCTGCCACATCCTGAGTTATCCTGTTTGTGTTTCCACTATATTCAAATTGTTTCTTCCTCGCTCCTTGTAATATTCTCTCCTTAATCTGGGAATTCTGGAACCTGGCTATAATATTCCTAGGAGTTTTCTTTTTGGGAAAAGTTTTCATCAGTCAGTTTTCTTTGAGAATTTCCTGTAAGATAATTTCTAAATTCTTACTTTGGTTATGTCTTTCAGGTAGTCCAGTAATTTTTAAATTATCTCTCCTGGATCTATTTTCCAGGTCAGTGGTTTTTCCCATGAGATATTTCACATTGTCTTCTATTCTTTCATTTGTTTGGATCTGTTTGACAGCATCATGATTTCTCATAAAGTCATTAGCTTCCATTTGCTCCAATCTAATTCTGAAGCAATGATTCTCCTCATTCAGCTTTTGAGATTCTTTCTCCATCTGGCAAATTTGGCTGTTAAGGCATTCTCCTCATTGCCTTTTTGAGCCTCCTTTGCCATTTGAGTCAGTCTGTTTTTTAAGGTATTATTTTCCTTAGTCAGGCTGTTGACTCTCATTTCATATTTTTCTTGCATTGTTCTCATTTCTCTTCCCAATTTTTCCTACACTTCTCTTATCTTCTTCTTAAGGTCCTCTATGGCCTGTAACCAGCTTGTATTTTCCTTTGAAGCTTTTGGTGCAGGAATTCTGACTTCACTGTTTTCCCCCTGTTCCATGCTTTGCTCATTTTTGTCCCCCAAATAGGAGTGTAAAGTTGGAATCTTCTGTCTGCTTTGTTTCCTTTGCCTGCTCATTTTGCCACTCAAATACTTGACTTTTGGGCTTTTTGCCACAGTAGGACTCTGCCACCAGAAAGGGGAGCTTTTGTCCCAAACACTAGAGTTTTCTCACCTGCTGGAAGTATTAGATGGGTGCCCTCTTTGAGGTCTCCACATGCTCTGGCAAGCTGGACACACCCCACAGGTCTTCCACCTTAGACTGCAATCCAGATCCAAGCAGGTTAAAGCAAGAGCGATTACCCCTCAAACTGGTGCTTGGTCCCCCTACATTCTGCAGGCCAGGTGGCACTGGCAGGCTGTGCTGGTGTCTCAGTGGCTTTTCGTCCTGGGGGTAAAAGCCATGCACTCCCACTTACTGGTCCCAAAGTCCAGACTGCACTGGCCTCTCACTTTGTCCTTCGCATCTATGTATTGAAAAATCTGGAAACTGCCACTGCTGCTGCTGATCTGGAGTCCCTCTGGCCAACAGCTGGTCAGGCCTGCCCTGGGGCTAAAGCCTTGGCATGGGGCTATGCTTGGCTCCCAGAGTGCTGTGCTGGATTCCTTCTGGCCTGCTGGGCAGTCTTCAGCAGGAGTTTAGCTTCTCTGTGTCATTTTGTGGGTTCTGCAGCACCAAAGTTTGTTTAGAGTCCCCTTTGTATATGGATTGGGGAAGGTGGAAGCCCGAGCAGCGGGAAGGTCATGCTTCTATCCCGCGATCTTCTGTCATGTTCTTTTTCACAAATGTTCATATAATCCAATAGTGCATGGCAAGGTAAGAAAATGTCCCATGAACTGGTGTTTCTTGTTGCCTGTGGTCACACAATAAAGTAAATTCTGTCAAATCCTTTGTTTGACATGCAAAGAAGAACTTGAGCCATGAAATAATATGGGCATAATACACTAAATTAGAGATAACTATAGTACAAACATTCAACTTGAATGCATTGGACAGGGAAAATTGAATTCTACATCAGATATGAGGAGGAAATTTATAACCAAGAACTGATTTTTCACAACGAAAAAAATAATCTTGAGTTGGACTGTAAAAGATAGGATGGATTCTAACACACAAAGAGAGATAGAGTTCATGGGGACAATACATGGCATTTGCACAGTACATTGGCACATGTGATCCTTACAACCTTCCAAAGTAAGTGGGATGGAAAAAGCCCTAATGGGAAAAAAAAAGTTTTAATTTTTAGAAGCACATCTTTGGAAAGTAAGAATGAAATAGGAACATTTTCCGTCTGCTGCTAGTGAATCCTGTGAAGTCATAAAGTCAGAGCACTCTAATGCCAATAGAGATTTAAGTTAGAGAAGTTTTCTGGATTAAAATTAATTATATGTGTCTGGGAGTGAGCAAGTCACATTTTTCTTATGGTTAGTGTATGGATTAAGTGATGGAGGGGTACAGAGGGATTTGAAGTTTCCTTGAAACCCTTATAGTACTGTGTCTGACAGACCAGATCCCAGCAATACCAACTCAACTTGAAAGAATTCAGTTATTTGCAGCTGTTTGTTCAGTTAGATCCAGTCCTTTTGTGCCATTATCCCTTAACTCAAGTTTGTTCTAACAGATCTCTGAGCATAATGGAGAAGAAAATAAAGAATCTGGTGTAATTTGCTTATATAACTTGATTTTTGTTGTATTTGAGTATGATGATTTATCTGGGATATATGATATCACACAAGAGTACATAATAATAGAAACAAATTATTACTGGTACAGAGGCTCTGAGGCACCTGAATTCAATGGGAGATTCTGGAATCTTTTATGAATGAGGTGGATTTCTTTCAATATGGCTTTTGGTCAATTTTTTTTAAGTTCTCTGAAAAGATAATTAATTATGTGCATACCCAGAGACCCATAATGAAAAAGGGGAAAGAGGAGCCACACCTTAAAATAAAGGAAAGTGATATGTTAATCAGGCATGATGTTATCAAATAAATCCATACAGAAAAAGAAAGAAAATGAGGTAAGGGGACTGATTATCTTCATTTATTTAGATATGTAGCCTAGAGAGTAACTACAATTTCAGGGGGGAAAAGAATGACAAAAGAAATGGGCACAAAATCCCAGAAAGCAATACAATATTTGCTATTAGTTATTGACACCACAAGCACAAAAAGTATGGGTGACAAGCAAAATGTACAACAGGAATTTATATATGGGAGAAAATATGATATCATAGGGTGTCAGTGTGATGTCAAATGGAGTATTGGTTCAGAAGGGCATGCCTTGAAGTTCATTCTTTTAGCGCTCCATTTCACATCTTCAATAGTCCTTGCTAACACACACAATAGCATAAATCCTAAAGACTAAAGCATTTATTTTTTTCTCTCTCTCTTGTATTTCTTAATGTTTTCCGCACACACTTTGTGCCCCTTGTGGTCTTGAATATAATGTTCTGTCTAAGGCTGTCATCCTTTCCAGATCATTTTCACACTTGTGACAGTGATTCTCATCATCAGTTTTCCTCTTACATTTTAACAACTTCCTGACTTCATCCTCATGCTGTAAGCCATAATATTGTTCGACCTTTCCATTGCTGCTCCATGCATAAAACAAGTCTTCCAGAGACTAAGCTATGGAGTCACTTATATCTGAACCTACTGAAAACAAAATGTATGTGCATGTACACATGCATTTATGGTCAAGCTTGCATGCCACTGGTTATTTCCACTTTTTATAATGTAAAATGCTTGAGATCCGGGACTAAGTAGGATTTCTACTTGGATCCACAGTGGTCCTGATGTAAGTATTTTCAAATTAGAGATTTTTAAAATTTATTTATTTATTTTTATTTTTCATCATTCATTTCTACAAGATTTTGAGTTCCAAATTTTCTCCTTTCTTCCCTCCCCACTCACCCTGATTGAGAAGTCAAGCAATTCAATATTAGTTATATATATGTAGTTATACAAAACACTTCCACAATAGGAATGTTGTGAAAGACTAACTATATCTCCATTCCATTCTGTTGCTCCCACTACTTATTCTGCTTTCTCCTTGGCTCTTGTCCCTTTCAAAAATTTTTGCTTCTGACTGATCCCTCCTTCAATCTGCCCTACTTTCTATCATCCCCCCCTCAAAAAAAATTATTCCCTTCCACTTTACTTACCTGTATGGAAAGATACCCAGTTAAATTTGTATGTTATTCCCTCCTTAAGCCAAATTGAATCAAAGGAAAGTTCACTCATTTCAGCTTTCCTCCCCTTGTCTCCCCCTTGTTCCCCTCCACCTTAAAACCTTTTTCTTGCTTATTTTATGTGAAATAATTTATCCCATTCTATCTCTCCTTTTCTCCTTCTCCCAATATATTCCTCTCACCTCTTAATTTTATTTTTTAGATATCATTTCTTCATGTTCAACTCACCCTGTGCCATCCATCCATCTTTCCATCTGCCTGTCTATCTATCTATCTATCTATCTATCTATCTATCTATCTATCTATCTATCTATCTATCTATCTATCTA
>NW_027185793.1:7963145-8034920 GCF_028583685.1 Petaurus breviceps papuanus
CTATCTATCTATCTATCTATCTATCTATCTATCTATCTATCTATCTACCTTCCCTCCAACTACTGTTATACTGAGAAAGGTCTCATGAGTTATAAATAATATCTTTCCATATAGGAATATAAGCTGTTCAACTTCAATAAGTCCCTTATGATGTCCCTTTCCAGTTTACCTCTTCATGCTTCTCTTGATTCTTGTACTTGAAATTCAAATTTTCTATTCAGCACCAGTATTTGAATAAAGAATGATTGAAAGGATTATATTTCATTGAATATCCATGCCCCCCTCCCAAAGATTATACTCAATTTTGCAGTGTGATTCTTGGTTTTAAACCTAACTCCTCTGACCTCCACAATATCATATTCCAAGTACATGAATACCTTAATGTATAAGTTGCTAAATCTTGTGTTATCCTGATTGTGTTTCTACAATACTCAAATTGTTTCTTTCTGGCTGCTTGCAATAGTTTCTCCTTGACCTTGGAACTCTGGAATTTGGCTCTAATATTACTACAAGTTTTCCTTTTGGGATCTCTTTCAAAAGAGATCAGTGGGTTCTTTCCATTTTTATATTCACCTCTGATTCTCAAATATCAGAGCAGTTTTCCTTGACAATTTCTTGAAAGTTTTTTCTAAGCTCTTTTTAGATATGTGACATGCAGGGAGTTAAATAATTTTAAAATTATCTCTCCTGAATCTATTTTCCAGGTCCATGGTTTTGCCAATGAGATATTTCCCATTGTCTTCTATTTTTTCATCCTTTTTGTTCTGTTTTATGATTTCTTGATTCTTCATAAAGTCATTATATTGCATTTGCTCCATTCTAACTTTGAAGGAATTATTTTCTTCAGTGAGCTTTTGGACCTCTTTTCCCATTTTACCAATTCTGCTTTTTAGGGCATTCTTCTCCTCATTGGATTTTTGGACCTATTTTGCCATTTGGGTTGGTGTATTTTTTTGGGGGGGTCTCCTTTAGCAAGCTGTTGACTCATTTTTAATGATTTTTTTGCATCACTCTCTTCCCAATTATTCTTCTACTTCTCTTACTAATTTTCAAAATGCTTTTTGTGATCTTCCATGGCCTGTGACAAAATTCACATTTTTTTGGAGGTTTTTTGATGTAGAATCTTTGGCTTTATTGTCTTCTGATTGTAGGTTTTTATTATCTTCTTTGTCCCCAAAGTAAGATTCTCTAGCTTGAAGGGCTTTTTATTTTTGTTTTTTAAGCTGTTTGCTCATTTTCCTAGCCAAATACTTAACTTTCTAACTCTTTTTCAAGGTAGGACTCTGCTTCCAGTAAAGGTGGTATGGGGTTGGAATGGTTTTACTTTCACAGGCTTCAGGCGTTTTATACAGCTTTTTTTTCAGAGAAACTTCTAGGGACCTGTAAATGTTCAGCTCTTCCAAGGTGGAATGTACAAAGGAGAGGTGTTAACTACTTTTCTGTCCTGACGTCTTGCCTGTGAGTTTCTCTAAGCACTCTTTTCTGCCTTGGAACTATGAGAAGAATTCCTTTTCCACTGAAGATACAAGTTCTACAACAACAGCACTCTTACACACCCCAGGACTTCCACTCAGGACTGTGACCCATTTCCAAGCAGGGCAAAGAAAGGAAAGCTTGTCTCATAGTCAGCAAAGAGATCCCTATAATCACTTTCTGATTTCATCCCACCCTCTGTGGGCTGGGAGCTCTCAAGAAGCAGTCATTTTTTCTGCTGCCTTTGAAACTCTCTCCACCTCTACTGATCCTAGGCTGGGACCAGACCTTGCTCTTCTTTCATCAAGGTCCCACAGAGTTTCCCCACAGACCTTCTATGCTGTCTTTGGTATTTGTAGTTTGAGAAGTCTGGAAACTGCCACAGCTGCAAGTGAGTTAGTCCCCTGATGGCTGTTTGGGCCCTTTTTATGCCAGAGTGGTCCACAATGGACTGCACTCTGCTCCCAACCCAGTGCAACAGACCTTTGATGTCGACCTTCCAGGTTGTCTTGAACTAGAAATCTGTGTCACTGTCATTTTTGGGGTTCTATGACTCTAGAATTGCTTAGAGTCATTTGTATACACATTTGGAGGGGTTTAGGGGAAATCTCTAGCATGTTTTTTTTTTACTCTGCTATCTTGGTTATGTTCCCCCAATATACATTTTTTTAAATTCTTTTTATTCACTCATCTAAATTGAGCAGTTTTCAATGGCTCTGTTTAATTTTTGCATAAATCAATCTTTTGGGGGGAAAGATATTTTACAATCTTTAGTAATATCTCTACATTTTCTAACACTTTCTCAAAATATCCTGTGGTTTATGCTTGTATCCCTGCACTAATTCTTTTATCCCCCCATTTTGAGGGCTAATGGCTGATATTTAATTTTGGGAGTCAGTGTCTATAATATTTTTAATAATATGATTTTCTACAAGAAACAAATGGATGCAAATGAACTAAACTACAGTTAGCTGAGATTAAATATAAGGGGAAAATGCATCAATAGCTACAATTTGAATGGAAACATTTTTATTGTCTTACTCTTTATCTCAAAGCAACACATTACTGAATTATATTACTTTTTTTGGTCTTTCGTCTTTCTTCCATTTTAAAATCTTCTTAATCTTTTAAAGTTAACATAATTTTGTGTCAACTTGATATTACATGTCTTAAAGAGATAAGATAATAAGAATTTCACCTAGGTAAGAATTATTGAGTTATCTTCCTGAAGACCTCATTGCATATTTTATATAATCACATACACAAAAAGAGACTCTCTTTTAAGACATCAAATCAAAGATTACTAATACATTTTTTTACGTATCTAGAATTCATGACAAAGAAAATTGACAGTAGAAAACACTACTCAGCATTTCAAATAATAGTAAAACATATTAAGAAATATTCCTTTCATTTCAATAGCAACATCTAATTAAAATACATGTGAAATTTGTTTAATGTGGAGGTAACAGAGAAAATCTAATGGATTTGCATGAAAATTTTTCCATGAAGTTAATATTTTGGGGTTTTAAAGAATGGCTTCATTAGTTGTTATTAACAGAATTCATGTGCAAATACAAAGTTAGACTCAATGTGTATACCTCATTAGCATTCACCATGGATCTTTGACCAAATATAACTTCATTTTTAATACATAAGTTAAAGAAAAATATTCTTCCCTACACTATAGAAGTTTATATATTTCATTTTATTTTTAAAATTAATATCACTTGTAAGCCATCCACCATAATTATAATATTTTTAAAGCAATTCAGTCAAATTAATAAATTGTTCTAGTCTGACACTATATGCAATATTTCCATTACAATTTTCTACCTCTGCAAAGAAAAGAAGTTGAATTTGTCACTACATAGTGTTTTTCTATTCTGCCTTCTTTGCATTGCTTCATATAAGTCTTCTTATGCTTCTCTGAATTCTTCATATTAATATTTGTTTTTATGCTTGGCAGTATTATATTTCATTAAAATGACAAAAATTATTTATCTATTTCCTAATCAATGGGTATCTGGTGCACCTGTCATTGCATATGCAATATAAAGTTAAGTCAAATTCATTTATAGCCATTGAAATTAAACCTCACAACCTGCTAGTGTTTGAAGACATTTGGATATATGATGTATGTGAAAACCTACTAAGGACTTTTATTTTTGCTTTTGTTCTATTATATATCTTTCCTCTTTCCATTCCAACTTGGGTGTTTTTCTGAAATAGGCACCACAAGGACAGATAAATATAAATATTTATTTTCTTTTGTGCTTTTTTAAATAAGTGGCCATTGTTTAAGCATGCAGGAGCAATCTATTGGTCTTTAGAGGAATCTTATTGAATTTTATGTGTTTAAAATCTCTTCAAATTTAAGTAAATAGTCACAGTTGACATTTACATAATAGTGCTTAAGACTAAGCAAAATCTTCATGTACATTGTCTCATTTGTTACCATAAAACTATGAGATAAAAAGTACAATTTTTGTTTTTCCTATTTTAAAAGAAGAAATTAAGTCTCAGGGAGTTTTTTTTAACTTGTCTGTGTTCATAAAACTAGTAATTTCCAACAGCACCAGGTTGGTTGTGACTATGCTCAACACTATTTCCTCCATATTTTCTCAGGTAATAACCACAGAATCTCTGGTGAAATAGGATTATTCTTTTTTAATTTTTTTAATTAACTAAATTTTTTAGATGAAGTAAGAAATATGGAATATTTTACCAAAGCTTCAAATTATAAAACTATTCTAAATAGTGTAACCCAGCTATAGGGAGTACAGGGTACAAAATGCTCTATGAAATAACTGTGAGTATCTCTCTAATCTGATATATAATATTCAACTATGATGCTGTTATCCTGTTATAATCTGTTTCCATAGATTAATAAGAAGCTGTAATAATTTATCTCTGTTTACATGACATTTACTCTAGGAGGATGTTTGAGTATACTGGAAAACTAATTAGATTAACTTTGATTATCTTTCTGAGGAAGAAAGGTGTTATTGATTAGCTTATGAGAAAGTATATTTCATGAGGGTTTTGTTTTCTGGTTTAAGTTTAAACTAGAAAAGACATTAGGTACTACTTCTGTTTGAACTAAATCCTGTCTTCATTGAGATGCCAATGATAATATATTCTTGGCTTTACTGTAGCAAGTTGGTGATAACATTTCCTGAAAATATGTAATTTCATGGAACTGCAAGATGATTTTGAAATCATTGAGGGAAGGGAAGGTAATAAGTATTTATATAGAACCAAATGTGTGCCAAACATAGCACTAAGCACTCTACAAATATCTCACTTGATCCTCACAGTAATATTGCAAGATATTGTTATTACTTTCATTTTCACAATTGAGAAAACTGAGGCAAATAGAGGTTGTGGCACTTGATAAAGTTCATACAACCAATAAGTGAATAGGCTCCATACCCATAGCCAAAACTTTACCCACTCTGTTACTTAGCTACCTCAAATAAAATCAATAGAAGTAATGTCTTAGTTTGACCAAATTATGAAGGGATGCATACTACTTTGAATAGGTTATCCATATAAAAAATAAGAATAGATGAAAATCTCAATGGTCTGCTCTATGAATATTATAATCAATGGGTAATATGCAATGTTAATTAGCTCAAATAAAATAATATTTTATAAAAGTAAAGGTTAGACCTTAGCAGCTTAGAGCTACATCCATATATACATATATTATACACACACATATATATGTGTATATATATGTATATATATATTCAAACACTCTGTGTGTTAATTATTAAATTGTAGCCTCAATCCCCAGTGTGTTAATTAATAATTATTTTGAAAAATAATTAACAGAAACGTATTTTCTCTCTCTTCTACAATCTAACCCATTGGGGAAATAAATTTTAACAAATATGTTTAATTATCCAAATCATATTCCTTCGTTACCTGTGTTAAAAAAAATGTCTTATTGTGACTCTCAAATCTACTACTTCTCTGTAAACAAAGAGAGTCCCTGAATTGAGAGTAATTTAATTGGGTTCTCAAACCTATGTCCTATGACTCTTGGTTCATGTCTTTTCAACTGTACTAGGCTGCCTCTAATAAAAAAGAATGAGACGTGTTTAAATATTTAAAAATTTTAGCTTCTAGACTGTCATCAAATCACTACTTTTAGTCTTTGGTGATAATTCATGCTAAAGATAAAGTCACACCTTGGCAAGGTTTCATACCACTTCCTCTTGAATATGTTTTATCAGTCACAGCTCCTTCAAAAGGAGTCACTTTGGATTGTACTTTGTGTTGTATTGTTCATGAGAGGACCACTGCCATCATAAATATTATGGTTTGACTTATTCGAAAATTGTATTGAGTTGCATTTAAGTGATACAGAGCTGCTGTGCCTTTCTCCTCCAGAGTCATCCAAAACCAGTGGCAAGACATACGTCAAAATAATAGGAGATGACCTGGAAGGCAGTGGGTGACCTTGGCCTTTCTAAATTGTTTTTTTTTAAATATATTTTTCTTTTTTTAATTACATTTTTTATTTATTTTTACTTAAAACCATTTATTTCCACAAGATTTGAGTTGCAAATTTTCTCCGTCTTTCCCCTACTTACGACCCCAAAACAGCAATCCCACTGTATACCCCCTTCCCAATCTGCTCTCTCCTATGTCCTCTCCCATTCTGCCTCCAACTTTCCAGTAGGTCAAAGTGGATCTCTACACCCCAGTAACTGTATACGTTATTTTCCACGTTTATGAAAAAATAATAATAACATATTTTTTTAAACATTTGATTTTAAAACTTTAAATTCTAATTTCTTTTCCTTCCTCCCTCATCTCCCACCCTTACTGGGGAGATAAGCATTTCAATATAGGTTGTACATATGTAGCTATGCAAAACATTTCAATAATGGATATATTGTGAAAGACTGACAATATTTCCCTCCATCGTATCCTACCCCAACTTGGTCTATTCTCTATTTTGACCCTATCTCTTTTCAAAATTGTGTTCTTAAAATTACCCTTCCTCCCAACCTGCTCTCCACTCTATCATACCCCATTTCATCCCCTTTTCCCTTACTCTCCTAGAGGGTGAGATACCCTGCTTCATGTGTATGTCATTCCCTCCCTAAGCCAAATTAAATGAGAGTAAGGAACCATTCCTTTTTGCCTTCTGGTTCTTCCCCTCCATTGTAACAGTTTTCCCTTGCCTCTTCTTTATGAGATAATTTACTCCCTTCTTTCTCTCCCCATCTCCTCTCATTATATTCCTCTCTCAACTCTCAATTTTACCTTTTAAGAATCGTTCCTTCCTATGTAATTGGTCCTGTGCACTCTGTCTATGTATACCTGTAGATATATATATATATATATATATATATATATAGACACACTCATATATGTATTGTTACGCCCATATACCCTCCTATATACAAACATATACATTTATGTTCCCCTCAACCATTCTCATACTGAGAAAAGTTTCCTATGTTATGATTACCATTTTTCCACATAGGAATGTAAATAGTTCAACTTTGATAAGTTCCTTATGATTTCTTTTCCCCTGTTTACTTTCTCATGTTTCTCTTGCTTCTTGAATCTGAATGTCAAATTTGCTATTCAACTCTGGTTTTTTCATCAAGAATACTTGAAAGTCCTCTATTTCGTTGAATGAACATATTTCCCCTTGAAATATGATACTCACTTTTGCTGAGTAGGTAATTCTTGATTTTAATCCCAGCTTCTTTGCCATCTGGAATATCATATTCCAAGCCCTTCAATCCCTCAGTGTAGAAGCTGCCAGATCCTGTGTTATCCTGATTGTGTTTCCACAAGATTCAGAGTGTTTCTTCTTGGCTGTTTATATTATTTTCTCCTTGATCTGGAAACTCCAGAACCGGGCTATAATATTCCTAGGAGTTTTCTTTTTGGGATCTTTTTCAGGAGATAATTGGTGGATTATTTCAACCTCTATTTTTGTCCTCTGGTTCTAAAACATCAGGGCAGTTTTACTTGAGAATTTCCTGGAGAATGATTTCTAGGTTCTTTTCTTGATCATGGCTTTCAGGTAGTCCAATAATTTTTAAACTATCTCTCCTGGATCTATTTTCCAGGTCGGTGGTTTTTCAAATGAGATATTTCACATTGCCTTCTATTTTTTTTTTCATTTGTTTGGATATGCTTAATAGTATCTTGATTTCTCATAAAGTCACTAGCTTCCATTTGCTCCAATCTAATTCTGAAGGAATGATTCTCTTCATTGAGCTTTTGAGATTCTTTTTCCATCTGGCAAATTCAGGTTTTTAAGGCATTCTTGTCCTCATTGGCTTTTTGAGCCTCTTTTGCCATTTGAGTTAGTCTATTTTTTTAAGGTTTTATTTTCTTTAGTCATGTTGTTGACTCACTTTTCATGATTTTCTTTCATTGTTCTCATTTCTCTTCCCATTTTTTCCTCCACTTCTCTTACTTTGTTTTCAATTTTTTTTCTTCAGTTCCTCTGTGACCTGTTACCAATTCATATTTTTCTTGGAAGCATTTGGTACATGAATTCTGACTTTGCTGTCTTCCTCCCATTCCATGTATTGATCCTTTTTGTTCCTAAATCTAGGGTTTTTGTTCCAGGAATCTAAGGTTTGACTGCTGTACTTGATTTGTCTCCCTTGCTTGCTCATGTTGCCACTCAATTACTTGACTTTTGAGCTTTTTACCACAGTAGTACTCTGCTTCCATAGAGGAGAGCTTTGTCCAAAATCTCGGGGGTTTTCACAACTGCTGGAGTTATTAGTTGTCTGCCCTCTCTGAAGCCTCCACTGCCTCTGGCACTTGGTCACACATCCCAGGACCTCCACCCAGGACTGGTATGCAGATCCAAGCAGTTTATACCAATATATATCACCAAGAGTGATTACCCCTCACAATGGTCACTTGGTCCCCCTACAGTTTGCAGGCCAGGAGCTCTGAAGCAGCCACAAGATGGTGGCTGCCATGGCTCCACTGCTTCTCCCTCTGGTGGCAGAGGTCTTCCCTCCTGGACCCCCTGTTCCCAAAGTTCACACTGATCTCTCACTTTGTCTTTGGCAGTCGTGGGTTGATAATTCTAGAAACTGCCACAGTTGCTGGTGTTCCACTCTCAGAAGTCCCTACAATCAGGGCTGACCACCCTGAGACTAAAACCACAGCCTCACATGGGGCTGGGCTCTGCTCCAAGTGCTCTGCAATCAACCCTTCCTCTCTGTCTGCCATGCTGCCTTCAGTGGGAAATTTGTTCTTTCTGTCACTTTGTGGGTTCTGTAACTGTAAAGTTTATTTAGAGTCATATTTTATAGGTATTCGAGGTGGTTAGGGGGGGACCACATGAATTTTTTCTGCTTTTCCACTGCCATCTTGGCTCTGCCCCTGGCTTTTCTAAATTAAAGTCTTTCTCAAGTGTCATTTGTCTGTTTCAACTTCCTTTGAATGAATAAGTGCTAGGTAAGAATTGAGACAAAAAGTGGCCTTTATTACAGTCACAAAAATATCAATCTGGGGGGGGGATTCCCTCAGACTTTCTGGCAAGAGCAGAAAACAACTGCTATTTACATTTATTCTAAGCCATCAAAAGCTAAACAATGAACTATAGAGGTTAGATTGGGGGGATATTCAAGTAGTTCTGTTTGAAACACAGTGGGTTTGTTCAGAGAATCACTGGATTCCTTTAAAAAAATTTCTTTTTAACAGCTTTCTTTTTGCAGAGTTGTATTTCAAGAAATAGCAATAAAAATTGCTCAAGAAAAGAAGTGATTTTTTCCCTAATTTTAAAAAGAAATCTAGCTTCCAACCTTCCAAAGATCTTACAAAATATAAGCAACCAGAAATTACATTCTCATAGACAAAGGACTCATATGTAAGGTGCTGTAATTAAGTGTGTAAATAAGGGAGGCAGAATCAACATTCCTTTACCTGTACCATTTTGGAAGGTGAGTAACAAAAGAAATTTTGGAACAAAGAGTAATAATTAAGAGACAATAGACAAAATTGAGTTTTGTTTTATTGATTTGTCAGAAGTTTAAAAAAATAAATTTTATCTTACCTTAATTTATGTCAATAGTCAATTACTGAATGTAAATATATTTGCAGAAGCTAAGGAAGTTTTTGTTTTTGCTTTTTTTTTTTATTTGATTTGTATGGTTCCAATAAAACAGTATCCCTAGGAAAATACAATATTTATATATGACACAATTAAAGGACAGTATTAGACACAATATAAACAGTCAAGTATAAAATAGAAATTTTCATCGTAAGTTCTAAGGGTGGTAAAGACATCAGACAAGTTTTCTGATGAAAGGAAATTAATGAAAAGTAATAGTACATAATATTGGAATGGTATGATGAGGTCAGATTGTGAGATTTAGATATTAAGATAGGCATCTTCTTTACCCTATTTTAAACTTAATATGCCAATCAATATGGCTTCCCTTTAATATTAGCTCATTCACTTAAATTATTTTTGATAGGTAAATGTGGGGCTGCTAGGTGGCACAGTGAATAGAGCACTGGTCCTGCAGTCAGGAGGACCTGAGTTCAAATCTGACCTCAGACACTTAGCACATACACACACAAAAACTAGCCGTGTGACCTTGGGCAAATCACTTAACCACAATTGTCCTACCTTCCTCCCTCCAAGAAAAAAAAGAGAAAGGTAAATGTGCCATTAAAATTTTTTTTGCATTTTTTTTTTACTTTACATAACTGCCACTCGTTATACCAATACAGATTTATCAAACAGTTGTTTACTCCAGTTCTTACCTTAGTGTTGAGCAGTGGAATTTGAAAGCCTGGCTTCTATTGGATTATGAAACTTGTGGTACCATCCCTATCCTATAGGAGACTCCTCTTCAGCATCTGCAAGTGGAAAAAAAAAAGAAAATTAGCATGAACACTTTATATGCATAATTAATAAGTGCAAAATTAGGAAACATTTCATCTACATTCATGTTCTTTTTTTTTATATTTGGTGAAAACAAAACAAGCCTGGAAATCACCACAGCTGCCAGTGACTCAGTGTCATGAGATCTTCCCTGACCATGTCTGTGCCTGCATGGCCCATGCCAGACTGCGCTCTGCTCCCAGCCTGGTTTTATGTACCCTTCCTGTTCACCTTCCAGGTTGTCTTGGGCTAAAGAGTTGTTTTGCTCTGTCCTTTTGTGGGTTCTGTAGCTCTAAAATTTGTTTAGAGTCATTTTTTTTACAGGTATTTGGAGGGATTTGGGGGTAAGCTCAAGCAAATCCCTGCTTTTACTCTGCCATCTTGGCTATGTCCCCCTGTATGTCATCATTTTAAATTTAATCTTCATTATCAACATTTTCTCCTTCACTTTATTAAGTTTAGAAAATCAACAAAACAATGTTTTGTTGTCAAACTGATTTGTAGTGCTTTCCAAAGATCAAGGGAAAAACTTTCACACTGAAAATGTAATAATTGATTCTATAGATTTGGTTTGACCTGGCTTCATCATACTCATTTTGCATCTATAATAAAATATAAAGTTCTTTTCAGTCTTTAATACCCTTTGTAACTTGGCTCTAATATATCTTTCTATCCTCCTCAAATAGTACTTATATTCTCATATTGCATGTTCCAAGCTAAAATTATTAAATGGTTTTCTCTATGTCCATTACTTATCACATATGCACACACCATAGACCAGATCTCATATCACAGATCATGCCCTAGGATACTCATCTCCTGATTGATAATTGTTTTTCCTGTAATACAATTTCAAGAAAACTTCAGTCATGCTTCACTTCACTCCTAGTCCTCTAGAACTACAAGTTATGAGAAAAAACTTTGCCCAGAGTAGTGATGTGAGAAGACATCTCCATTCTACAAAGACATGTTTATGGGTCTGGTAGAGAAAGGAAAATACAAAATGCTAAAATATCATAAGTCTTGCTAGTTTTCTTTTAATCTGTAAGTTTTCTGATATTTTTTCTTCTTGATATTATTCTTTTTTTTCTCTTTTCTTAAATCTTCACTATAGTAATTGCTCTATGGAAGCAGGGAGGAGAAAAACCATCTAGGGGCATATTTAGGGAATTCAAATTAAAGATATTAATAAAAATGTAATTTAATATATAAATTAATATAATTAAATAAAATTAAAATATAAATTTAATAAATATATTTATAAAAATATAATTTAAAGATTGAAAAATAAGGAAGAAGTAGACCTTTTTTTATTTCATTGATGGTGGTACAGTAATGAGTTGGACTCTCAAGGTCAAGTTTAGCAGTATATCTCCCTTGTATGGAATTCTCCACAAAAGTTCCTTCTGATTGTACCCTCATAACACCCTCTGACCCACAGACATTGTTCTAGGTCTCTTAAATTATCATAAATCAGACTCTTAGGGACTCTTGATTTCTCATAACATATATAAAATAAAGAAATATAATTTATTTTAAATAGAACTATTCTTGGCAACATCTCTTGTATAAAGTGATATTTACTATTTTTTAAAAAATATACATTCCAGGGGCGGCCAGGTAGCACAGCGAGTAAGAGCACCGGCTCCAGTGTTGAGAAGACCTAGAAATCGAATCCCGGGCTCAGACACTTAGCACCCACCCAGAAACACCTGGCTGTGTAACCTTGAGGAAGTTACTTAACCCCAATTGCTTAGGGGTGGCCAGGTGGCTCAGCAAGTAAGAGCACTGGCTCCAGTGTCGGGATGACCTGGATCAAATCCGGGCTTAGATACTCAGCACCACACCCAGAAATAACTGGCCGTGTAACCTTGAGCAAGTTACTTAACCCTAATTGCTTTAAAAAAAAAAGTATATATATATATATATATATATATATATATACATATATATATATATATATATATATATTCCCATATATTCCCACATGTATCTCCACCATCTTTTGTTCATCATGGCTCCTCCAAAGGCACAGAATATCCACAAGTCTTTTCTTAATGGTGTTGAATTTGGAATGAGCAGCCATCTATGAGAGATTCAGGAGCTAGATTATTAGTCAAGTAAGAAAAGCAAAATCTGCATAGAATTTATATCACATGAGGCAAAGAAAACAGGAACTTATAAGAAGTTAAACTTTAGAATGTCAAAAAACTTCAATAGGGATCAGAGATAAAGCACATTTATTCTGTGGCAAAGCAATTAACATTAAGGGAAAAAAATAAGATTAAAGGTCAAGGCAGAGTAAGTGGTTCAAACCTGGGGCAAAATTCCAAAGGCTTTGTTGTCCTGCATAGAGGAAAACTACATATTTATTTTCACTAAGAAGGGCTCTATAGGTTTAAAAAAGAGTAAAGGGATTCATAGCTCTTACAAGAAATGTTAAGAATCCTTGATTTAAATAGTGCTTTTTACAGTTTCTTATACTCATTGATATATGATCACCTGAAGGAAAGCTTGGGATGCATGGAACTAATGCAACCCACCTGCTCTCCCAGACTAGCTGCTTTGTGTAGGCGTCTCTGGCTCTGAAATGACCTTCATGGGAGGCAGAGTGTTTATTAATGGAGACAGACTTATTTTCTCCCTCATGAGGATAGCTCTGGATCATGGGATCTGTAAACAGTGGGAACACAAGGAGGGAAAACCCATACCATTCTGGAGCATGAATCTATAATTCAAACCCACAAGTCTGTCTCAACATTGCCTTTCCACCATTCTTTTTGTGCCTCCAATTCATGAACCCATAACTATAGTTTTGTGTGAATTTCTATTGATTATTCAATTTGACTGGGTAGGAGTAATCTAGGCCACTAGTTTGAAACTAATCCAGAAAAACAACTTTCTGAATAATAATCTAATGTGAAAATGCACAAATGTTTAAAAGTTAATGTAAAAGACATCAAAATTCAAAGCAAATTTGACCAGTTGTGAATCCAGGGTATGGTGGGTTAAGATACTTCTGTCCTATTAGCATTAGGAAGTTGCTCTATAATTATAGGATGAAGCACACAATGTCAGATACAATTGAAGTGTCACTTTGTTTTGCTTAGCTATTATTTGTAAGAGAGGGTTCTTTGGGGAGTTATTAGAAAATGTTAGTGATGTAAAGAAACAACTAGATGCATCACTAAAACATTTTTAAAGTTGATGTTCTACAAATAGTTGTCACTGATTATGAAGAATCTGTGCTGTACTAGCCATTAGCTCACAAATAAATTTCTTGTTTGTACATATGCAACTTGTCTTTGAGTACCTCAATAAGCATACTATTCTTAATTTGTCAAAATTCAAAGACTTCATAGTTTCTACCTGTCAGCACATGCAGGGACATACATCTTTCCTCTTCAATGCTCTCATCTTTGCTACACCATATCAAGATTATGGGTACCATATGGCAAAGTGTTGATGCAGAGGTGCCTTCACATGCTCCCTCTCCCAAACACTATATTTATCCAAAATCTCAAACTGTGTATTTATACTCATTTAGTCATTTCAGCCAAATTGATCATTTACCATGCATCATTTCCTTAAACCAGCAACTGAGAAATGTCAACTCTTTAAAATGAGTAAAATGAAAATGTCTACCTAGATCTAATTTTAACTGAAAAAAAAATTTCTAAAGAATATCTGTCTATGTTGGTATGTATACATACATATACATGTACATATATATGTATATATATGTGTGTATGCATTTAAAGATATCTAATAACAAAATTTTGTTTGGGAATTTTTATCAGTACACATCTGTATGTTCTACACACACTCACATAATTACATATATGTCCTCAATGTTTATCTATATGAAGTATACTGTATGTATTTATAGTACATATGAATATAGTATTTATTGTGTAGCACACATAATATACATATCACTAGCAAACACTATATTTACCAGAGATAAATATAATATGTGAAGAAAAAAGAAGAAAGAAGATTTATAGTAAATATGAATATAGTATTTATTGTGTAGCTCACATAATATCATTAGCAAACATTATATTTACCAAAGATTAATATAATATGTGAATAAAAAAGAAGGAGGAAGAGGAGGAGGAGTAAAAGAAGAGGTAAGAGGAGAAGTAGAAGGAGAAGGAGGAGGAGGAGAAGAAGGAAAGCTTAGAGCTTATATGTGCTAAGTATTTTACAAATATTGTCTGTATTAATTGCTTAGAGATTCAAAACCAAGACTTGGGGACTAAAATCAGGTTTTTAAGAAATGTAGATGTTTTCAAATTGAAAACCTTTCTGAAAAAAATGTAAATAATACTGAGACTCAATCATTTTTGTATATGGAAAAAATAGAGCCTAAGCCAAAAAGGTATAGAATATTAAATACAGAAATATGATCCAATATTTGAACTAGGAAATTTCTTGTTGACAGAGCCATATGAAGTATTTTTTTAACTTGAGACATGTATGGTAATCTACACATGGGTTAAGGATCATAAACAGTGCATTAAATTGTGGATTGGGGGAAGAATGGTGGTCAGAAATTTTATGGCATCATACTCTTGGTAATCGATCCCAGAACCCAGAAAGGCTTCTGCTAGATGGATTATTTCTGTCTTTCCTATACTAAAAAGAAATAAAAATAAACTAAAATAAACAAAAACCAACACTAACCTGACTTGATCTTTCAAAGCCTGATACCATCCTATTTAGTTTCTACCATTTGTAGCTAAATTTCTCAAAAAGATGCTGTACAATAGGTGCTTCCACTTTCTCTCCTCTCGATCTCTTAACTCTTTACAATCTGGCTTTCAAGCTTATAAATTCACTAATATTACTATCTCCAAAATTCCTAATAATCTGGTAGTTGTCAAGTCCAATAGTCTTTTCTCAATCCTTATTCTCCTTAACCTCTTTGCAATCTTTGACACTGTCAGTCATCCTCTCTTCCTTGATACTTTCTTCTCTATGTTTTAGGGAAATCACTCTCTCCTGATTTTTCTCTTATCTATCTGTCCACTCATTCTGTCTCCTTTGATGGATCCTCCTGCAGATAATGCCCTCTCATCAAAGGTGTCCCTCAAGATTCTGCCTTGGGCTCCTGTTCTTTCTCTCTATACTATTTCTTTGGGTAATCTCATCAGCTCCCATGGATTTAGTTGCATTCTCTATGCTGTTGATTCTTAAATCTACCTTTCCTGCCCAAATCTTTCCACTAACTTCCAGTTTCACATCTCCAACTGCCTTTCACACATCTCAAATTGGACATCCAGTAGACATTTTAAAATTAACTATGTCTAAGAATTCATTTCCTTCCCAAGCCCTAGTCCCCTCCCACCTTCCCTATTATTGTGTTTAGTAATACCATTCTCCCAGGCCCTCAATTTAGGAACATATAAGTCCTACTGGATTTCTCATTATCTCTCACCCACTGCTAAATTCACACTATTTCCATGGCCTGTGGATTTCACATTTGTAATATTTCTTAAATATTATCACTTCTGTCCTCTGACACTATCACTACCCTGATGAAGGCCAACATGACCTCATGCTTAAACTATTACCATAGCATTGGTGGGTCTGCTAACCTTGAGTTTCTCCCTACTCCAGTTCATTCTCCATTTTGTTACTAAAGTGACTTTCCTAAAGTAAAAATCTGATCTAATCAGATACTACTCAATAAAGGCAAGTGATTCCATATTGCCTCCAGAAACAAATACAAAATGCTACGTTTGGCATTTCAAGTCCTTCATAACCTAGCTCTCCTATCTTTCCAGGCTTCTTATACCTTCTTCTCCAACATATGCTTTTCAAACCAATGACGTTGGCCTCCCAGCTATTCTACCAACAGGACATCCTATTTCTCAGCTATGGGGATTTTTTCTGACTGTCCCATGCCTGGAATGCTCTACTTCCTCAGCTCCAACTACTAGCCTACCTGACTTTTTTTTTTAAGTTCCAACTAAATCCCACCTTATATAGGAAATTTTCCCTGCCCTCTCTTAATTTCATTGCTTTTCCTCTCTGAATTATTGTAGTTCCTTTTTTTCCCTTTAGATAGCTTTCATTGCATGTATTTGTTTGCATGTTGTCTCCCCCATTACACTGTAAACTCATTGAGGTAGGACACTGCCTTTCGTTTCTTTATTGTATCTCCAGCACTTAGTACAATGCGTGCAACATTGTAAGTGCTTAACAGATGTTTATTGAATTGTTTAATAAGTCTCCTATTTGAGGGTTTTCTACTTTAAACAATTATTTTTCAAAATGGTTGCTAAGCTGTCCCTTCATGTTCATTCCAAGAAACCTTTGGGGATTTGTGGTGGAATGGTAATCCCTACATCAAAATAAATAAATAAATACACATGTATTAAGTACCTGTTATATCCAGTGGCTGTGTGAGATATTTCACAGAACAAAATAGAAAATGGCTTAATGTTATACCCTCTTAAAAGCTATAAAATATAATTAGAGAAATAACATTATTGACAACATGCAAGATTCATCAATCCATTTGTTCCATGTATGCTCTTTTGCCTCATTTAGCTTATTTATGTGGATCTGGCAAATCCAAATTAATTCACTGTCAAAATTTTTCAGTTTTTTTTAATCAGTTTTCTTTTATGCCCTCTTGTGTTAAGTAGAACAAAAATATTTTTGGTGTTTTATAAAATTATTTGCCCAAGACGAGGAAGTAGATGAATAATTACTCTTGTTACACAAATGTGGTAGTATTTCAGAACTTGGAAATCTGGAATTAACAGCCTACAACATTTCATTTTTATATGGTAATTTAGCACTAAACTGAGCTCCTTGCTATCTGTAAATCAATACTACATATTGTTTCATTGATCTCATAGTGTCTATCAAGTAGAAAATATATGAAAATGAATCTTACTTGTATTTTATTGTTAGAGATCCTGTGTTCCTTGAAATAATGTGGATAAAGCATTTCATTGCCTATCAATTAACCATGGATGATGACCCAGTTGACTGAGGGTATTTTTAGGTATTATATTTTTCACTTAATATACTTTACTCTTTTATTTTTATTCTTCATATTAAGTAAAATTTACATGTAGCAAATTACTAGCTTAGATCCCAAATAAATTCTTTTTTCTCCATCTGTATAGATGATCATAATATTGACTTTTATCCAATTAAAATTCTATAAGATTTGTGATAGGAGGATCCTTTTTTTTATTCAGTGTCCCTGAGTTTCCTAACTTCTTTGATTTCCTCTTCTTATGCAACCTGATTGGGCCCAGTTTCTGTGATGCATCTTATAGCTCAGACAGAGGTACTAACTTGGTGGGTACCAGAGCAGGCAGCTTGGGAAGGTTATGAAAGCAATAGGGTCAGCATTCCCTGGATGTTGTTGTCTGTAGAGGTTAAATTGCCTTTATAATCAGACAAAAAGCAAAGTGAACCTCAAAACTGAGCAGCTAGAGAAACCTCTTGACTTTCAGGCACTATGTGATAAAAGCAGAAGGACCAGCAATAGGACTTTTGCCGATGCAAATGAAGAAATCACTCCTAAGGGGGGGGGGGGCTGAAGGGAACATATTGGATGGGATGAAATGAGAATTTGTGAATCACTGAACTCACAGAAAGAGTTCAAAAGAGGAGGTTTACTTTGTTCAAACATAGCAAGGATCTACATCAAGGATACAATGGTACTTAGCTTCTCTGGAGAAGTACCCTCTTACTCTCCATCTGGAAACAGCGATCTAATCAAAACTTCATCAACACCTGGGAAATTGACCAGCTTTAGGCAACTGCTAAGTCTGAGCGAGCTGAAATCTCTACAAGTGGATCCTATTTCAAGGTGCTAGACTCAATTTTGCTTGTGGACAACTCAACTCTGTGGCTAGACTACTTGACTATAGTGACCATTACAATCCTCTAGATTCTGACTTGTCTAAAATTCTCTTTAGTTTTGCAGTAAAAGCAGTAGGCTCTTGAGGGATCATGTAAATTGTTGTCTTTCTTTTCCAAGAAATCTCCCTTTAGAACAACAATTCTTAATCTATAGTGTGATCTGAATCCTTTTGTTGTCTTACATTACCCTCTAAGAATAAATTTAAGGGCATAAAAATACATGGGATTACATAGAAAATTAATAATATTTAAATAATAATCAAATATATTTATAAAGTTTACAGACACCTGGTAAAAAACCCCCTCTCCAGAAAATCTATTGTCTATGACTCCTATTCAGTAATTGAGTTGGTGATGAAAGAAAAATTTTACCCATATGCCCTTGAAACCTTCAAAATGGAAGATGGCAGAGTAGAAGCATGACCTTCCCTCCGCTCTGGCTTTCACCTTCCCCAATCCATGAAAAAAGGGGATTCTAAACAAAGTTTGGAGCTGCAGAACCCACAAAATGACACAGAGAAGCTAACCTCTCCCTGAGGACAGCCAGGCAGCCCAGCAGGAATCCAGCACAGCACTCTGGGACTCAAGCCCAGCCCCACTCCAAGTCTTTAGCCCCAGGGCAGGCCTGACCAGCCACTGGCCAGAGGGACTCCAGATCAGCAGCAGCAGTGGCAGTTTCCAGATATATCAATGCATAGATGCAAAGGACAAAGTGAGAGGCCAGTGCACTCTGGACTATGGGACCAGTAAGTGGGAGTGCATGGCTTTTACTAACAGGGCAAGAAGCCATTGAGATGCCAGCACAGTCAGCCAGTGCCACGTGGCAGCTTCAGCTCCAGAAGGGGAACAAGCACCAGTTTGAGGGGTAATCTCTCTTGCTTTAACCTGCTTGGATCTGGATTGCAGTCTAGGGTGGGGGTCCTGTGGTGTATGTCCAGCTTGCCAGAGAGTTTGAAGACCTCAGAAAGGGTACCCATCTAATAACTCCGGCAGCTGACAAAACCCCAGCATTTGGGATGAAAGCTCCCCTGTCTGGTGGCAGAATCCTACTGTGGCAAAAAGCTAATTGAGCGGCAAAAGGAGCAGGCAAAGGAAACAAAGCAGACAGAAGATTCCAACATTGCAATCCTATTTTGGGGACAAAAAGGAGCAAAGCATGGAACAGGAGGAAAACAGTGAAGTCAGAACTCCAGCACCAAAAGCTTCAAAGGAAAATACAAGCTGGTTCCAGGCCATAGAGGACCTTAAGAAGCAGATAAGAGAAGTGGAGGAAAAATTGGGAAGAGAAATGAGAACAATGCAAGAAAATTATGAAATGAGGGTCAACAGCCTGACTTAGGAAAATAATACCTTAAAAAAAAGACTGAATCAAATGGCAAAGGAGTCTCAAAAAGGCAATGAGGAGAAGAATGCCTTAAAAAGCCAAATTTGCAAGATGGAAGAAGAATCTCAAAAGCTCACTGAGGAGAATCATTGCTTCAGAATTAGATTGGAGCAAATGGAAGCTAATGACTTTATGAGAAATCAAGATGCTGTTAAACAGATCCAAACAAATGAGAGAATAGAAGGCAATGTGAAATATCTCATGGTAAAAACCACTGACCTGGAAAAGAGATCGAGGAGAGATAATATGAAATTCATTGGACTACCTGAAAGCCATGAACAATGTAAGAACCTAGAAATCATCCTCCAGGAAGTTCTCAAAGAAAACTGCCCTGATGTTTTAGTAAAAGAGGGCAAAATAGAGGTTGAAAGAATCCACCAATCAACTCCTGAAAAATATCCCCAAAAAGAAAACCCCTAGGAATATTATAGCCAGGTTCTGGAATTCCCAGATTAAGGAGAGAATATTACAAGTAGCCAGGAAGAAACAATTTGCATATTGTGGAAACACAATCAGGATAACCAGGATCTGTCAGCTTCTACACTGAAGAATCAAAGGGCTTGGAATATGATATTCCCGAGGTCCAAGGAGCTGGGATTAAAACCAAGAGTCAACTACCCAGCAAAACTGTGTATCATGTTTCAGGGAAAAATATGGTCATTCAGTGGAATAGAGGACTTTCAAGCATTCTTGCTGAAAACACTAGAGTTGAATAGAAAATTTGACATTCAGGTAAAAGATCAAGAGAAGCATGAGACGGTAAACAGGGAAAAGAAATCATAAGGAACTTATCAAAGTTGAACTATTAACATTCCTACAGGGAAAAACAATCATTGTAATTGTGAAACTTCTCTCATTAGTTGAAGGGATTAGAAATATATATATGTCTATATATGAGGGTATGTGGGCATATGACTATATATGTGAATGTCTGTATATATGTTTACAGGTATACATAGATAGAGGGCACAGGACCAATTTAAAAGGAAGATATGATACTTAAAAGGTGAAATTAAGAGGTGAGAGGAATATGATGAGAGGACATGGGGAGAGACAGATTGGAGTAAACTATCTCATACAGAAGAGGCAAGAGAAAATGGTTACAATGGAGGGCAAGAATAGGAAGGCAAAAGGGAATGGGTCAATCTTATTCCCTTTGAATCTGGCTTGGTGAGGGAGTGAAATACACACTAAATAGGGTATCTCACCCTCCAGGAGAATGGGGGGGGGAAGGGAATGAGAAGGGGAATGATGGAAGGAAGAGAAGCCTGGGGCAGAGGGAAGTTGGAAGCACCCACTTTTGAAAAGGGACAGAATCAAAGTAGAGAATAGAACAGGTGGGAGGTGGGATAGGAGGGAGGAAATATAGTCAGTCATTTACAATATATCTACTATGGTATTGTTTTGCATTAGCCATACATGTACAACCTATACTGAACTGCTTATCTTCCCAGTAAGGGTGGGTGAAAAGGAAGGAAGAGAATGTATCTGGAATTGAAAGTTTTAAAATAAAATATTCAAATATATGTAAGTATATGTATACATATATATATATGTATACTATTTTTAATACCATCTTACATGTAATTGGGAAATAAGATATACAGGCACTGAGGCATAGAGATCCACTGGAAAAGTCAAAAGAGGTATGGGAGAAAATTTGGGAGAGAGCAGATTGGAGGAAGGGATATCCTGTGGGACTGCTATTTTGGGGCAGTGGGTAAGAGAAAAACGGGGAGAAAATTTGTAACTCAAAATCTGGCGAAAATGAATGATGTAAATCAGAAGTTAATAAAGCATTAAAAAAAAGAAAATTGGAGAAAAAATAAAATTATTCCAATACTGTCCAAAAAAAAAAAAAAAAAAAAAAAAAAAAAAAAAAGAAAAATTAAAATAAAATTTTATTTTGGTTTTTTTTTTTTTTTTTTACTATTTTTTCATTTATTTATTTTTTGAGCATATTACATTCATAATTTACTTTTCTTTTAATAGAATTTCCCTTTTACCAAAGTGGAACAATGAAGTGATTGAACTTTCAGGAGCAGAGGCAAAATTTTGGAGGAGAAGAATCCTTTAACTAAGTTCTTTTATCATTCCTTACCAAACAACTTACACATTACATTGAATTCTGGAGTGCCAAAACCAATAAAAGTTCAGAGTGAGACACTCTTCTAGCACAAGAAAATTTAGGAGAGCAGAAAGATAGATCTCAGACAGGAGAGTAGAGGTTGACCTAAAGTGCATGTAGACAAACACCAGTGGTGGATCTAGATGGTGGTGACAGAATCAGAAGCAACTTCAAAAGATCTCAAGACAGAAATAGTAAAGGGTTTTTGTGATTGGTCAGAAAGACAAGGGCCCTCTCTGCTAGACATGGTATGACAAATCCTTTGCCTATCCCCACATCTGGGTCAGTTCAAGGGCTAAGAGAAGTGCTTTTGAGAGAGAAATCTGAAAAGCGGCTTTTGGTCACAAGGGCCCAGGGTTACTAAGAAACAGGATCACTTGTATCCTGAAGGAAATAAGGGCCTTGAGAAGCAGTATGACTTCTGGTACCAATAAATAAGGGAAAGTGAAGAGCATTGGCTATTGCAATCCCAGGGAATCAAGGGCCCTTCTCTCTTCTCTGTACCAGAATGCAGAACAAAAGAGCAGTGAGCACACCTATCCCCAAATCACTTTGGAAGCATGAAAAACTGTCAACACCCTCCATTCCCCCCTAAAAAAATAGACATAGCTTTGCAAATAATAGTCTAAAAGTGTAAAAAGTGAAAGAGTGCTCTTCTCCTCTTCTCCCCCAGAATTGGAACAGAGCCAAACTTTAACAGAAAGTTAAAAACCAAGAAATAGGGTGGGAAATGAGCAAACAACAACAAAAAAGAAGCTGACCACAAAAATCTACTTTGCTGAAAAGGAAGATCAATACTCAAACTAAGAAGACCATGAAGTCAAAACAGCCACAAGCAAAGCCCCCAAAAGAAAGAAAAATGTGACTTGGACATAAGTTCAACAATAATTCCTCGGAGAGGTGAAAAATGATTTTCAAAATCAAATAAGATTGGCACAGGAAAAAATAGGTAATGAAATAAAAACAGAGGAAGAAAATTATGAAAAGAAAACAGCTTAGTAAAAGAAGCATAAAAATATTGAAGAAAATTCCGATTTAAAATGCAGAATTAGTGAAGCAGAAAAAGAGTTAGACAAGTTCATAGAAGAAAAGAATGAATAGAATTACTTAAAAATAAGAATTGAGCAATTGAAAGCTAATGAATCCATGAGGAAAAAAATGTCAAAATAGTGAAAAAATAGAATAAATTTGAAATATTTCTTCTTCTTTTTTTAAGCAATCGGGGTTAAGCAACTTGCTCAAGGTTATGGTGGGTGCTAAGTGTCTGAGCCCGGGATTCGATCTCCAGCTCATCCTGACACTGGAGCCGGTGCTCTTACTCTCTGTGCTACCTGTCTGCCCCGATTTGAAATATTTCAAAAGGAAAAAGAACTGACTTGTAAAATAGACAAAGGAGAAATAATTAAGTATTATTGAGCTACCTAAAACCCATAATGAATTAAAAAAAAAAACACCCTAGGCATCATATATGAAGAAATTAAGAAGGAATACTGCCCCAAACAGCCTACAACCACTGGGTAAAAAAAAAAAAAAAAAGAATCCACCAATCACTACTCCAAAGGGAACCCAAAGGGGGCAGCTAGGTGGCACAATGAATAGAGCTCTGTCTCTGGAGTCAGGAGAGATGAGTTCAAATTTGGCCTCAGACACTTAACACTTACTAGCTGTGTGATCTTGGGCAAGTCACTTAACACCAATTGCCCAGCCTCTCTCCTCAAAAAAAAAAAAAAAAGAGAAAGAACCCAAAGTGAAAACTCCCAGGAATATTATGCACAGATTCTAAAATTCAAATTTTTCAAGCAGTCAAAAAAAACATTCAAATATCATGGAACCACAGTGAGGATCACACAAAATTAGGAGTTATCATGTTAAAGAAATGGAGAGCTTAGAATATGATAACCTGTAAGGCAAAATAGCAGGGATTACTACCAAGAATAATGTACTCAGTATAATCCTTCAAGAGAAAAATAAAATGAATATTTAATGAAATAGAAAACCTTCAAGCATTTCTGATGAAAAAAAAGGAAAATTTAATAGGAAATTTGACTGTAATATATGAAAATCAAGAGAAGCATAAAAGATGACTCAAGACAAACTGTTTACCATTCTATGTGGGAAAAGTATACATTTAACTTCTAAGAATGCAGTTATTATTAGGTCAGTTTGAAGGATTATACATAGAAAGAAGGTAAAGGAGTAAGTTAGGATGACATAAAAAAAGTGGGTGAACAGGAAAGGTGCCCTGAAATGAAGGGGAAATGAAAGGGAAAATAGAGAATATTCTCTCAAATAAAGAAGCATGAAAGAAAGAGCTTTTAGAGAGGGAGGAGGACAACTGGGGTTATGGGCAGCATTGTGATCTTGATCATATGTCAATTCATTCAAAAGAGGGATAATACACAAGCACACACACACACACACACACACAAACAGCAGTAGAAATCTGTTACCCAACACAGAAGTATGAAGGAAAGAGATTTAGAGAAAGAGGAGTGGTGACCAAAGGAAGGGCAGATAAAAAAGGCAATCATTAGAAGCAAAACAATCTTTGGAGCAAGGACAGGCTAAAAAGGGGGAAGAGAGAAGAAAACAGGATGGAGGGAAATACATGATAATCATAATGAATGGAAATGGTGTGAGTTCACCTCTAAAATGGAAATAGACAGAAGAATTGATTAGAAAACAGAATTCAGGCATATGTTTACAATAAATATACTTGGAACACATATAAATTTAAAATAAGGGGTTGCACTAAAATGCTTCAACCGAAGTAAAAAAAAATAAAAGTGAGGGGGGAAGAAATTGAAGTAATAACAATGCTAAACATATGTACCAAATGGCATAACATCAAATTCTTAAAGAAAAAGAATAATGAATAGGAGAGGAAATAAATAGATAGCAAAACTAAGCTAGCATGAGGCATGAACCATCTCTTCTCAGAACTAGATAAATATATATATATATATATATATATATATTTTTTTTTTTTTGAGAGGGAAGGCAGGCCAATTGGGGTGAAGTGACTTGCCCAAGGTTTCAGGTCTAGTAAGTGTTAAGTGTCTGAGGCCAGATTTGAAGTCAGCTCCTCCTGACCCCAGGGCCAGTGCTGTACTGCCTAACTGCCCCAAGAACTAGATAAATCTAACCATAAAATAAAAAAGAAAGAGAATAAGGAGATGAATAGAATCTCAGAAAATTTAGACATGAAAGTCCTCTGGAGGAAAATGAATGGTAATAAAAAGAACTATACATGGCACCATCTCATAAAGCAAAACAAAACTGTGTATCAGGGCAAAAATCCTCCTAATCAAATGCAGAAAAGTAGAAATATAAAATGTATTTTTTAAACAATAATGCAATAAAATCATATTTAATAAAAATGTAGAGAGATGGATTAAAATTAATTGGAAATTAAATAATCTATTACTAAATAACAAGAGGGTCAATTAGTAAATCATTAGAAACAATAACAAATTTCTTAAAAGATAATGACAACAGGGGGAGCAAAATAGAAAAAGAAATAAACCAATTTCCTAATACTAATTTGCTGTAAATAAAATACTAAAAAGAAGATTATAGCATTTTATCACAGAAATCATTTGCTATGACCAGCTGACAATTAATAACAAGAATGCAGGACTGGTTAAATATAAGAAAAATCATCTGCATAATTTTCCATATCAATAAAAAACAGCAATCATATGATTATATTAATATAGGCAATGTGTTAGACAAAATATAATACTCATTCCTACAAAAATAGAGAAAGCAATAGGAATAAATGGAATCCTTCTTAATGTGGCTAAATAGTATCTCTCTAAAAGCTAAAATCAATCAATATTTGTAATGGGAATAAACTGGAAACCTTTATTGGGGTGAAGAAAGGATGTTCATTTTCATTATCTTTTCAACATGTACTAGATATGCTAATGGTAACAATGAGGCAAGGAAAAATTGAATCAATAAAAGTAGGCAATGAGAAAACAAAAGTTTTACTTTTTGTTAATGATGCAATGGTATACTTAGAGAACCTTAGTGTACCAACCAAAAAGAACTGCTTGAAACAATTAACACTTTAGGAAAGTTGCATGATCCAAAATAAACCCCACAAATCATCAGTATTTCTATACACTGCCAACAAAACCCATCTGGAAAAGATAGAAAGAGAAATTCCATTTAAAATAACTAAGGACAATATAAAACACGTTGGAATCTACCTGCAAGACAAAAACAGGGACTATATGAATACAATTACAAAATACTTTTCACAAAAATGAAGATAGATCTAAACAAATAGAGAAATAATTATTGAATAGGCCAAGACAATGCTAAAAATTATAATTCTACATATAATTCATACATATTTGTATGGCATATTCAGTGCCATACAAATAAAATTACCAAAGTTTTATTTTATAGAGCTAAAAATACACACACACCAGGAGCGGCCAGGTGGCTCAGCGAGTAAGAGCTTATGACCAAACAAAAAACAGAGAGGATCACAGGATGTAAAATGGATAATTTTGATTACGTGAAATTTAAAAGCTTTTAAATAAAAAAAATTATGACAAAATTAGAAAGAAAGCAAGGAAATGGAAAAAAAAGAGTGAATGTTTATGCCCAAAACTTCACCTGTGAGATAAATGTGTGGAGAAAATATTATAAAAGTAACAGTTATTAGCCAGTTGATAAATGATTAAATGATATTAATGGACAATTTTCAGAATAATTTTCAAAATTAAATCTGTAAAAAGTCATATTAAAACAAAAGTATCTCTTCTTTAAAGAATTGCACTTTAAAATAAGTCTGAAATAAGCACCTTACCACTAGCTGATTGACCAACATGAAAGAAAAGAACACTAATGTACTCTCATTGGAGTTCTGAACTATTCCAATGATTATGGAAAACAATCTGTATCTATACTCAAAGAGTCCTTTAAAACCATGCATACCCATTTATTCAATGACAACACTGCTTGGTATATATCCCAAACAGATGAAAGAAAAGGGGGAAAAAGGACTTATTGGTACAAAAATATTTACAAGGGCTCTTTTTATGGTAGGAAAAATGGAAAATTGAGGGGATATTAGTTGGGTAATAGTGTACAAAATCAGACTACATGATTATGATTGTGCTATAAGCAATGATGAGCAGGATGATTTCAGGAGAATACTGAAATGAATGTAAGCAAAACAAAATGAGCAGAACTAGCAGAAGATTTTGCATAGTAACAACAATATTGTAAGGATGATCATATGTGAACGACTTAGTTACTCCAATTGAGAAAATGACTCAAAAGTATTCTAACGTTGGCATGATGAAAAATGCTATCCACCTATACAGAGAGAACTGATAAACTCTGCACATAGATTGAAGTATACATTTTTTATTTTGTTTTTCTTGTCTTTTTTTTCTTTTAAATATTGCTAATATGGAAATAAGTTTTGTATGACTTCAGATACAAAATCGATATCAAATTGTTTGCTTTCCCAATGGAGAAAGAGGAACAAAGAGCATGGAATCATTCCACATACATATATGCATACATGAATAAACACATATATCTCAGTGTTTATATATACATACATACATACATAAATGTGTGTATATATACATGTCTGTATAAAGAAGTACACCCATATAAATATATCTACATATGTGCATGCACCCACATTTAATGACCTACTCTAATTTCATCACCTCGTTGAAATGGATGATTTTTTATCATAGGTTCTCTGGAATCATGAATGGTTCTTGTATTTATTATAGTTATTTTTTTGTACTTTTAAAGTTTGTTTCCACATTGTATTTATTCTTTGATTTTTCCTCATAGTTTTCATTTTATTCTTTATTTATGAAAGGCCTTACATTTGTCAAATTTTATAATATTGATATTATCTTTAAATCATTCATCTGCTTCTGATTACTTCATTCTACATTAATGCCTTTCCATTTAAAAGAAAATCATTTCTCATTGTTTACAACACAATAATACACCATCTCATTCAAATAATTAAATATATGCAATTCCTCAGTCAATTAGCAGTCTTTTAGTTACCAGTTATTGTTGTTGTTTTGCCATCACAAAAAGAGCTGCTATAAAACTCTCTCTCATACACACACACAAACAGAAATAGTATGCATAGGATTTTTCCCTCTCTCTTTTATATTTTTTTCATATTTTTTCTTAATATGATAAAGTTTGTAGTTTCCCTATAAGTTTAAATTCCCCCCAAAAACTCAATTAAATCCACTGTGTATAATCTTTGAGAAATGTTGTTTAGCCTATTTTCTAATAGATTATTTGTTTATATTTATTGCAAATATTAATTTATACTGTTCTTTATCTGTTTTCATTCATTCTGATTTATATATGAAGGCTATATCTGTATCAGGATTCATTTTGCTCTTCTAAACAATTTAAATAATGTTGGATTTATTTGCTTGAATTTTTGATAAAATTCACTTATAATACATCTTGTCCTAAAGTCTCTGCAGGACTTTTTATAGTTAGTTCAATTTATTTCTCCAAAATAAGTTGTTGTTGCTGTTATTGTTGTTTTAATTCTGTAGGTCTTATTCTATTGTTGAGTATTTTATATTTTTGGCAAATATTCATTTATTTTGTTAAATTTGTGAGTTTTATAGTCATGATGTTGGGCAAAAGTAATTTCCCTGGTACCCTTATTTACTTCTTTTTTTGTAGTAATTTTTTCAAGTGAATAAAGATAATTTGATCATCCTTTTTTCTTTTAAAAAATAAATCAACAAATAGTGTATTTCATTGGTTTTCTTACTTTTTAAATAAAAAGTTCCTGGTTTTATTAACTTTCTATTTTATATTTTTATCATATATATACACTTATTTATATACCTTTAATTTTATATATATTATATGTGTGTGTATGTGTGTGTGTATATATATATATATATATTTGTCTTTTGGGAGGGGGGAAGGCAGGGCAATTAGGGTTAAGTGACTTTCCCAAGGTCACACGGTTAGTAAGTGTTAAGTATCTGAGGTCATAGTTGAACTCAGGTGCGCCTGACCCGAAGGCCAGTGCTCTATTCACTGCACCACTTAGCCTCCCCTATTTATTTCTTCCTTGAATTTTCTGGATTTATACCTTCTAGTTGTATCAGGTTATTGTGGTTGTTGTTTTAATATTTATTAGTTTGCTGTAATTTAGTTGCATTCCTAATTTATCAGCAATTTCTTTCTATGTTTACATTTAATTATTATGCCAATAATATTGTGAAAATTTCTTTACCTATTTCTTGAGAACATTCTATTAAGGTTCATTAATGTTATGTAAATGCCTACTTTTATTATTATTATTATTTTTATTTTTCTAATTATTGTTGCTGAGGCCTCCAGAGTTTAACTTGCCTCCCCAGCCCTGATAAGCTTCAAAAATTTTCCATTGACCTAGGAGTCTTTCCTTAGGCCTTTTCCTTTGGCAACTGCAAAATTCTCCTTTGACAACTGATCTCCTGAGATCAGTCTTATTTGTAGTCCTTTCCTTTGAATGAGAAGAGAATGAAGAAGAGGCTTTTTCCAATCTCTGCCCTCCTTGAATGGGAAAGACTCTTTTTTTGAAAGGGCTGAGGACAAAGGAAGGATTTTTACTTTTATTTACTTCACTACTCCACATTACAATTCTTCTCCCCCCACTCCCCTCAGAACCCCTTTCCCCTCCTACAACCAACTGACAAAACAGAAATTTTGTTTGTTTTCCCCTGAGGTATTTTGTATTTCTTTGTGTACAGACATTTGTTTTTATTTTGCTGTTATTGTTTTTAGGTTTAATAGTTTCACTGTAGTGCCTCAGGATTTTTTTCCTAGTTGAAATTCTCCAGGCTTCTAATGGAAGTTTTTCTATGTTTACTTTTCTCCTATAGTGTATCTCTTACTTCTGGGGTTTAAAACCCTTTCCTTTTGGACCTCTGGCGATCTAAATAAAATGATTTTCTAAGGGATGAGTTGTTTAATAATTGAAGTATTTAATGGTGGGACAGAGCTGAGATGTATTATTCATTTCTCCTCTACTATCTTGGTGCCCACCACTCCTATATTCCTATTATTATTTTTAAAGGTCATCAATATGTAGTTAATTGAAAAGAATTTCTTCTACCCGTTTAGTTGCCTTCATTCAATAACTATAATTATTAAGCTGATTGAGGGACTTCTGATAAAGTGTCTAAAATTTGCTTATACTATGTTTTTATCAAGTTGTTTTTTTATTTATTTTCACTTTATTATTCTGTTGTTTCTTAAAATTTTTTTGTTAAATTTTATACTTATTTTTAGTTTATATCATTCATTTTTCACAAGATTTGAGCTATAAATTTTCTCTCCATCTTTCCCCTACCCACACCCCATAAAAGCAATCAAACTGAAAACCCCCTCCCCAATCTGCTGTCTCCTATATCCTCTCCCATTCCCTCTCCGACTTTCCAGTAGGGCATAGTGGATCTCTATGCCACAGTGCCTGCATATCTTATTTCCCAGCTGCATTTAAGATAATATATATATATATGTGTGTGTGTGTGTGTGTGTGTATGTGTGTATATATATATATATATTATATACATACATATATTAAACATTTTATTTAAAACTTTGAATTCTAGATTCTTTCCCTTCCTCCATCATCACCCACCTTTACTAGGATATGGGTTGTACATGTGTATCTGAAAACTTTTAAATGCCTCATTTGCAAAAGAAACTAAGGATTCAAAGAGGTGCTCATGAGGAGGCAGAATGCACTGTGCAAAGGTACAAAAATGGAAAAAATAGGGTATTGGGTATAAGGAGAAGCAGTAAAGCAGATTTGACCTAACAGAAAAATGACTAGGCACAACATTTATTATGGCTAATGAGATAATTCATAAATGTTGACCTTAGGGATCCTCTGATTTTTGTTGCATAGGGGAGTACATGGTGACACAAAATGTTTTAGGAAAATAATTTTGCTACTTTATGGAGGATAGATCAAGGTGGACTGACTCTAGAGGCAGGGAGATCAATTAGCAGTCTATTGAAATTGTCTATGAGAAAAGTGATGATGGGCAAAATTGGGGATTGACTATTTAAGAGGAGAATGGTTAACTCTTATGAAAACTCTTAGTTTTCAAAATTAGAGTTACAAAGAACCGTGCCAAATATCTTTTATGATACAGGTTTTTAGAAGGAATATATATATATATATATACATATATATATATATGTATATATATAGTGGCTACTATGTGTCAGGCACTCTTTTAAGTACCTTTACAAATATTGTATCATTGATGGGATCCTGGAACCATCTTTAAAAAAATAACATAAAAATATAGACTTTTTGTTAATGTTAATAGCAGTTAATATAAAAAAAATAAGTCAGCATTATATATAATAAAGATATTCTAGAGTTTCTAATAAGATTAATGGTAAAGCAAGGAAATGCATTTTCATTCTCACCTAGAACAGCTAGCTCTATTGATAAGAAAATCAATATAGCCTGAAGGATTAAACAAAACTTTTTATGGTATCATGGTTATTTAATGAATCCCAGGGATTCAATGAAAATTAGTAGAAGCAATTAGTGACTTCATTAAAATGGAAACATGTAAAACAAATTCAAAGCAATTATTCCAGTATATTGCTGGAAGTTTAGAAAGACAAAACAGAAATTCATGTAAAATGACTACATAGCACATAAAATAACCATAAATTTACTGACTAAAGCATACCCAGAAATTTTATAAATATAACATCAAACTTTTATAGAAAGTTTTAAAAAGGAAAAACAATTGGAGAGGTATTTTTTAAATACTTGGACTATAACAATATAAGGAAAATAGGAATTCCACCTAATTTATTAATTATCATAGCAATTAAACAGTCAAAGGATTATTTTATTGAACTAGACAAAATAATTATAACAATGCATCTGGGTAAATTGCATTTTATTGAAAAGAAAATGATTTTAAAGGACAATTTTTTAAAAAAAGAAAAAGGTATATTAATATGATTTTGTCATATTATGGAACAATGATCATTAATTCTGTTCAATACTATTTACAGAATAGTTAAGACCATCAGTGAACAGGGTCTTTAAGCAAAATCCAGAATTAAAGAGAGTAACCTACCATTTCATAAACCCAAGTGATGAGGTTACAGGCTCTGGGAACTCCCTTGAGCTCTCCTTGAATCTTCCCACATGAGGCCTGAGGCAATAAGCCTTTCATTATAGCTCAGCCCCAATCTCTGTTACTAGCCTAGTCCTCCACTGTCCAGCTATTCCCCACCCTTGATCCTTACCAAAATATCTATACCAAATCTGTTACTCTTAAACTAGCCTAGCCCTCCATTGTCTGTAATCTACAGGTAGCCTCCATTTTTTTCCCAACATTAATTTCTCATTACTGGAGTCTGACCTCATTTGACTCCTCCTGAAGACCCTCCCTAAACTCCTCCTCTACACCATCCCACATTCCTCCCACAGCCTTTTTATATATAAGCTCCATCTTGCTTCCATGAAGGACCTGGAGAATTTTCTAGCACAGACTCACTCTGTGTCAGACTATTCTGACTCACTTGTCCAATACAAGCATCACAGATACTGAGGCTCCTTAAGAGTCTACCCATTATGGCAAACCTTTGCTTTACTTTGGCTGAGAGAAGACTTGAGTGCAATTTGTTTGGCAGGACTTGCCTTGTTGGTATTTTGGAGTCTCAAGCACCCCTAACCCTTAAATCTCAACACAAGGACACAAACTATTTGTGTTAGAACTTTTTGTAACAGATGTTCTTAAATTAACTCTTATTTATGAAGGGAGTTTGAAACAGCTAAAGGGAACTAACACACTATACTGAGAGAATACGATTCATTTGACTTTTTATTAAGAAGTTAGTGGGGATTTTTTGATATTTATATAATTGGTTTTATAAAGTCAGGATAGATATATGTCTAGCTGATTTGCAACATTCTCCATATATCCCATTCCTGAGCTTTGGTTGGATGTAATAGAAATTTTAAAAAATCTAGGTTCTCTCATGAACTTTTCCTAATGTGGGTACTGAATAAGCATAAAATCCTTCATTTGGAGAGATATTTGCCATTAAATCTAAGAACAAAAGTTTGATTATCTTATCAGTTCCTTTCAATGAAAAAAATCTTATAGACTCAGTGACATGTCATTAACATACCCCTTTATCATACATCTTTTAGTTATTCTTCATCTTGTCAAAGTACTTGTCAACTAAGTGTAAATTATAATTGTAGTTTCATATATATGGTGAAGTTCTCCAGATGCTCCAGCTTGAAAGGAGTATTATACATTCTAGATATTAATTCAGAATTTATTAGGGAGCCTCCTTCAATAAGATCTATAGTTACTGAAAAGATTTCAACTTTATTTACTCAAGTGGATGAAAAATATTCACTGCCCAAATTCTGATATGTAACTTGATTAACAGGTTATTTAGCTGGTCAATCAAGAATACTTACATACAAATATAATGCGGTTATTATATATGTATGTTTCTATATATCTGAAATTCCTGTTCAAAAATACTTTCCAATAAATTAGACCAAAAACTGAAAAGAGAGAGAGAACAGATTAGATTACATCTAGGAAATTTTGTAGCATTTTTATTAAACAAGTTTCTTCCTGAAAACAAAAGAAAATCCATTTTGTCACCAATATTCTTCTGGTGATGCTAGATGATTGTGAAGTTTTGAGCACTACAATTTCCAAAGGACCATCATAATATGTTTCTTTGGCCCCTCCCAAATACTTTTTTTTTATATCAAAACAGTTTATAAAAAGATACATATTTTTTAATATTCCTTAAATAACAGAAACATAAAAAAAACTTATTCAATTTCAATCATCTCAATTTAAGGCAACCAAATAAAAGTTTTACTTCCTTCCCCTTTGTGATCTCAATAAACACATTACAAGGTGTAAAGGGATAATGAACATATTTTAATTGTTTCCAATACTATTGGAGGCAATGGTCCCATTTCTCACTCAAAGTAACTAATTCCCATAGAGTAAAAATAAAAATGTTTTCTTTTAAATTCAAGTTTCTATTGAACACTAACAGAGATCATAAAAGTTTAAAAATCTTTCTTTAAGTAGAGATAATTATCACATAATAGTACCTGATTCTCAATGGTAACATATATATACAACAAGAAAAAGATATGTTGATGACATTCTCTAAGGAATAAATTAATGTTTTCAAGTGGCAGCTAGAAATTTAAGACATAGCTGTATAAATTTCCAGGAAAATATTTTGCATGTATTTGAATGCCACTATTACCATAAAAAAGAAAAATCTCCCATTGGATTATTACCTTTTTGAGGGTGGGGATTATCTTTTGTCTCTTTTCTGTCTTTCTGCCTGACTCATTGTAGACACTTAATAAATTGTTCTTGATTAGTTAGGGAAGTAGGACAAGGATAGTTGCCCTCTTGCAAATAAATTTAAAGCCATTCAGCTGCATGAAAAGATGCATTACCATCTCCAATTGTGTGTTTACAGTTAAATTCAGGCCCTGAACTATGAGAACAGAAGTAGGAGAGAAAACTAGCTCCTAGAAGTTCACTACATAAGGACAGGAAGTCCGTCCAAGAACTTATCAAAGTACTTGGGACCAAAGCTGGAAACAGGTGCCTGGGCACTGAGATGGCAAATCTGAGATCACTGTCATCTCCAACATCCCACCAAAGCATGTCATATCTAAAAAAGGGGGTAGAACAAATTTCCTTTAAAGTTTATGCAAGAAGGGGGAAAAACATATTTGCCAAGCCCCAAGTCCACATTGAACCACTTAGAGACAGAGGCAGAAATGAGGAGATGAGAACTAAAATACAGGGCCTAATAACAGCTGACAAATTCAGGTTCACACAGAAGCAACATTCAGGTCATACAGAAACTAGGAAAAGACAATATGTCCCCAATTCACACACAGATGATGAAGGGGACTGACCCAAAATCAAAATTCAAAGTAAATAAATGAGGCAAAAACATGAATAAACCATACTCTTAAGTAGAATGCAACAATTCTATGGGGTCAGAGAAGCTCAAGAAATAGACTGAGAATAACTCGTCACACAATGACTACAAGTAGAGAGGAAAAAGCAATTGTGTTCAAAGGACTGTATTTTTTTTCCTCAGAGACACGAATCAAAACATTTCTGAAGATATTTTAAAATGATAATGCAGGAGAAAAATTTGAAATGAAAGCAAATACATTAGAACACAAGGTATAAGAATTTTATTACTTAATGAGGAAAAAACAAACAGAAGAAAAAGAACTTAATTACTCCTGAAAATAACAACATTAACTACAATAGCAAATAATAAGAAAAAAAAAGTCAAGGGATTGGAAAAATAGAATAAATTGTAAATTGGAAAAATGAAGTAAAAAGGCCCATGAGCACTACAAACAAATAAAAACCTCCAGACATCATATTTTAAGACAACATCCAAAGATAAATGGTATGAACAAAACATAATTTTTAAATATCTAGTTAAACTTTTCAAAGATTTGACTTTTGACTGATTTAATTTTTATTTATTTAGAATTTTAGTACACCTCAAAAGTGCACTCTTTTGTAAAGACAAAAAAAATCCCTCAAATTTGTTAATGGTCTAATCTAAGTTTTGGTTTAGATTTTTGTTTTACTAAATGCAAAAAGGAAAAATGTTTTGTTGGTGAATAAGGAAATCCTAAGGAGAAAACTACAAATCTCCCTTATCTCCCTTTTATTCCCTACGGGCTTTTTCCATGTGAAAATATATTGTACTCTACTTGGTTAAATATGTGTATTTTTTTCATGTCATATTGATCAATGGAAACATAATATATCAAGAATGCTTATAGGATCATGTGATTGAAAAACTAGAAGTGACCTTGGAGAATAACTACTCCAATCCTTGGATCATAAATTTGAATAAAATGAGACCCAGAAAAGTACAGTGATTTTTTCAAGGTTATAAAATATGAAATTGAGATTTTAAATGAGATTTTCTGATTTCAATTCCTATTCTCTCTCCATTTTATTATATTCTCTATATAATTCATCCCTAATCTCTCATATACAAAATCCTGTAAGGGTTATGGGATTAAAAGATCTTCCATGCCCCATTGGACTTGCTGACATAGCAGGAAGGGGTGGAGCAAGAGGAAGCGGAAGCCAAGCTAGAGTTCCTGCATTGGCTAGCAGTGGCGGCGACGGAGGCAGCAGCAGCAGAGGCAGCGGCAGCGGAAGCGCGAACCCCTTTTTGAGTCAGCCAGAATTTCTGCTAAGGACTCCTGCTGAGGACTGCCAGAGGCCGAAGGTGCTGGGAGCACGCTTCCTGGATGCTGGGTGGTTGCTGTGAGTGGGGAGAGGAAGAACTTTGTCCGAGATAGCCTGTTCTGTTTTAAAGGCTTGAGAATGTGGGTGCTTTCTACTTTATCTACCTGTGCCAATTTCATAACTACTCTGATGGCTTTGACTTTCTGGTTTTGGGACTCAGTCTTTTGGTATTTTAATAAATGTTCTCTCTTTATCCCCTATATAGGAAGCCTGATATATTTGTGATTGATAACCACATCAGCACATCAGCATATTTACAATTTCCGTAGGTGTTGTGAACATTGCATTGCTGATATAAATCCCCCCTTATATAGGTCTATATTTCATATATATATATATATATATATACACACATATATGTATGTATGTATATATGTACATATACATTCCCTTTCCTTTTCTTCTTCCTGACATTAGAAAGCAACAATAATATTAGGTTTTTGACAGCAGGTATTGATCTTTAAAGTACTAATTTAACATAGCAGGTGTCAAAGGCATTAGACATTATCAACCCTGGAACTGAAGAGACAGTAATTACTAAATTAGCTCCAATCAATTGGTCAAATAAGATGGCTTACATAGAGTGCTTTGCAAACCTTGAAATGTCATATATATGTTAGCTATTATCATCAACATCATTGTTATTATCATTCATCTTGGGGGTTCTTTTTTATGTTATCATTCACATAAGAAGTATTTTAGAGGCCCATGAAAATTATAGCCCTCACATACTGGTTCTGCAGGCATGTAAAAAAAAAAAAAACAATAGTGAATATAGAGATAGATGACTGATTGAGGTAGAAAGTTTACAAAAATAGTTTCAAAAGACCCAGAAACAGTTGGATCTCTGCAAGTACTGATAATGGGCTTGATCAGTAATTATTTTTAAAAGCAGTTATTCCAGGGAGATCTCATTTGGCTTCCTTTATATGTATCTCCTGCTTTAAGCTTTCTAAAAAAAACCTGGAATAATAGAAAATGCACAAGACATCATCTAGAGAATGCAGTCTTAGAATGAAAAGGAGGGGATAGTTTATCTAGCATTAGATACTATGGTGTAGGTTTAAATTATTTTATCCTTTTTCCTTCTTGATGTTTACTGAACAACTTTTTTAGTGTTAAGAGTCTAGGACTATGGGCAAATTGCTTGTCATTTGTGAACCTCAATATTCTCATCTAGAAAAGAAACATTATAATTGTTATGCTATCCCTACCATATTGCCACATATATTATTTGTCAATCTTTAAGATATATCTGCTATGCTTTTATATCTTTTTTCTCTTTTAATATATTTCAACTTCATCTTTATTTCAATTTCTCTTCTCATTTTTAATTTTTCTTTTAGTCTCTTGTTTTTTTGAATGATTAATTGACCCTTTTACCTTCCTGTCAAGTCTTTTCTCTATTTTGTCATCAATTCATCTATTTATTTCTGCTGTCAATGCATTCCTCCTTTGTACTGTTTAAAAGGAGAAGAAGAAAAAAAATCTTCACTCCAAGTTCTTTCATTTTAATAGCTCTTCTTGGCCCAGAACTTTAATTGTAAGTTCTGGTGTCATTTTTCTTTAAAATGTCTGGAAGCTGAGAAGACTCCAAATTTTTCCGTTTCATGCAAAATAGTTCTCCCATATCTGTGAGGTCTAGAAAAGGCAGACAAAAATTTCTAATCTGACATTTTCTTTTGTACCTTGTCTTAGCATGAAAAACATAATGTTCAGGATAATCTGACCTATCTCAAACCCCACTCTTCTGCTATCCCTTTGAGCAGTATATTGTGACAATCATGAAAATAAGAAATAGAATACATTAATTAAACTTTATTTATAATGAGTGTTCTCAATGAAATTTTCCAAATGGTTAGCCCAATCTAATATGTGAAAGTTATTAATTGCCAAGTTTTCACTTGTCTAGTCTTAGTTTAGTGTGTTACCTTTGTGTCTAAGTGAATATAAACTTTGCCAGGCTTTTCTTCAGTAAAAGACATGAAATTTACATGATTCACCACAAGTACAGAGGAGCAGAAGTACAGGAACCCTCCCTGGGCTTACCTAGACCCTCAGGAGCCCACTCTCATGCCTTTCAGAGCTCCCAAGGTGGAAGCCCAAAGTGATCCTCCTTCAGAGAAGAACAACCCATTTTCTGATACAATTTTAGCCTAAAAGAAACCAAGTATTGATGCTGAGTGCTGGGTACACGTGAGCAAAGGTGAAAATCTGTAAGCACTCTGAGGAGTTTCAGAGAGAAAAAGACAGAATGTTTCCTTTTCCTTGGCTTTAATTCTCCAATGAGCAATTTATGTCTTGATTCATGACAGCCCATCTGTGATGTTCTTTAGATAGATCCTACTTCAGGAGAGAAAAGTGGGCCTGCTGTCTTCGAAATGGAGATCTAAAAATGTGAAGAGTATGTACTCTCCAGATCATAAATATATTTTATGTGAGAAGATCCTTTTTCATCAAGGGTTATATAGAAAAATAGACTTCAGGTTGCCCTTATTTTAATTGGTGTCTAACCTAGCATTCTCCATGCCCTAGAGTGGGAAGTGAGATGAATTATGGTGAGTGATATTACCACAGGTTTCTAGGCAGTACCAAAATAGAGGGCAATTTGCCAAATATTCTAACAATTTGTTCATGTAGGGAAGCAAAATAATACTTTAGGCCAATGTAAATACCTTTGATGAAACTAAGCAAATAATTAAGAAAATTCCATTTCACTTTATATGGAGCAAATACAATTCCAATAAGGCTGTTACCATATGGTTTAGATCAGGAGATTATGAAAGAAAAGACTGATTTTTCATTTCAAGTCCACTGTGTCATAATTAAATATATCAGTAAGTCAATAAATATTTTTTTTTATTTACTATATCATTCGCACTGTGCTAAATGGAAGGGAACAAAAGAAAGTAAACTGCATTTCCTGCCTTCAAACAGCTAATATTCTAATGGGGAAGAACTAAAAAAAATTTATACACACACACACACACACACATACACACATTCACACATATGTAGCGACAACCACACTGGCATACCCAGGATGGCTTCTAGCACCGGTTTGTAGATCTGTTTTACAGGAATGATAGCTATTTAAGGGGTTAACAATTTTTTAAATTACATTCACTAGTTTAGGGGAAAAGTCAGTACCCTGAACTTCAGAGAAAATATAAGCAGAGAAATAAAAGACCAACAGACAGGGGTTCTAATTGTCTGAGAAATTAGCACAGACCAATAGACTGATTCAATTGTCTGATCAAGGCAATATATACATATTTACCGAAGAAAGAAGCAGCAACATCTGGGTTTTTCAAAGTCAGAGGGCTCTTTAACAGCTTCCCATAGTATTTAGTCAAATAACAAGAACACTCTTCCAATGATTGAGCCCCAAAGCAAAATACTAACCTCAGAATATATATATATCCTTTTTCAGGGTCAGAAGTCATCACAAACCACCTGACCCAATACCTATTTACAAAGTAACAAAAGGTGTGGGCCTTCCTGAAAAACAAGCCTCCCCTAATTAAGTTTCCCTTAATGGGCTCTATGCCAGGCCTAATGCTTGGGAGAGAAGATCTTATATCCCATTAACATTAGAGTGTATCTGTGTATGTGTGTGTGTGTGTGTGTGTGTGTGTGTGTGTGTGTGTGTGTGTGTTTAAAATCTTAAGTAGTGTTGAGGAGAAGGTTTCTCAAAGAATATAGTATTTGAACCAAATAATAAGAAATACAGGAAAACCTAGAGTCAAAAATAGGAAGGGAGACCATCTTAAGCATATGGAATAGGCAATGAAAAGGCATGAAGTTTGAGATGGAGTTGGGAGGTGGAGTATCCATTATGAGGAATGGCAAAGTTAGTGTTTTGCTTTTTGTTTTTGTTTTTTCCTTTTGGAGGGCAATTGGGGTTAAGTAACTTGCCCAAGGTTACACAGCTAGTTTTTTTGTTTGTTTGTGTGTGTGTGTGTGTGTGTGCTAAGTGTCTGAGACCAGAACCAAACTCGGGTCCTCCTGACTCCAGAGTCACTGAGCCATCTAGCCACCCCAAGGTTAGTGTTTCTGGAATTACAGATTACAAGGAGGGGAACAAAATGTGAGAAGACTTCAAGAGAAGGAAGTAGCAAAATAGTGAAGGTTTCAAAAAGCAAAGAAAAATGAATGTCAGTGGCAATCACTTCTATTTGCCCAAACATTTTATTTTAATGAGGCAAGATACAATTTGCCCTGGGCACGATTAACTCTATAGCTATTCCCTTACCCTCTCATATGTGAGAGTGAATTTCATCACAAAACAATTCTAGGAAAATAGCAGTGGCCTTGATGTGATGCCAACCCTACTAGTTATAGTCTTCAAGTTATTCCTGATTCATTGGTTAGAGGAATCCTTGTATAAGCAATATATCTACCCTGATAAGTTGTAAAAAATAAATAAAACATTTCCCTTTTCAGTTCTGAGAAACTAACCCAAAATAATATCTTGACAAAATTCTACTGATAGAATTTTCTCTTTCCTGATGCTATTACTTTTAGCTAAATTATTCCCCAATGACATTTCCCTTAACAGTTCCTTTGGTTAGCACACTGTTAAGAATATTATCAATTAATGACACAATGCAAATGTTTAAAGGAAGGTAAACATGCTATCTCCTCTTCTCCATCTCCCCAACAATTAAAGGTATCAGGCTTTCATTCTCACTAGAGAAAGCAGAGACTGGAAAGGGGGAAAAAAGGGAGGAATCATTGGTTCTGAAATCCTGACCAGTTTTTAGCACCATAGACCCTGTGCCCTGTCTACTGCACAATACAATCCTTCTAGATTGGTCCTAGGAATCCAAATAACTGGTCCACATTGTAATGACCACTGCCTCCTCTGCCACTTCCAAATTATTGAAAATATTGCTTCCTGTTGCCTCACTTCCTTGACTTTACAGGATCTCACCATCTCTTAAAGTGATAGGGTGAATCCATGACCCAACTCCACTAGTCCTCGAGCAAGTAATAACTACATGGGAAAACTTTGAGGGGATCTGGACTGGGACTAATTGATTTCCTTGACAACATCAACAGGGGTACAATATCAACTAACTACTATGTGAGATGAAAGAGAGGCTGTTTATGGGAAAACTGCAAAGGAACAACTAGACTTTAGGAAATAATCTTTTCTAATGTTAGAACCAAAGTGTCTGGAACAGTGAGCAAATTGCCAAACTTGTGAAAATTGTTTGCTTCATCCAAAAATTATAATTGGAGGAACTTATCTTAGAGTCATAGGATTGGAGGACTTTGAAAGAACTAATATGTGCTGTGAAATAAAATAAATCATGCTAGATACAAAGATAGCTGCCTAGTGGGAGGATGACATTGCCACTCCTTTTGTCTTTTTTCTTCTGTCACAAAAATTTGTTATCTTTTTCCATTATGGCTAGAATACACATTTTCCTGCTCTGTTGATTTTGTACCGATTAGTTTTCACATTTTTTAGCTGAAAATATACATTGTTCACAAGCAAACACATATACACTCACATAGGGATCATATCACCAAGTCATGTTTTGGGGAGTGAAACACAGACATAAAGAAACTTGAAATAAAATCTGGTTCTGCCCCTGGTCTTCTAATAGGGTACTCTCTACTTTCTAGCTACTGAATTACAAAAAGAGCTACCCAAATAACTCTTAAAACTGTGAGGACTAGAATGCTAAAAACTTATGTTGTTTAATCTCACTTGTTCTGCAAAAAATCCTTCTAGTCATCTCATTGATTTTCTTTAAAATAATTTTATTGATGCCTCTTGTCTTTACATCACATTCATTTCACCTCTTCCCTAGATTGAATCCTCCTTTGTGACAAAAACTTATCAAGCAAATATATTTAATACAGCAACTACATACCGTACTCTGTTTTTGTTGATTTTTAACCCATTTCCCAAGCAGTTTTTTACAAACCTTCCATTCAAGTTTCTAATTTTCTTTCTATCTCATCATATTACTTCACTTTCTACTTGACTAAGATATTTTTAGCTATTCAATGTGATTGCTTCATCTTTCAGCCTTCCCCAACTTATTTGTCCCACACTCTAGTGCAAGTTTCAGTGAGTTAGGTGGCCCTGTTCTCATTCCTTGTATCTTTCTTTGAGCTTTGTGTGAGAGTCCAGTGATCTTTGACTACATAAGCAATAACCATTTTTGACACAGATATGCCCTAAGGAGTAAGGTAAGAAAAAAAAAAAACCTCAAAGATGTTAGTGTGAAGATAGCTGTCTCCCACCTTATGTCACTGAGTTCATCACTCTTTGCCCTTTCCTTTTATTCTCTGCTTAAGATTTCAAGAACTTTTCAGTGCTTTCAAGACCATAATACTTACATGGGGACACATATAACAGAACACAGAGAAATTCAACAGGTCACACTACTCTGTCATGATTAGATATCATCAGTTTAACATGTACGTTATGTAAAAACAATTGGTTTACAGAGAGTATGTCTAGGACTTTCTATGTTTGTTTACATTATATAAAAAAACTCATAGTCGAAGGATAGTAATGTATATGGTAGGTAAATAAAAGCAGTTAATGTCTTTCTCCACCTACAAGTCAATTGCCCGTTTTCTTTCAAAGAGACAACATGGTGTAGAATGCTCACTTGGTAAGACCTATATTTAAAATGCTTACTATCTTGTGATGCTAATAATCTTTGGATCTCATCAAGGAAAATCTAAATGCCTACTTGTAAAGGATTTTGTAATATATTATTTGTTTTGATGTTTATCATTTGGAAAGTGAATGCTAAATTAGGTGGTCTTAATGACTCTGCCAATTCTAAAATTTTCTGATTATCTGCTTTATAAATAATATACATTTAATTGAATCTATGTAATAATTGAACAATTAGTTACAATCATTAAAGATGATGTTAAAAAAACAATCTTTAAAGATGATCTACTATGTATGATACTACTATACTAGATCTATAATGAATATAAATAAAATATGAAAATAAAAAGCAATATCTCCTCAATTACTTAACTTTTACCTATTTTCATTCCTATTTTCTGCATGTTAATAATCAGTGTATTTCCTTTGATTCCATGGCCTTAACCTACTCAGTCAGCTTCTATTAAGTCTTCTCAACCTAGCAACATAATAGACCTTTTAGCCTGTGGAACTACCATGATACCAATTATTATTTTTTTTCTGTATGTGTTTATGTCTGTGTTTGTAACTCTGATTCCTTTTACCCTTTCTACATAGCCCTATCCATTTTCCTTTCTCTTTGAGATTACATATACACACACAAACAATATACATTCATACATACACACATAAATTAATTGTAATAAATATTTAACATGTGGGGCATGCAAAATAAATAGAACTACTTTTTACCCCCAAAGAAATTGGATGAGTAGTTGTTAACCTGGAGATTTAAAACATTTATATATATAGATAGATATAGATATAGATATAGATACACATATATTGGGGGGTGTGGCTAGGTGGTGCAGTGAATAGAGCACTGACCCTGGAGTCAGGAGAGCCTGAGTTCAAATCCGGCCTCAGACACTTGACACAATTACTAGCCATAAGACTTTGGGCAAGTCACTTAACCCAAATTGTCCTCCAAAAAGCAAAAAATAAATAATAATAATAATATATGTGTGTGATATTATATATTGTATTAAATACATATAGTATACACAAATAATTTATTTCCTTTGTACTCCTATGTTTTTTTTATTTTGTAAGGTATATAGATATAGCTATAGATATATAATTATTTTGAAGAAATTCACAAGCTTCATTACACCTCCAAAGGAATCAATGACCTAAGAAAAGGCTAAAAATTATGAGTTATATATTAGGAAAAACTGACAACAATTGAAGACCCTATGTGGGGATGCAAAATCCTCTTCTGCATGTAATAAAATATCAAGGGCTCACTTTTGGGCTACTGTGAACTTCTGGTACTTACAATGTAGCTGTTAGCACTTATGCAGCCAGGGATTAGCAGTAGGATTTAAATGTGTCCCCCTTCAGTATACCTATAGGTTCGAAACTATATGTCTAAACTAAAATTGATTTTAAGATTTCTCAGCAGCCCTTTTTTCACCCATTTGAAAGCAAGGATTAACTGACTCTAACAAAATTTATCCCAATAAATTTGGCTTTAGATTAGTGTATGATGTTTTGTTTATCTGTTTGTTTGTTTCCGTTTTACTGTATAACCACTATATTACCACAAAAGACACCCACTTGTAGAACATTGCTGCATGATAGAGATCAACCCTTTTCTTGAATACACTTTCTCTAGCTATGTGGGTCTGTTAATTTCCTCTCAATGGAAAGATTTAAAAGTAGAGATTTTTATCCAAAAAGTTATTGTAAATCCTTAAGCAGGGAATGGAATTAAGTTCAAATGTCTAAAATCTGTATTCAAGGTATTTCGTGATGTGTCTGATGTGTCCTTTATACACATTCCAAATCTTACCATGCATTACATTCTCATGTAAATGTTCTAAGGATAATTACACTGAAAAATAAAAACTGCTCTATGCTTTACTCAAGATTCATTTCTTAAGCATTTCCACTTCCACATTTTGTCCTAGACTATTTTTCTTCTCTTTTCTACTTGGTTTAGTCTTCCTTCAAAACTTCTTTCAAATCCTAGGACTTCCATAGTCTTGATAAAATGAATGGATATGGGGCGGCCAGGTGGCTCAGCGAGTAAGAGCACCAGCTCCAGTGTTGGGATGACCTGGATCAAATCCGGGCTCAGATACTCAGCACCATACCCAGAAATAACTGGCCGTGTTACCTTGAACAAGTTACTTTACCCCGATTGCTTCAAAATTAACAAAAAAAAAAAAAAAAGAATGGATTCTACCAATGCATTGTTGGTGGAGTTGTGAACCAGCAAAAACAACTTTAGAGAACAATTTTCAACTACACCCAGAGGGCTATAAAACTATATGTACTTTTAGACCCAGAAATGCTGCTACTAGGTCTGAATCCCGGAAAGATCAAAGAAAAAGGACAATTATCTATGTTTACATATCTATGTAAAAAAAATCTATGTATACAAAAATATTTATAGCAACTCTTTTATAGTGAAAAAGAATTGAAAATAGTGGGATGCCATGAATTAGGAAATGTATTCACAATTTGTGGCACATGATGGCTATGGAATACTATTGTGTTATAAAGAAATAATGGGTAGGATGATTTTGAAAAATGTGGAGTTATATGATTTCATGCAAAGTGAAACAAGACGAACAAGAAGAACATTGTAAAGCATAATGGCAACAAAGTTTATAGAGATGATCAACTGTAAAAGTCTTACTCTGATTAAGATGATCTAAGACAATTCCAAAGGGCAAGTTATTAAAAGATGTTATCTACCTCTAGAGAGAGAATTGATAAACTCTGAATGTAAATTGAAACATGGTTAGAAAAAGATTCTTTATTTTTGTTATTTTATTTTGTTTGTCTTTTATTTTGCAACATGGCTAATGGGGACATATATTTTGCACATACACACACATACATACATACATAACCATAAGAAATCAAAGTGATTGCCTTCTCAAGTTGAGTAGGAGGCATAAGGGAGGGAGATAATTTAGAACTGAAAAATTAAAAAAAAATTGTTGAAAATTGTTAGATATAATTGGGAACTATTTAAAGAAATAAAATAAAATATTTTAAATGAAACTAATTGGCCTTTCAATATTCCATATTTGCTACATTCAGCAATCAATTGAATAGCATATTTACAGGACTAATTTGCAAACCCCCAGTCCCACTGACAAATCAGATCCACTGAGTGTACAGCCAAGATTTTAGAAGAAACCCAGAGGCATTGGGAATGATTTTGGGTTACTATTGCTCTTAAGATACTGTATAGAAGGGTAACTGATATCAATTAACCCATTATCAGCAAATAATCAACTATAGTTAATGAGTTTTTAAAACAGAGGTATTTACTACTGTGGTGTTCTTACAATAGTTGATATAAAATCATCTCTCCAAAAGTCTCTGTCAACACTCTCTGTCAAGCACAAATGTAGTACAGGGGAAAATGGTCTTAAACTTAGAGTCTACATGTGACAAAGGTGTACTTTAAAGTTTATGGTTGGATGAAAGCCGTTTAGCACTTTCTGTGTGAACTCATTATGTTATCATTAGCGATACATCTCTCTGTTACAGTTTGTCTTGTTTTTCTTTTAGTGATGTTCTGGAGGAAGAAGGAACTGCTGCCAATGCTTGGTTGAAGATAATTCCAAATTTTCCACAGTTTTGAAGATCACAAGTGTCCAGGGTAGTAGGAAATGAGGAGACAGGATTCTGTTTTTATTCTCTACTGAAGCCATTCCATCTCAGGGCCTTTCCTGGAGATTTTCCACTCTGAAATTGGAATGCTATTAGAGTTCCTGGATTCCTGAGTGATGTATTTTTTCTAAGCCCCATATTACAAAAATTATTCTGTTCAACCAACCCCCAGACACTTCTAGTGTGACATCATCAACTTTCATTCATTGATTCAAGAACTTTATTTCTCTCAAGTTGATTTTAGATTGATTAATTGATTCTGTAATTCACATCTGATTAAAAAACAGGCCTTACAAAATTACACTAGCTGCATTAATTGGGGTAGTACATCCCTCTTAAAATTAGTAAAATATTGAGAGAGAGACAGAGAGAGAGAGAGACAGAGAGAGAGAGAGACAGAGAGAGAGAGAGAGAGAGAGAGAGAGAGAGAGAGAGAGAGAGAGAGAGAGAGAGAGAGAGAGAGAGAGAGAGAGAGAGAGAGAATGTGGGGTCAACAGAGCATTTTACAAAAATTCAAACTCTTAAATTCTAGTCCTGGACTCTCGGACTAATTTTTCTGTTTAATTATGCACATTATTGAACCCCTCTAGACCTTACTTTCCAAATTCAAAAAAATGAGGAAGTTAGATTGTTTCTATTTCCATTTCTATTATTTCTATTTCTAATATTTATTCTAAATACAAATTATTATGACTCTGATAATTGCTAACCTATAATTGAGTTTTTATAACATTTGAGTTATAAATATATATGTGAAATATTGTTTCCTTATTTAACATTACAATAGTGATAAAAGTTGGTTGATTTTTATTTCCATGGTCATTGACTTCATGACTTAAAGGCAATAAGTTGATCCATAAAGAAATGCAGGACATACCTTAACAAGCATTAACCTCTCTCTTGTAGGCAAAGTAAAATACTTTCTATTTTCTTATAAATTACTACATTCTTATGGACTTTTCCTTAGACTTCATTCTTAACTGTTTGAAACTTTTTAAAATATTCATGAACTTCAAAAAGAATTTTAGAACTTAAGTCTGAATATATTTTAAAAATTATATAAAAGGCAAGAAAATATATTATAAACATTATTGTGTGTGTGTGTGTTTGGAAGGCAATGATGGATGTGTATGCTGTGAGAGATGGAGTAAGACTGAGGAGGAGAAAAGGACAATATTACCATAGAAAGTCATAGTGTGTATGAAGACAAAAATAGATTATTAGTATAATTAAAACATCATTGCATTTACCAACTCTCCAATAAGCGATGCATGAACTGAATAATAGTTATGTCATTATAAAGATGAATGAATTTATAATCAGTTGTTACATCACATACATTTTGACCAACACAAATTTCAAAGAAAGCAAATTGCCCTCTTTCTATTACGTATTACTTTTATTTAAAGACTCGTTTTAGGTAGAATAATTCCAGTTTTTCTGCATAAGGGCTTCTTTTTTTATGTCACAGATATTTGGTTGATATTACAAATATACACAATTGTGAAAAAGCCAGGCTGAGCCTGATGGTTTCACTGACAGCATTGTAAAGTGCAAGAGGTCAAAGGATCAAATGGTACATATCTAGGAGGCTCCTCGATAATTTGAAAGTAGATTTCTGTTCTGAATAAAGAAACTTCCATTATAGAGCTATGTCCCATTTGAAAAAAGATGTAAACATGCCAAGGGCTAGTGTGAGGACTTATAATTATTAAGCACTAACTGAGAAAATACATGTTCATACAATGATGCTGAGGGAATTCTCAGCGACCTTAAGCAAACTAAATATTATTTATCCAAATACTCAGAGGCAGCATGGTAGAGTAACAAATTATTCATTCAAATTTTTGAGTCCCTAGTTCAAATTCCTATCTTGATATTTAATAATTATGAGTCATTCAGAAAGTTATTTAACTTCTTTGAGCCTCAGTTTCTTCATTTGGAAATGAGAATACGAATGCTGATCATCCCTATTCACAGAATTGCTATCAATAAAGCGCTTTTTAAGCTTTAAAATGTTATAAACTATGTTATTATGGTTCAAGCAATTAAATCAAATTAAACATTTTCAAAGGAAATCTTCCCCAAATACATTTCATAGTTTCTTCCTTTTAATGCAAAAGACACCTCCATATATTAATCCATCTATAAACTTATCAGTGAGACTGTTCCCTAGAAAATGCAACATATTAAATCCTGATGGGGAAATGCAGAGAAAAATTTGACAGTGAGTCATTTTTCTTTCCAAATTCAGCATGAGACAAAAAGATATGTGGGTACATTATCTTTTATACACTAGGGGTGTACTTTTATACACTGTGGAGGGGGGTCTATTCTGGAGCCCCAGTATATGGAGGTATATGGAAGGAGGGAAAAATTAGAAATAAATAACTGTCGTGTGGCTCAGAATAAAGAGGGTTCTTTCTCTGTCCCTGCATCTCAACCAAGCCTGCAAAGGAATAACCAGGGAAGGAATTCCATTCTGAACCAGCAGAGCTTCTTAACTGGCTAACAGGGGCTGAGTCCACTGGTATTCTACTATTTCTCAGATCAAAACCCAAGTAAGAAACTTGTAGCAGTCAGACAAAGGGGGTTAGTAATCAGGCATTAGCCTTGGATCTGACCACTTTGGAAGCATGTAAAACTTGCAGGTACCCAGACCATCCTTTAGATACTGAAATAACACTTCATTACAATACTTCCAGAAACCAGCAACAAAAACAACTCAAATCTTTCATCCAGAAGTTTGGAAGAGTCCAAACCTAATATCAATTGTAAAATCAGGAAGTAAGCTGGGGAAATGGGAAAACAAACAAACAAAATGATCCCACCATCAACATAGAGAGTTTTTATAATGGCAGAGAAATTGAAGCTAGGATCTCAGAAGAAGAGAATGACTTCAAAATGCATACAAAGAAAGTGTCAGAGAAAAAAAATACAGTTTACAGACAAACTCACCTAGAATTATAAAAAGATATTAAGCAAGAAGTTTTGTTTGGTCGTTTTTTTTTAATGAGTTAAAATGCTTCACAAAGGAAATGAGAACATTTCAGATAAAAATGGAAAAGAAGTGACAGCTTTGAAAGAAAGAGAAAGGGGATTAACAGCTTGGTGAAAGACGTACAAAACATTACCCAAACAATTAACTCCCTAAAAATCAAAATGGAAGAAAAAGAAACCAAGGACTTGGTGAGATTAAAAGCATTATTAAAGTCAAAAGACTGAAAAAATAGAAGATGAAAGGAAATATAAATAATCTCATAATAAAAGTAATTGATTTGGAAAACGGACGAAGGGCAAGCAAAAATAAATAAATAAAATACATATGTGCGCCTATGTGTGTGCATGTATATATGCTCTTAGAAGCCTATGATAACAAAAATAAGCTTAAATACAATTTTTGAAGAAATCTTAAAAGAAACTGCTCAGATATCTTAGAACCACAGAGCCAACTAGAAACAAAAAGGGTCGAACAGTCAATTTCCTGAAAGTAACCACAAAATTAAAACTCCCAAAGAAATAATTGTTGAAATCCAGAACATCTAGGTCAAAGAAAAATTAATACTGCAAGTAGCAAAAATGAAAGAATTCAACTATCAAGAGGTCACAGTCACAATCACCCATGATATAACAGCCACCATTATAAAGGAATAGTGATCTTGGAATATGGCATCCCAAAAGACCAACTGAACTTCTGGAAGGCAAGATGGTAGAGAAAGCAGTGAATCACTGTAACTACCCCATACTCACTTCCAAGAAATTATAAAATAGAGCCCTAAAACAGCAGAAAAACAAAAAAAGATTGGATGGAACAATCTTTTACAGCAAGAAATTTGGAAGATTCAGCAAAAATGACTTCTCTCACTCAGGTGAAAGAGGAGCATAGACCAGGATGGGAAGTTTCCTAGCAAGTCAATAGTGAGCCCCACCTCAGTAAACCAGTAAGAGATCCTGATGCCCAGTGTGGTGGAGCAGGCACACACCAACACCAGTACTTTGCATGTGCCTTAGCATAGCCAGGGGAACCAGCTGACTCCAACCAACTTCAAAGAATCACCATGTGCAAAAAATCTACAGCAACTTATCATGAGATTAATACATTTTGATCAGGTAGGATTTTTTCCAGGAATGCAAGGATAGTTCAATATTAGGAAAACTATTAGCATAATTGATTACACCAAGAACAAAACTAGTAGAGACCATATGATCATCTCAATAGATGCAGAAAAAGCTTTTGACAAAATACAACACTGATGCCTATTAAGAATACTAGAAATTAGGGGAGGCCAGGTGGATCAGTGAGTAAGAGCACCGGCTCCAGTGTTGGGATGACCTGGGGATCAAATCTGGGCTCAGATACTTAGCACCACACTCAGAAATAACTGGCCCTGTAAACTTGAGCAAGTTACTTAACACCGATTGCTTTAAAAAAAAAAAAGAATACTAGAAAGTATAGGAAAAATGGAGTCTTCCTTAAAATTGTAGGTAGCATCTAAACATTTCCAATAAGATCGGGGGTGAAACAAGGATGTCCACTATCACCCTTCTTATTTAATGTGGTACTAGAAATGTTAGCTGTAGCAATAAAAGAAGAAAAAGAAATTGAAGGAATTAGATTAGGCAACTAAGAGACTATCATTTTTTTTTTTGCAGATATATACTTAGAGATCCTAGAGAATCAAGTAAAAAACTGTAATGCTAATGGAATTTGAAGATCTTACATGCTCCTTGTATTGGCAAAGTAACAGGTACTTAGCACTTAGTTTCAAGTTCATAACTGAGTTAAGTATTAAGACCCAGAATTTGTGAATCCCACAGTGGGATGAACTTGCTGACATAACAGGAAGGGGTGGGTCAGGGAGGAGCCAATACCATATATAAAGAAAAGTTCAGGCTGGAAAAGGAAGGGATTTTGAGAACAGAACTTGTGATGGCAATACTTCTTTGGAGAGCCAGACAGAAGTTCTGCTGAGAACTTCCAAGAGCCAGCCCTGTGAGTGAAAAGAGGAGGATGCTTGTTTGAGGAAGTAAGTGAGGAAAGGAGGATCCTTGCTTGAGGGAACTTGCTTTATTGTGAAGGCTTGGGAATGTGGGTGTTCACTGCACTAGTTATGTGTTCCAACTTTGTGGTTATCATAATGACTTGGACTTTCTGGATTTGAGACTCAGTTTTCTGGTATTTGAATAAATGCTTTGGTTCTGTCCTCCATGTGGAGAGCCTGTTACATGTTGTGATTCACAACTACACCACCATATTCATATCCACCGAGGGCATTGTGAATAGCATATTGGAGTTACAAAAACTATTTGAGATAATAAATAATTTTACAAAGCTCTAGAATATAAAATAAACCCACATAAATTATTGGCATTCCTATATATTTTTAATAAAGTCCAACAGCAAGAAATAGAAAGAGAAATTCAATTTAAAGTTACTGTAGAAATTATAAAATATTGGGGAATCTATCTACCAAAACAAACCCAAGACCTTTGTGAACAAAATTGCAAAACACTCTTCATACAAATAAAGTGAGATCTAAGTAATTGGAAAAACAATAATTGCTTGTGGCTAGGTTGTACAAATATAATAAAAATGACAATTTTACCCACGTTAACTTACCTATTTAATGACATATCAATCTCCAAAAATTATTTTATAGAGCTAGAAAAATAGTAACAAAATTCATCTGGAAGAACAAAATGTACAGAATATCAAGGGAATTAATGAAAAAAAAATGCTAGGCAATGTGGCCTAGCCATATCAGATTTTAAACTGTATTTTATAGCTGCAGTCATCAAAACTACTTGGTACAGGCTGAGGAAAACAGTCGTGGATCTGTGGAATGGATTAGGTATATGAAACTCAGCAGTCAATGACCATAGGAATCAACTGTTTGATAAACCCAAGGACTCTAGCTTCTGGGATATCTTAGAACTCACTATTTGACAAAAACCACTGGGAAAACTGGAACATATTATGGCAGAGACTGGGTATAGACTAATATCTTATACCGTATACCAAAATAAAGTCTAAATGGGTACACTATCTAGATATAAAGGATGAGAGTGTAAGCAATCTGGGAGAGCAAGGAATAGTTTACCTGTCAGATTTATGGAGTAGGGAAGAATTTATGTCCAAATAAGAGATAGAGAACATTAAAAATGCAAAATGGATAACTTTAATTACATTAAACTGAAAAGTTTTTGTAGAAATAAAGCCAATGAAACTAAGATTAGGAAGGCAGTGGAAATTTGGGAAATAATTTTTACAATTTGTGTCTCTGATAAAAGTCTCATTTCTAAAATATACACAGAACTGAGTCAAATTTAAAGAATATAAGTCATTCCCCAATTAATAAATTATTAAAGGATATGAACAGGGAGTTTTCAGAGGCAGAAATTAAAGTTATCTTCAAGCATATGAAAAAAATGCTTTAAATCACTAGTGATTAGAGAAATCAATCTAATTAATTAAAGCAAATCAAAACATCTCTGAGATACCACATCTCACCAGTCAGATTGTCTAAGATGACAAAACAGGAAAATGATAAATGCTGGAGAGGATGTGGAAAAAATGGAATACTAATTGGAGTTGTGAACTGAGCCAACCATTCTGGAGAGCAATTTGGAACTATGTCCAAAGGGCAATACAAATGTACATACTCTTTGACCAAACAATATGATTTCTAGGGTTGTATCCCAAAGATATCATACAAGTGGGAGGAGGACCCATACGTACAAAAGTATTTGTAGCAGTTCTTTTTGTGGTGGCAAAGATTTGGAAATCAAAGCGATGCCCATCAATTGGGGAATGATTGAACAAATTGTGGTATATGAATGTAAAGGAATACTATTGTGCTATAAGAAATGAAGAGCAGACAGACTTCATAATAACTTGAAGAGATATATAAACTGATGCTGAGTGAGGAGAGCAGAACCAGGACAATTTTGTACACAGTTACAGACACATTGTACCTGTGAGGACTACCTTTTATAGACAGGACTCCTCTCAACAATGCAAGATTATAAGATAACTCCAAAGATTCATGATGGAAAGAGATATCCACAAGCAGAGAAAAGAACTACAGAGTCTGAATGCAGATTGAAGTAAACTACTTGCTGTCTCTCTTTTTTGTTTTGTTTCATTTTGTTCCTTCTCATTGTTCATTCCATTGCTTATAACTCTTCTTTAAACCTTGACTAATGTTTAATGAGAAGGTATTTGTAGAACCTATATAGGATAGTATGCCACCATTGGGAGGGTGGCAGAAGAAGGATGGGGAAAAACTTGGAACTCAAGGGATTGTGGAATTGAATGTTGTAAACTAAAAGTTTAAAAAAAAAACATAATCACCATGTCCTTCAGTGTAGGTCCAGGCAAACAAGTATCTTCCAGCAGCCAGACCTCCACCTACTTCAACATAGCTCTGGACAAATGGGCAGGCTCCAGAGGCCTGACCTCCATATGCTTCAACACAGCCTCAGGCAAACAGGTACACACCAACCCTAAAGATCACAAAGCAAAAAGGTTGCCTACAGTCAGGACCAGCCAGACATGCTTCAGTATAGCCCCAGGAAAACAGGCAACCTCCAGAGGGTAGACCACCACATGCTTCAGTGTAGACATGGGGGAACACACCACTGGGCTTCGGTATACAACAGACATCACCACTAACACCCCAGTTCAGCACCAGATAACATTCCAGGTCCTTATGGCTTCCAGTAGCACCAGTCATCCCCCCCACTACACCCACCAGAACAGCACCAGACACAAGGGTCTCCCATGGTCCTCAGGACAACGTCAGTGCAACATCAGGTAAATTGTCAGGTTTGTAGTCACTAGCACAAGAAGCCAGAGACAGTGCCCCTGCCACACTGGAAGCAGAGCTCAAATTTAAAAGAAAGGAAAAATCACCCCCCAACTCTCCCCCCCTCAAAAGAAAATGACTAGCAAAAAAAGCTAAAACAAAACAAAAGAATCTGACCATAGGAAGTTATTTTGGTGACAGAGAAGTCCAAGACACAAATTCAGAGAGGACAACAATGTTAAAATACATGTGGGCAAAACCTCAAATAAAAGAAGGAAGTGATGCCAAGACAAGACAGAAATCAGGTAATATCTCAAAAAGGAAGTTAAAAATCATAAAAGACAGAAGAGAAATTGGGAAGGGAAATGGGAGTGATATAAAAGAATTATGAAAAATGAGTCAATAGCTTGGAAAAGGGAAATAACAGATTGAAAATTAGTATTGGCCAGATGGAAAAGGAAATATAAAAATCCACTAAAGAAAACAGCTCTTTAAAGATTACAATTGGCTAAATGGAAAAGGAAGTATGAAAGTTAACTGAGAAAAACAACTAATTAAAAGTTAAAGTTGAGAGCGGCTAGGTGGCACAGTGAGCAGAGCACTGGCCCTGGAGTCAGGAGGAACTAAGTTCAGATCTGGCCTCATATACTTAACACACACACACACACACACACACACAACTAGCTGTGTGACTTTGGACAAGTTACTTAACCCCAATTGCCCTCCAAAAAAAAGAGTTGGAAAAAAAGTTAGAATTGGACAAGTGGAAACTAATGATTGTATGAGACCAAGAATCAATCAAACAGATTCAAAAGAATGGGGAAAAAAAAAAACAGAAGAAAATGTAAAATACCTCATTAGAAAAAAGGCTGACTTGGAAAGTAGATCCAAATCTTTCCATGTTTATATTAGAACCAGCCAGCCGATCATTTTCTCCACTAAAGCAATATTTCAACCAAATTACTTATCTATGAAAGTCTCCCCCCCACATATATTCTGCATTCCTTCTATTCTTCGCTGCATAGGTTATATTAAAATGAGAAATTTTGAATTTAAAATAATCAAAATTGTCCTTTTTACACTTCAACAATGCTTTTACCTTATAATATAATTTAAGGTCTGATACTGGCAAGTATGCTTCCTTTGCATCCTTTTCCTTGGTTTCTTTGAAGTACCTGATTTTTGTTTTTCAAAATGAAATTTGTTAGTACTTTATTCCTAACTTAGATTTTATTTTTAGTAATTTAATTCACATTACTAAAATTGGCATTGCATTGAATAGATTTGATAAATAAAGTTGCCCTTTTAAAAATTTCATTGGCTTCTTTAAAAACAAATGTTAAAAAAAATGTGTTTTTTTTTACATGCAACTGGGAAAAAAAGATATACAGGCACTGTTGTATATAAATCTATCTTACCCCACTAGAAAGTTGAGGGGGGTGGGGAAGGATATAAGAGAGAGCAGATTGGGAGGAGTATTCAGTAGGCATGCTATCTGGGGGTAGCGGAAGGGGAAAGACAGGGAGAAAAATTGTAACTCAAAATCTTCTGGAAATGAATGTTGAAAACTAAAAATAAATAAATAAAAGTTTTTTTTTTTTTATATAAAGGGGAAAAAACAAACAAAAAAAAAGAAGTTACCTCTAGGAACTATAGACAAACTGCCATAAAACTGTGCATACTCTTTGATCCGGTATTATCATTGCTAAGTCTATATCCTAAAGACATCAAAAAAGGCAAAAGATCTATTTATAAAAATATTATAGCAGCTAATTTTGTAGTGGGCAAGAATTAGAAATCAAAGGGATATCCATCAATTGGGGAATAACTAGGTCAGTTGTGGTATATGATTCTGATGGAATATTTATTTTGCTCTAAGAAATTAAAAGCAGGCTGATTTTTAGAAAAACAAGGAAAGACTTAAATGAACTGATGTATAGTGAAGTGAACAGAACCAGGATAATGTTGTACACAGTAACAGTAATATTTTTCTATGAAGAACTATGAATGACTTAGCTATTCTCAGCAATACAATAATCCAAGACAATCCCAAATGAATAATGATGAAGATACTATCTGCTTCCAGAGAAAGAACTAATGTTGATTGAATACAGACTGAAGCTTACTAAAAAAAAATCATTGGCTTTACCTACACATATTCAATAAATATTATTTCAGCAATTTACATCTGAGTTTATTTGTATAAAAGTGTTTTATGTTTATATTCATGTAGTTTCTTTGTTTTGGCAGGTAGAGTGGCAGATATTTTATGCTGTCTATTTTAAATGGTCTAAAGCAATATTGAATAATATTGCTAACATAGAGAATAGTTTCCCTAATCTCTTTTGTTTAAATCTATTTTAGCTTTAACTTTGAGATCACGATTACTATCCCTGCTTTTTTTTTTAACATAACAAATTCTCTTTCAGTCCTTTATTTTATCTTTGTGTGTTTCTCTCATTTTTCATAGCGTTTGCTGAAAGCTACATATTTTTGAATTCAAATATTTACTCTGATATCAGTTTTCATTTTGTGGGTGAATTTATCCCATTCCCATTCTAAGTTACAATTAATTGTTGTATATTTTCCTCCTTCCTATTTTTCCTCACTATCTTTCTGACCCTGTTCCTATCCCTCTCCACTTCTCTGCCTTAGCTCTCTACCCACTATCTTTCCCTCCTACTTCCAGGAGTCTTTCCCTTATCCTCTCACCCTGCCCTGGCCCCCTGACTTCTTATTTCTTTATGAGTTTAGAAGACTTTTATACCCTTTTACAAATTTATGTGGTTCCTTTTTTAAACCATTCCAGATCAGAGTAAGTTTCCAATATTACCCACCTTCCCCTCCCACCCATTAGCTTCTTCTGTATTAGTTTTTTTTTCTCTTATGCCTTATTTTTGTGAAAATAATTGCTGCTTTTCATCACTCCCTACAGTTTTTTAGAACCATCCCATCATATATAGCTCAGTCCAAGTCTTTCAAACTACCCAAATAAAGAGTCATAAAAGGACTGATAATATTTTCACACATAAGAAATAAAAAATGTGACCTAATTTAATCCCTTATAATTGTCTTTAATTTTGACCTTATATTTCTCCTTGATTTATATGTTGAATTTTCCCTTGAGTTCTGGTGGTTTTATCACAAATATGTGAAAGTCTCTCAGTTTGTTAAATGTCTATTATTTTTTATTCAAGATCATACCTAACTTTGCTGGGTAAGTTACCCTTAATTGTTATGCCAGCTCTTTTCCTCTATAAAATATGGCATATTAATAACAACAGTCCTTCATCACATTGGTTGCTGGGTCTTGTGTGATACTTATTGTAGCTCTGTGATATTTAAATTGTTATTTCTAATAGTTTTTTTTTTTTCCTTCAACTGGCAACTGTGAAACTTGGCTATGACATTTCTGTAAATTTTCCTCCGGGTATCTTTTCTCAGGTGGTGACTGGTGGATTTTTTTCTATTTCTGCTTTACCTTCTTGTTCTAGAAATGCAATATAAATTTTCTGGATAATTTTTTTGAAATATTGTATCAAAATTATTTTTTATCATAATTTTGAGGTAACTCAAATATTTTTATATTATTTCTCCCCTATCTGTTCTCCAAATCAGTTGGTTTATTTCTGAAAAGATGTTTCACATTCTCTTCTATTGTTCATTCTTTTGATTTTATTTATGATTTCTTGGTGTCTTCGAACATCATTAGCTTCCTGTTGTCTAATTCTAGTTTTCAAGGAATCATTTTCTTCCTTAAGTTTTTAATTCTCTATTTCAATTTGGTTGACTTTCTTTTCAAGTTTTTTTTTAATTTCCTGGGATTGTTGTGATTTTTTTCCCTAATGTTTCCTTGATCTCCTTGATTTTTTTTCTTTTCTTAATTTTTAAAATTTTTAGGTTTTGATATTCACTTTCATAAGATTTAGAGTTTCAAATTTTCTCCCCCTCTCTACCCTTCCCCAACCCCAAGGCATCTTGAATTCTAATTACCCTTTTCCTCAATCTCACCTCCTGTCTATCAACCATTCAGCTCCTTCTCTTATCTTCTTCCCTTCTATTTTCCTATAGGGCAAGCCAGATTTCTATACCCCATTTACTATATATGTTATTTCCCAGTTGTATGTAAAAACAATTTTTAACATTCATTTATTTTTTAATGTTGAGTTCCAAATCCTCTCTCTCCCTCCCACACAACATCATTGAGAAGGCAAGAAATTTGATATAGGTTATACATGTGCAGCCATGTAAAACACTTTGATAATATTCTTGTTGAGAAAGAATAACTATATTTCCCTCCTTCCTATCCCACAACTATTTATTCTACTCTCTCCTTTGAGCCTGTCCATCCTCAGAAGTATTTTTATAATAACCCCCTCCCATAATCTGCCCTCCCTTCTATCATCCCCCTGTTATCCCCTTCCTGCCTACTTTTTATAGAGTAAGATAGATTCTCACACACAATTGAGTGTACATGTTATTCCCTCCTTAAGTCAAATCCAATGAGAGTAAGGTTGACTGATCCCTTTCACCTTCCTGCTCTTCCATTCCATTGTAACAGCTTCCTCTAGTCTATTTTATGTAAGATGATTTAGCCCCACTCTATATCTCCTTTTCTCCTTCTCTCAGTTTTCTCTCTATTTTTTTTTGAGCCATGATCCCTTCATACTTAACTCACACTGTAAGCTATTCCCTCCAACTACCCTAATACTGAAAAGGTCTCAGGAGTTACAAATATCATCTTTCCAAGTAAACAGTTCAAATTTATAAGACCCTTATGATTTTTCTTTCTTGTTTGCCTTGTTATGCTTCTCTTAATTTTTGCTTTTGAAAGTCAAATTTTCTGTTGAGCTCTGGTCTTTTCATCAAGAATGCTTGAAAGTCCTCTATTTCAATGAATTTCCATTTCACCCCTGAAGGATTATATTCAGTTTTTCTGGGTAGATGGCTCTTGGTTTTAATCCTAGCTTTTTTGACCTCCAGAATATAATATCTCAAGCCCTCTGTTTCCTTAATATAGAAGCTGCTAGATCTTGTGTTATCCTAACTGTTTTTCCACAATGCTTGAAATGTTTCTTTCTGGTTCCTTACTATATATATATATATATATATATATATATATATATATATATATATAGAGAGAGAGAGAGAGAGAGAGAGAGAGAGAGAGAGAGAGAGAGAGAGAGAGACCGGGGAACTTTGGAATTTGGCTACAATATCCCTAGAAGTTTTCCCTATGGGATCTCTTTCAAGAGGTAATTGATGAATTATTTTAATTTCTATTTTACCTTCTGGTTCTAGAATATCAAGGCAGTTTTTCTTGACAATTCCTTGAAAGATGGTGTCTAGGATTTTTCTTTTTATCATGGCTTTCAGGCAGCTCAGTAATTTTTAAATTATCTCTCCTGGGATTAATTTTCCACGTCAGTGATTTTTCCAATGAGATATTTCACATTCTTCTACTTTTCATTCTTTTGGCTTTGTTTTATAATTTGTTGATTTTTCACAAAGTCATTAGCTTTCATTTGCTCCATTTTAATTTTGGAGGAATTATTTTCTTTAGTGAGCTTTTCAAACTTCTTTTCCCTTTGGCCATTTTCTGCTTCTTAAGACATTCTTCTCATTTGCTTTTGGAACTCTTTTGCCATTTGGGTTAGTCTATTTTTTAAAGGGTCATTTTCTTCAATATTTTTTGAGTCTCCTTTAGCAAGCTGTCGTTTTTCATGATTTTTTATGATTTTCTTGCATCACTTTCATTTCTATTCACAATTTTTGCTTTACTTTTCTTACTTAATTTTCAAAATCTTCCTTGAGCTCCTCCATTGCCTACATACAATTCATATTTTTCTTAGAGGTTTTGGTTGCAGGAGCTTTGACTTTGCTGTCTTCTTCTGCTTGTGTGTTTTACTCTTCTTTGTCATCAATGCAAGAGTCCATAGTCTGAGTTGTTTCCCCCTTTGCTGTTTACTCATTTTCCTGCCAATTATTTGACTTTTTAAATATTTGTGAAGGTAGGACTCTGCTTCCAGTGTGGAGGATGTATTGTACCAAGCTTCAAGAGTTTAGTGCAGCTGTTTTCAGAGATACTTCTAGGGATCTCTAAATTTTCACTTCTTTCAACTTGGTGTGATCTAAGGAGAGGTTTTTACTCCTCTTTTGGCCTTTGCTTAGGTCTGTGAGTGTCCACAAGCACTTTTTTATACCTTGAAACTGTGAGCAGGATTTCCTCTCCACTGTTACTACAATCTCTGCTACACCAGGGTTCTTCCTTACACCAATTTGCCATCCAGACCTGTAACCCAGATACAAGCATGGGCAAAGCAAGAGAACCTTGCCTCAGTGCCAGCAAAGAAATCCCTGCAATCCTCCTCAATCACCTGCTCAATTCCTCCACCATCTTTGGGCCAAAATCTCTGGAGGCAACCACTGCCACAACTGTTGCCTCCCCAGGGCTGGGGTCAGACTGCACTCCTCTCTCACCAGGTCTAACAGACCTTACCTATTGATCTTCTAAGTTGTGTTTGGCCTTTGTGGGTTTAGAAGTCTGGAAATTGCCCCAGCTGGCAGTGATTCAGTTCTAAGACTTGCTCTAGGTTTGAAGAGGGCCAGTCTGTGTTGGCATATTTTGCACTGGACCACACTCCACTATAAGACTGGTACAATAGACTTTTTCTGTTGTTTCCAGGTTGTTTTGGACTGGAAATTTGTTTCACTGCCATTTTGTGTGTTCTGCTGCTCTTGAGCTTGTATAGAGTCATTTTTTTCAGCTATTTGGAGGGGCTTAGGGGAGAGTTCAAGGCAAGTCCCTACCTCTAATCCATCATCTTGGCCTTATATTTGATTATTAAAGCCCTTTTTAAGTTTTTTTTTTAAGAACTTTTTTTGTGCTTGAGAACATTTGACTTTTCTCACTGAAGAATTTTATTTTTTATTTTTGTCGTTTTATTTTGTTTTTAGCTCCATTATCTTTCTGTGAATATGAATCCAGATTTTTCTCTATCCCCATAATAGCTATCTATGTTTTGGTTGTTTCTCCTTTTCTAGCATATTTTTATTATTTTCTTTAAAATTTGTTTTTTTAGCAGGTATTAATGTAATTGAGTTACTGTCTAAATCTGTCCCAAGGCTCAACCTTAGGATCTTTTATCCACTGCTAAGACACAGATAGGGCCTCAGGTCATGCTGTCCCACAAATGATCTTACTTTCCCTGGTCCCTCTAATAGCTACAAACTACACCTGTCATCTCCAATCTGGAACTGAAATCAGGGACTCTGCTCTCTTTCCAGTGCCCAAATGCAACAAGGTCCCCACCCCTCTTCCAAACACCAGTTCTGTGCTAACTCCTTCTCCTCTGCAACTGCAGTTGTACTTTGTCATCCCTCAACAGTGAAAGACCATTCAATCTTCTCATACTCAGCCTATCAGATTCCCCACACTGCTTGTGAGGTGAAAGTTTCTAAAGTTGAGTCTGCCTCTCAAAAGCAACTGCCCCCAGGGCTTGTTGTTTATTAATTCTGTAGAGTTGACCTGGAGATATTTACACTTCTCTCAGGTCCAACCTCCACCCCTGAAAGTAAGGTTTTTCCTGGGTTCTTCTCAAGTTGTTTTAGGAGCATAAGTATAACAGCTCCGTTTGTTGGGAAACATTCTTCAGTCATGGTAAAGAAGCCAGAGATTTGATAATCATTTACTATTCTGTTGGGATTTATTTTAAAGAAAACAAAATCACCTAGAGCAGAGCCAATGATAATTGCTCACAAGAACAATGGAAATGAGATTTTAATCAAACATATTCCAATTCCTCTGTTAAAAATGACATAAATAATAAATGAATAATAGAAAACAAAACTTCAAATCCCTGTCAGCATTTTGTATGTTGCATGCTTGAACAATTTAATGAATTAATATATCCACTCTTGAAAGCCCCAAAGCCAGAATCATCTTCAGGAGTTTCATACCATTTTTTTCAGAGTTTTCAGTAACTGTGCTAATTCCCAACATTAGTACACAACCTTGTTCCATTGATTTAATGTTCTGCTTGGAACTGATGCCTTACCACTAATAACAAACACTAGCAAGCATATTATTGAAACACAAAACAGACAATGTCATTTTTGATTGAGTTGTTCTCATATCAAAGGCAATTTAGTACATGCCAGTTTACCTAAACAACAGCAACAATAACAAGAAAAAGCCCCTGTCACCCAGGCTACAATGTAATCTTGGAATACATGCCTAACTAAGAGACAGATGATAATACAAAACAAGTTTATCAGAAAAATAATGTCAAGAAAGCAACTGTGATCATGATAGGCCATTCCTCTTCTTCTAAATAATCTCTCAGCAAGATTTCCTGCCAAATAGATAAGTTAACAATAATGAATCAAATTGCTTCCTTGAAAGAGATTTGCCAGTATTAAAATAGTATTTGGCAGTCAAGCTCTAAAACCATGGCAGCATATTAAAACTAGTAATAAGAACAGTTAATGGTCTTAGAGAGACATTTAAGCTGACGAGCACCCACATCTAAACTGCCATATGGTAAAAAGAGTATCTGTGAGTGAGCATAACAATGGACACTAAGTACCAAGAGGGAAAGTAATGAACTTTCTTATAGCTCCTACAGGAAGAAGCTAGAGAGAAAAACAGATGGGCATTTGGCATCCTCAGGCCTTTCCTTCCTCACAACATTCCTCAAATACTATTTAACTGAATTTAGTAGTATTATCTGGTTCTAGGATTCTTTTTTTTTTTCTAAATTGGGAACTTTTATAATTATATACTAGAATTTTCTACTGACTATTTTTTATTAGTGATAGAAACCTTTACTTACATTCTTTGAAAATAACAGTAAATAAAATTTTTATTTACGGAAGAAGTGCTTAAGGATCAGGCTGTGAAATGCTATTAAATTTCAAATAGTTTTTGTGATAAATCTGAAGGATTTATACCGGGAAGTAAGTTTTAAAACCATTCATTTAAACACCTTCATTTTTTAAGTGAGGAAAGTAAGGCCAAGAATATAGTATTAACTTATAATCTCCTCAAAGCCCATTCTCTTCAACCTCATAAAAAGCCTTCACATGTAACAAGTAGTAGCAGTCAAGCAAAGCATACTGACTGATTTTTTAGCAGCTTCTGAAAATGTATATCCCATTCTGCATCTCTAGTCAATCATATCTTTACTAAAGGATTGGAAGCATGCTTTAATCAGTGGTCTTCTAACATCATGGACTGACAAATCACAATTCTTAACTTTTCCAATTTTATTTTTTTATACAAAACAAAATAAATGCTATTATAATAAAAAAGAAAAAAGTCAGCTGAAAAACAAAGAAAACAAAACAACTCTATAGTTCTACCTCACAATCATCTGGCATATAAGGGGAAAAAAGAATGAAATGATCAGGAGAGTGGGATTTATTTATACATTAAAAACAATACTATAAGTCAAAATAACTTTAAAGTTTAATAACATCAATGTAACAACCAAAATTGATTCCAGATAACTGTTGATGAACAATGTAACTAAACTCTTTCCAAAGGGTGAGGGACTCAAAATGTAGAATAAGAAATACAATTTTGAACATGGAAAACATGAGAATCTATTTTATTTGACAATACATATTTGTTTTAAAGGTTTTGGTTTTCTTCTATTTTTATAATTTGGATGGGAGGATTATAATGTTGGGGATAGGTTTGACGAAAAAAACAAAAAGGAAAAGGAAAAGAGAAGAACAGAATCATTGAGGTATTTTAAATGATAGTGTTGCAAACAAGAAAGGAAGAGATATAAGAGGAGAGCAGGGATGGGGTGGGGATGGGTGAAAATTCAGAACTCAGAAGGTTTTATAGTGAAAATCGGTATTACTACCAATGTTGTTATTGCCACATTAAATTTAATGCATATATAGTAGCTATGCAGTCTTTTATACTATCTCAATTTGTTGGTTTCCTCTGTGTGTGGTAATGTTCATATCTCCTGATGATTTTCTATATTATTTTAAAAAATCACTTACAGTGACCTCAAGCTTCTATGGGATAGATGGGGGAAATTCACAACTATAATAGAAGCTCACAGGCAGAGCATGACATATTTAAAAATCAACAATGTGCTTTGCCTTGATCCAGTGATGGAGTCTTGTTGAAGAAGAATTGAATAATGGGATGGAATTAGGTGGGGTCGATGGTTGAATTTTAGGCTGAAGAGTCTAGACTCCATTCTATTGTCAGTAGGAAATTGTTGAATGTATTTAAATAGAAAAGTATTGTTGAAACATTCAAAAGGATGTTTGACATCATTGATTTTGGAATTCCTTCTACTAATATAGATTGTAACGCTTCCCTACATGCAAATTTGTGTGCCTCATATATTTCCTCATAGAAGATTGATTCGAGGGAAGCATTGAATTGAATCACAAGAGATCTTCTCTACTTTCTCCTGACATGGTAAAGAAACCCCTTGGCAGTCAGGCTTTTAATCTCCTCATTACATTAAAACTATATTCTTCAAAGTTTCTGAAGATCTTTTAATTGCTAAATCTAATGAACTTATCTCAGTTCTCATAATTGTTTCTCTGCAACCTTTGAAATTGTCAGTTTTACTCATCTCTTTAACCTGTTCTTTCTGGATTTTTCATGACACTACTCCCTTGATTCTCCTTCTACCTGTCTGAATATTCCTTCTCAGTTTCCTTTTCTGGATTTTCAAGTCACACCCATTAACCATGGTTGACCCACAGCACCTCACACCTGGAATATCGCAATTATCTATTTCTTAGTCTCCATGTATTAATGTATTGTTAATTGAATGGGAAAATGTTTCTTGGCATTAATAGGTCCATGTGACCTGCTTTGAGCATGAGTCACATGGAAGTCTGAGTCACATGAATGTGTAGTGCGAGGAATTTGCCAAATGGATGGAGCAGGAAGGGGTGGAGCAGGAAGTGTGGGTGAGGCAGAGCTGAGAAAGAATGAGGTGGAACTGAGGGAGAGAGGAAGCAGAGAGGGACCAAGAACCTAGCGTGGGTGAGACAGGGGCATTTTGCTTAAGTGAGCTAGTTTCTGGGGAGGCCTGATGAAGGGAATGCTTGGGAATGGCAGTGCTCCCTGCATTGGTAATGTCTACCAACTTTTTTATTATCGTAATCGATCTGACTTTTTGGCATATGAATAAATACCTTTATTTTGTCTTTGAAGAAGAGAGTCTATTTGATCTTGCAATTCAAACCTCGAAATATGCTTGCATATTCATAGCAATCGATGTGGGTATCAAATTGGAGATATATTTGGTGTCACAAACAGGATCTCAAGATATAAAACCTCTACTTGGAGACAAGAAGGCTCTAGAAAAGGAAATGGGTATCCCAGGATGGGAGGATTTACCTTATTCCTTACTGATGAGAGAATGGGCTAAAAGTACAGGACTTTGTGAAAACTAGGAACTTAAGCTACAGAAGGGAGAACCCAGTGATTTAGAAAAGCATTTGCAAGGAATACCAATGGAATCGTGGAAAGAAATGGCAGGGTATGTAGAAGAGGAGGGGCCTTATTAACAAGTTATTATGTTATATGTAAAAACAGAGATAAATTGCTGAAGGAAAAGCTTCAGATAGAAAAGTTGATTTGCATCAGAAGCTTTCTATTCTACAGCTTTCAAACCATCCTTTAGAAGAGCAGTCTGGAAAGTTTCATGTGTCAGAAGAGAAGGCTGCTGTGAGTCTAGCTCAGAAAAAAAAAAGGAAAAATTAACAAGAAGAAAGTACACACAGTCTTTACACAGGTTAGGCCTTCTTTTGGGACCAGAAACCTGAGAGAAAGATGATTGAGAGGAAAATGAAACTAAATTAGATAGGGAAACTTCTAAGACTTTGTATGCACATCTAATATTAATAAAGAAACAGGAGAAGCAGAGTGGGGATGAGACACACAGTATTTAGGGAAGTAACAGGATTTTATTAAGTAGGAGGTCACATGTATTTATACCTAATTCATGCAAAAAATTAGAGAATCGTTTGTATCTTGGATGATGAGCATCAGTGATGGAGGGGCTGGAGAAGTAGAGATATATAACACAGACTGAAATTCATAGATAGTAGTAGGAATCCGTTTGTACAGAAAACTTTTAAGGATTACCATATTCAAGGAGATAACACTGGAACTAATCCATAGTTTTAACTGAAGAGGGATGCAGTGAACAGTATACTACTGATTCTATGTGGCCTAGTGGACACAGACCCTTAGATACTATATGAGAAAATTAAAGGAAGAGGTAATGAAAACTGCACTAATGATTGGAGATGCAGATGCTCACCATAGTTCTCCCTCCCTTAACAATTCTTTATAGAAATATAACAGTGAAGAAAGCTCCTCCTGCTTATAAGCACCTAATTCTGACTCTACTATTTGGGGAAATAGCACACACCTCTTTTAAAGGTGCTGGATAAGATTTCACAGCTAAGTGAGTTAGGTGAATGGGGAAAAGATAAATTTCCACAAGAGAGAACAAATAGCCAGTTGATTCAAAGTAAGAATAGATTAATAGGGAAAGAACTGCTTATTGCTTTATTAAGAGCAGGGATAGATTTTAGAAGAATAGATGGTATTCCAACTAACAAACTACATAAAATGTACCAAGAAAAGGGACTTAATATAAGATGGAACAGGGAAATAAGAATTGCCCTTACAGATAGTCTTGAATCATTGTATCCAAATTTGTCTCACCTTCAGGGAAAAGAAGAAATTGGCCAAGCCCCTGCTCATATTAAAGAAATACACAGACGAGATTACAGACCTCATATCAGTTTAATCATATATTGGAAAAATTGATCAACTATTGTAACTAAGGCATAATGGGGTGGAGACCTGCATTATATATGGGATCCCTGATAAGTTTAAATATGCAACTTCTATTACCATCACAGGACTGGGAGGGGCTGAAATAAAAGTCAGAAAAGTTAAAATAATGATGAAAATTGTAATTTAAAGTAATTACCTAAGACAGAAAATACTGTAATTGTAATTGTACCCATTGCTTAATACATCATTGGAATAGATATATTGAGAGCTATGACTTTAAATTTTCCTGATGGGACATACCAATTTGCAGTAAGAAAGATAGGAATTAATATAGTTTTAGTGGGAAAAATAAAAATGGACCCAGTCACTTTAGCTGAAGATTTTGAAATAATTACTTTAAATATGTGTCTTATGAAAGGTGGGCAAGATGAGAGTACCAATAATATAAAGGAATATGTTGAGGCAGAAAACTAGATGGGACGTGGAGAATTACGGACAATTGAATAAGGTGACTCCTCTCTTCTGTGCTGCTGTTCCAGATACTGTTAGCTTAATAGAAAGGATCCAGAAATATGATGGAACTTCGTATGCAATTATTGATTTAGCCAATGCTTTCTTTACTATGCCAATAGATTCTAAACAATGGGAAACAGTTTGCTTTCACTTGGCAGAGCAGACAATATACTTTTACCTGCTTGCCACAAGGATATCTGCATTGCCCTAGTATTTGTCAAAGTATTGTTACTAAACATTTGGATGAATTAGAACTATTGGGTATACAGCTTACCTACCACATGGATGATATTATGACATGGAGAAAAAAATGTAAAAGTAGTGGAGAAGTGTTTGATTAAAAGTCGATACTTTTAATTGTGCATATGAAAACCAAAGGATGGGAGTTTAACTCCTCAAAGGTTCAAGGACCAGCTTAAACAGTAAAAATTTTAGTATACAATGGAATAAGGAACTGCAAGAGATTCTTCTACAAGCCCAACAAAAGATTCAGGATTTTCCTATCCCTATCAATGAGAAAGGGGACCAAAAGTATATAGGATCATTTGAATGCTGGAGACAACACATTCCACATTTGCTACAGATTTTGAAACCCTTACATAAAGTTACTAGGAAGAAATATGTATTTAATTTGGGGACTTGAACAAAGCAAAGTTTTTGAAGAACTCAAGACTGCTATACAGTTGGCTCTAGATTTATGTCCTATGCAAAATGGCCTGGTGGAATTACAAGTAACTGTACAGGATGAATATGTAAATCAGAGTTTATGGCAAAAACAACAAAGCTGAAATATAACCTTAGGCTTTTGGTCTAGGAAACTCTTCATCTGAAGTTCAATATACCCTTTTTGAAAAACAGTTGCTAGGGGGCAGATGGGTGGCTCAGTGAATAGAGCACCAGCCCTGGAGTTAGGAGGACCTGAGTTCAAATCTGGCATCAGACACAACACAAAAAACTATCTGTGTGACCTCACTTAACCCCAACTACCGTGCAAAAAGAAAAAAAAAAAAGAAAAAAAAACCCAGTTGCTCGCTGAATATTTGGTTTTAGTAGTGACTGAACAACTGACTCTGGGTCATGAAGTAATTTTAAGGCCTGCTCTAATCCCAGTTATGACCTGGGTAATGGGTACCCCAGCTTCCCACAGAATTGGACATGTACAAGAGACTAGCATAATTAAATGGAAATGGTACATTCAAAATAGGTCTAAAACAGGCCAAAGTGGAGTTTCCTCTTTACATGAATATATAGCAAATATAGATATTAAGGGAAATGGTACACCCCCTCAACCAAAGCAACAAAGCAAAAGATGGTAGAGTCCTTGGTAAAATGGAATGAAGGATATCATTGGTTAACTGAAGAATAAAAGAAACCTTCATGGCTTACTAATGGGACAGCAAAATATTTGGGCCATAAAAGACATTGGAAAGCAGTAATCTATAACCTATCTACTAGGCAGACTTATGGCAGTACATCAAGTTATTAACACAGAGCAAGTAGGACAGCGTTGTATATTTACTGATTTATGAATGGTAACTAATGGGTGAGATACACGGACACCCATGTGGAAAAATCAAAATTGGGAAATGTATGGCAAAAAAATTCTAGGAAGATGAATTATGGGAAGATATATGGGACATGTCATTGGTCACTAATTTGTTAGTTTTTCATGTAGATGCTCCCATGGTCCTCACCCCCACCAGAACATGAGTACAATGCACATGCTGATGGAATAGCAAAGTTTGCTACCAACAAATCACCTACTTTGAAATCAAGTAATGATCCAGTACTAGCAAAATGGTTCCATTAAGTGGTTGGCCATTTAGGGGTCTGGACCACACACCAGTGGGCACAAGATGGAGTTATTAGTAACTCTCACTCATTGTTAAAACAGGTAGCAGAGGAATGTCATATATATCAATTGGAAAAGGAATGAACTTTTCCTCGGGTAGTCATGGGAGAGAGCAAGGGGAAAAGTCTCATCCCAAATTGGACAAATAGATAATATTGGACCCCTACAACAAGGTAAAGGATGCAAATTTATATGTACTTGTGTTGAAACAACTTCAGGTGTACCAGTGACTTGTCCTTATAAGAATGTGACCCAGAAACATACCTGTAAAACTCTAGATATCATAAGTTTTATTATGGAACCCCATATGAAGAGATATTGTATATGAAAAGATGAAGAGATATTGTATATGAAAAATCATATCACATTCCATATTATCCACAGGTATCTGGGTTAATGGAAATAATGAATGGATTATTTAAAAAACAGTTAAGAAAGTTATGTTCTAATAATTCTTATCATCATTGGAAAGATAATTTGTTCAAGACTTTATGTAATTTGAATAGTAGACCATTGAGAGAAAGTATACTCTAATCAGAATGATGATCCCAAATCTTCAAATAAGAAAATAAGAAATACAAAAATTCCCAAATATTGAGTATTGGGTAATGAGGCAAGATGTTCCAAAACCTTATCCCCGAACACTTGGTTCAACAAGATATGATTTACATGTTTTAGAGGAGTTTTGGTTAAATAGAAAAGAAATAAGAAAAAATCCCTACTGGAATATGTACAAAAATCCCTAAAAATCATTTTGGATCCCCAAATCAGGATTAGCAGCTCAAGGAATATATGTATTCACTGGATTAATAGATTCTTATTATTAAGGAGAAATTATTGTGGCATTCCAAAATTTAGGTGAAGACCCTCTGTGTAAAAAATGATAGAATTGTTCAAGTGATTATTATTCCTTGTGAAACAATACCCTTTGTGAAAACTGACCTTCTCTCTGAAATAAATATCAGAGGAACTGAAGGATTTGATTCTACAGATAGAATAAAGTTGGCAACTAAAGTATGGGTAAAGCAGAAACCAGACGATGTTCCACAGGCTTCGAAGATTTTATCACATGGTTGAGAGGATATTGTAACTCCTCTTTATTTGGGATAAGATGGTTACCAAATTATGCTCTTAATTCATATATTTTACCATGAATAAGGCTATCATAGCAGGTTCATGGACTCCAGAAGTACAGATGACTTTATATCTACCCCGCTTCTGGTTATTGTTTTCTCATTCTTTTTGTCTTTTGTCAGTTTAACATGTTTACTAGATTTGTTTCCTGCAGACTTAGAGCCCTCTACCTTTAGATGCCTTACTGCTTGAGCTGGATGTTATCCCCTGTCCAAAACTGATACAACACTCCTGGACCTGGCACTGACCAAGTTCCAGATGCCGGCGAAAGAATTAAACCCTTGAATAGAAACTCTAGGGGCAGGGGTATCTCTATATCTTATCTCAATAGGAAATAGCTATAATAGAAGAAACCTTTGACCATTACCCCAAGGGATTTGTGGTCCCATTCATTGAAGAGGCAAATGATGGGGTGCTTGAGCTTAAAACCCCTCCCTAGGATATTGTTTTATGTGTTTATTTTGTTTTCTGTCTGTTATACTGTTGTGAAGTTCTATTCATTAACAGTTGTCCCTAAACTCCTATTGACCCTATATAAAGGAAATGAAAGACTTTGGAGCTGAATGTATTGTTCATGGAACGGGGAGATCTTTCTTTCCCATTATTAGACCCACATGACCTGCTCTGAGCATGAGTCACATGGAAGTCTGAGTCACATGAGACTGAGTCACATGAATCTGACAGTGGGAAGAGCTTGTTGAATGGGTGGAGTAGAAAAGGATCAGCAGGAAGTGTGGGTGAGTCAGAACTGAGAGAGAGTGAGGTGGATCTGAGAGAGAGAGGAGGCAGAGAGAGGCAGAGTAGCTAGCATGGGTGAGAGAGGAGCATTTTGCTTAAGGGAGATGTTTTGTGGGGAGACCTGATGAAGGAAAGGCTTGGGGATGGCAGTGTTCCCTGCATTGGTAATGTCTACCAATTTCTTTATTATCATAGTGGATTCCAGTTTCTGGTATATGAATAGACATCTTGATTTTGCCTTTGAACAAGAGAGTCTTATATCTTGCAGTTCAAACCTGGAAATATGATTGCATATTCATAGAAGCTGATGGGGGTATCTCATTGGTGATATAATGTCTCAACTGCCTCCCCATTCCCATTCATCTTCTACTAAATTGTCAAATTGATATTCCTCAGTTCAAAATTTTATCCGCTCTCTCTCTCTCTGTCTCTTTCTCTGTCTCTGTCTCTCTGTCTCTGTCTCT
>NW_027185793.1:8035020-8052374 GCF_028583685.1 Petaurus breviceps papuanus
TCTCTCTCTGTCTCTCTCTCTCTCTCTCTCTTTTTCTCTCTCTCTCTCATACACACTCTTAATTATTATGATTCCCTAGGGTCTTACTCTAGTTTCAATTATGAAATTCTCTGCATAGCTTATAACACCTTTGATAAGCGGTCCCTTTTCCATTTTTCCAGTTCTCTTATGACTTTCCGCCCCATGCATATTCTGTAATTCAATATTCAACCCCTTGATACTCCTCCCACTAAACACTCATTTTATCTTCTTCCCCATCTCCACCTCCCAAAGTCCTTGGCTTCCTTTAAGTGCCAGCTAAATTCACCCTTCTCCAAGAAGCTTCTACTGATTACCTTGTTAGCAATGCCCTTCCTCTGTTGATTATCTGCAATTTATCCCGTATGTGTCATGCTCATAAATTATTACTGGTGAATTTTGTCTCGCCCCCATGCCCCATGGACTGTGAGTGCCTTAAGAACAGTATAGGTTTTTAGTTTTGCTGTGTGTCTTCAGTCTTCACTACAGTGTTGGTCATATAAAAGTCACTTTATATGTTCCAAATAAGTGACCAGTCTCACTGATCATCACAGGCCACGTTTTTCTATTCACATGATGAACACATCTTTTCTTCTCTCTGTACAATTCCTTGATATAAGTCTTTGCTCTTATTTTTTCTTTTCTTTTTTCAGATTCCTTCTACATTATACATTATATTGAATCACCATGAGTCTCTTGGTTGCTTCTACAGTTATGTGTTAATCATTTACGATAAGTAATAATTTTTATGGAACTTCATTTTGTGACAATAATTATCAGGAATTTTTAATTCTACCATTACTAGACTGGCAGAAACAAATGTGTTTAGGGATACTTTCAAATGGGTTCACTGATTCAGAGAAATTTAGTGGCAATATATGTCTGTTTTACTTAGATGATACTTTTTATATAGTTATGGACAGATGGATATATGTCAGTTCTTCAAGAACATAATCTCCATTCTATTACCTCTATCATTGTATCTACAAATACATGATATAATCTATGCATTGCCTCTAATAATTATAATGATCTAGTCTAATTTTTTTTTTTAATTTTTGTTCTAGTGCCATTTCTAAAGCATTTCTAGACCACTTCCATAAACACATCCAAGACTATGATATTGTGGTTCACGTGTGGTGGTTTCACTGTTCTTGAAAGAGAAAATATGAGAACTTTTTTTTGGCAAATATTTTTCTTTTGGTTGTAGGCCTCTTTTTATTTTCATTCCCACAGAGGCCTTGATGTGGCTTTGCTTAGTTGGACATCTTGCTGATATTTCTTTTTTGTTTTTTAATGACTTTAATTTCTATTACTTCTCTTTGCTTTGAGAAAATGATGCTTAAATTCACCCATCATACTTCTTCAGAATATTTTAAAAATATATTTTACAGAGAAGGAACATGATGAATAGAAGATCAATATGAAAACAATACATAATAAAGGATAAAGAACAGAGGCCAACAAAGACAGTTAATGTGACTGAGGAGGTATTACAAACAAATGGTGGCAAAGATGAGCATATGAACTAAGGTGTTGTCAAGGAAATGGCAGAAGTATTTTTAAAGAAAATTCAACAAAACTTTATCATTAGTTGGATTAGAGAGATGAAATATAGAGAAGATTCAATATGATGACAAACTCCATTTCAGTCAGTACTTGGTATTTTGTTTTAATACTTTTAGTTCCTGATACATATTGTAATGTACCTTCAATTAAGTACACAAATATTTGTTAGGAATTTTTTTTAATTTGTGTTTTTTTTCTTTTCTATTAGCATATAATTGAATAAATGATTTTTTTAAAAATTCATGGAAGTTGTATTTCTACAGTTTTTCTGTGATTTTTTCTTTAATTACATACATTTTTTAAGCTTAGCTAACCTTCAAAAACAATAAGGAACAATGCATTAATACCTCAATCTTAAAGCTATAAAACTCCATATAATCTAAACATTGTAAGAAGTTTTTTTTTGTTTGTTTGTTTTTTCCTGTCTTACTTTTTGGCAATGTATTCAAATGATTATGTGTTTTCTTTTTTAAAATGAAATAATATATTTCAGTACGTTTTAGAATCTAATCATGTTTTTCACTTTTAAGAAGGCTAAAAAGAATACTAAGGTAATGCTTTTAGAATTCTTTAAACTCTTTCAAAGAAAGTTGGTACTGAATTACTTGGATGGACATACATCTCCATATCTGTATACAGATATATAAACACACGAAAACACATATTTATACACATATATATTCCATAGATGTTGATATATAAATATATACCAACTAAGTAATTGAGTATCTACTTATTTTGTCTATATCTGTTTTATTTATTTTTATTCAGATATTCAATCAGGTCTGACTTCTTATAACCTCGGGAAACATAGCATACCAATGCTGTCCATGGAGTTGCAATTTTGTTTTGTTTTGTTTTGTTTTTGGCAAAAATCTAGGGTGTTTTGCCATTTCCTTCTCCAGAAGATTAAGGAAAACTGAGGTTAAGTGACTTGCCCAGGGTTTCACAGCTAAGCCTAATTTGAACTCATCTTTCTGACTCCAGACCCAGCACTTTATCCACCAGGCTATCTCTGTCTCTCTCTCTGTCTCTCTCTCTCTCTGTCTCTGTCTCTCTGTCTCTGTCTCTGTCTCTTTCTCGCTCACTCACTCTCTCTCTCATATACATATGGACAGATGCAACATACACATTGTATATGCATACATGTTTATTTTCTGTACATGCATAGGATTCACACACATAGGTACATATATATTCATGCAAACATATGTATGTGCATGTGTATATACATGTGTGTACATTTACCTGTACCTACATGTATGTGTGTGTATACTCCTATGGATTATACATTTATATATTATGGAAATTGTAAATGTCTATGTATATCTCAATCCTACACTTTTTTAGATTTACCAATCCACATATTATTTGCAATAAGCACTAAATTATTTTAGTTTTTGAAAATTTGAAAGCATATTGATCTAGTTATTTTTTTTAAACAATCAGGCTCTAAATTCACCTTTGTATCAACAGCTGACAGTCAAGATAATTTAGATTTCCTAAATCTTTGTGACCCTTGTAATTTCCACAGAAATTTGAAAGTCATAGATGCTTGTGGATGTGGACACAAAAACCAACACATAGAACTACAGGATATGTGAAACATGTTAGACAAGTTAATACTTGGAATTCCTTTGGTATACTTTTCTTAGGATAACTACCTTTTGTAAGACCTGTAAACACACACACACACACAAATATAAAGACACACTCACAAATATTTAACTAATTTATTCCAAAATATCTGCTATAGTCAGATTATCTCCAAAACATACTTATAATAATCTCCATAGAACTTGCACTGAAACTCACTGTAAAAATTTTTTCACAAGTGCTTTCCAAACTTTTTTGATAAGGTACTATCATTAAAAATAAAAAGAATGTAAGACCACAAACCCTACACTGAATACAGAAATATTTTTACATTTGGTTATGAAATTTATGCATGCACTATTAAAATAAAAATTAACTTATAAAACTTATAAAAATAGGAAAGACTTTAACCTGCATAACATAAAGATAAAAAAAAGTTTGATTCTGGAATCAATGGACTTTATTGAGCAGAAGAGTTACATGAATAGACTTTTGCTTTCGAGAAATGACTTTATCAACTTTGTGAAATAGCACTGGACAGGGAAGACTTGTGTCAGGGAGATCAATGAAGTTATTACAATATTCCAATTTTTATTTAAAAGAAGTGATGAAAGCCTGAATTGGAGTTGTCACTAGAGAGAAAAAGAGAGAATATGAATTACCTGCAGATGGTTATATCATTTATGATAGCTACTGCTTTGGGTGTCTACAGACAGCTTAGCTTATAATTGTCCTTTGAGAGAGATGATAGATAAAGAAGAGGGGATCCTGGGCACTTGGGACATGCTAGGTAAGAGTGGGTTCACTTTTGCTGAGGATAAGCATGGATATAGTTTTCTTATGAAGAGGAAATAGGAAAAAAAAAGTTCCACACAGGGAATGTGAGAAGAGACCCCTCTTGTGACCCTGGCAATTCACTCACCATTTATTTTCAAGTTCCTTATTTGAAAAAGAAGTATATAAACAGAATCTACCTCACAGGGATGTTTTGAGGATTATATTAATTAACATATGCAAAATTGCTTTGTAAATCTTGAATCTATATATGAATATGATTAGTAGAAGTGGATTAACATTTATCAACTTTCTATTATATGCCCAGGACTGTACTAAGTACTTTTCTTTTTTTATTTTCCTTGTTTGTTCCAGTATTTATTTATTTATTTCTCATTTTCAACATTCATTTCCACAAGATTTTGAGTTCCAAATTTTCTCCCCATCTCTCTCCAAACCCCAACCCCAAGATGGCAAGCATACCGATTAACCTTTCCTCAGTCTGTCTTCCCTTGTATTATCTCCCCAAGATAGATCTCTATACACCATTGCATATATATCTTATTTCCCAGTTGTGAGTAAAAACAATTTTTAACAATTAATTTTAAAACTTTGAGTTTCAGATGCTCTCTCTTCTTTGCTCCTCACCCACCCTAACTCAGAAAACAGGCAGTTCAATATAGGTTATGCATGTGAAGTTATGAAGAACATTTCTATAGTAGTCATATTGTGAAACACTAACTATATTTCCCTCCATCCTGTCCCTCTCGCTGTATATTCCATTTTCTCCTTTGACTCTGTCTATTTTGAAAAGTGTTTCCTTCTGACTACCCCTGCCCTCAATTTTCTTTCCCTTCTATCATCCCCTCTCTTGTCCCATTCCCCCCTACTTTCCTGTAGGGTAAGACATCCAATTGAGTGTGTACGTTATTCCCTCCTTAAGCCAAATGCAATGGAAGTGAGATTGACTCATTCCCTTTCACCTCCCTGCTCTTACACTTCATTGTAATAGCTTTCTCTTGCCTCTTTTATCTGAGATAATTTACCCTATTCTATCTCTCCCTCTGTTGTTCTTCCAATATATTCCTCTCTCACGACTCTTAATTTTATTTTTTAGATATCATCCTTGCATATTCAACATATGTGAACGTGTGTATATATGTTTACAGGTATACATTGATAGAAGGCACAGGACAAATTTAATAGGAAGGGATAATACTTAAAAGGTGAAATTAAGAGGTGAGAGGGGAATATAATGGAGGAGATGGGGAGAGACAGAATTAGGTAAACTATCTCATATAGAAGAAGCAAGGAAAATTGTTTACAATGGAAGGGAAGAATAGCAAGGCAAAAAGGAATGGGTGAATCTTATTTTCATTTAATTTGGCTTAGGGAGGTAATGACATATACACTAAATAGGGTATCTCTCCCTAGCAGGATGGAGGGGAGGGAAGTTGGAAGCACCAAGTTTTGCAAAGGAAGAGGATCAAAGTAGAGAATAGAACAAGTGGGTGGTGGGATAGGAGGGAGGGAAATATAGTCAGTCTTTTACAATACATCCACTATGGAAATGTTTTGCATAGCTACACATGTACAAATGCTTATCTTCCCAGTAAGGGTGAGTGACAAGGGAGGAAGGGAATAAATTTGGAATTCAAAGTTTTAATATCAAATGTTTAAAAATATACACATATATTCTATAATTAATATTATTTTACATGCAACTGGGAAATAAGATATACAGGCACTGGGCCATAGAGATCCACCATTCCCTATTGGAAAGTCGGAGGGGGTATAGAAGAGGATATGGGAGACAGCAGATTGGAGAAGGGGATATAGAGTGGGATGGCTATTTTGGAGTGGTGGGTAGGGGAAAAACAAGGAGAAAATTTGTATTTCAAAATCTGCAGAAATTAATGTTGTAAACTAGAAGTTAATAAAGCTTTTTATTAATTTTTTTTCTTCAGTGAACTTTTTAACTTTTCCATCTGACCAATTCTACTTTTTAAGGCATTCTTCTCCTCATTGGCTTTGTTGGATATTTTGTGCTAGTAGAGATAGTCTATTTATTAAGGTGTTATTTTCTTTACCATATTGTTGGGTCTCCTTGAGCAAGCTGTTGACTTGGGATTTTTTTTGTTTATTTTTCATGATTTTATTGCATCACTCTCATCCAATTTTTCCTCTACTTATCTTACTTGATTTTAAAAATCTTTCTTGCTTTCCTCCATAGCTAGTGACCAATTCATATTTTTTTAAGCAAATGGGGTTAAGTAACTTGCCCAAGACAGCCAGTTTTGTGTGTGTGTGTGTGTGTGTGTGTGTGTGTGTGTGTGTGAGTGTTAAGCATCTGAGGCTGGAACCGATCCCAGGTTCTCCTGACTCTGGGGCCGGTGCTCTTACTCACTGTGCCAATTCGCTGCCCCACAAGTCATATTTTTCTTGAAGGCTTTTGATGCAAGAGTTTTGACCTTGCTGTCTTCTGCTTGTTGTATGTTTTGATCTTCTTTATCACTAAAGTAAGATTCTATAGTCTGATTTCTCTTTCTCTGTTTGCTCAATTTGTCAGCCACTTACTTGATGTTTGAGCTTTTTGCCATGGTAGAACTCTGCTTCCAGAGGGGAGAGTGTGCTGTGTCCCAAATTTGTTTTGCTCAGTTGTTGTCAGAGCTTCTTCTAGACACCTGCCTCAGAATTGTGAGGAGGACTTCCTCTCCACAGCCTCAACAAGCTCTGCCACACTAGTGTTCCTCACCCTAGGACTGCCCCTCAAAGACTGCAACCCAGATCGAAGCAGGGCAAAGCAAGGGAATCCTACCTCTTCACCAAAAGAGTCCTGTATTTGCCCTGGTCAGGTGTTTGGTCCCCTCACTATCTGTGCACTTGAAACCCTGGAAGAAGGTCCAGCAGAGTTTCCCCACTGACCAGTTACTTTCTTTTGGGGGTTTATGTATTGAGAAGTCTGGACACTGGCACAGCTGCTAGTGATTCAGTCCCCTGAGCTCTGCTCTGGACTGGTCTGTGCCACCCATCTGTTCCAACACAACCCACACAGAACTGAGTTCTGCTCCCAGTTCAGTTTGATAGACCCTTCCAATCTGCCGACCAGGTTGTCCTAAGTGGGAGATTTATTTCACTCTGTCATTTTTTGGGTTCTGTAGTTCAAAAATTTGTTAGAGTCATTTTTCACAGGTCTTGGAGGTAAGTGGGGATAAGCTCAAATAAGTTCCTGCTTTTACTCCATCTTGGCTGTGTCCCCATTTCCCCCACAGATAGTCTATTTTTTAAGATGTTATTTTCTTCAGTACTTTTTTTTTTTTTGGTGGGGGTCTTTTTTAGGAATCCATTTACTTGCTTTTCATTCCTTTCTTTTTTTTTTTTTTTAAAGAAATTGGGGTTAAGTAACTTACCCAAGGTTACATGGCGAGTTTTGTGTGTGTGCATGTGTGTATGGGGGTGGGGGGGGGGGAGGTGTTAAGTATCTGAGGCCAGAACTGATACTGGATCCTCCCGACTCCGGGGCCAGCCCTCTTACACACTGTGCCACCTAGCCACCCCTCATTATTTTCTTGTACCTCTCCAATTTCTATTCCCAATTTTTCCTCTATTTCTTTTATTTGATTTTCAAAATCTTTTTTGAGCTGCTCCATGACCTGTGAAAAATTCATTTTTTCCTTGGAGCCTTTGATGCAGCAGTTTTGACTTTGTTGTCTTCTACTTTGTTGTATGTTTTTATCTTTTTTTCCTAAAATTTTATTTTTTATAATTTATTTATTTTTAGTTTTCAACATTCATTTCCACAAAATTTTAAGTTACAATTTTTCTCTACCCATCTTTCCCCTACCCCACTTCAAAAAAGCAAGTCTACTGAATACCCCTTCCCCAGTCTGTTCTCTCTTATATCCTCCCCATTTACCCCTCCTAACTTTTTAGTAGGGCAAGATGGGTTTCTATACCCTAGTACCTGTATATCTTATTTCCCAGTTGCATGTAAAAAAAAACTTTTAAACATTTGTTTTTTAAAACTTTGAGTTCCAGATTGTTTCCCCTTCTTCTCCCCTCACCCACATTCACTGGGAAGAAAAGCAAGTCAGTAAAGACTGTATATGTGTAGTTACCCACATCATTTCCATAGTAGTTATATTGTGAAAGACTCTATTTCCCTCCATCCTATCTTGTCCCCCACTTAAATGTTTTCTCTTTTGACCCTATCCCTTTTCAAAAATGATTGTTTCTTACTACCCTCTCCCCTAATCTGCCCTCCCTTCTATCATCCCCCCTCTTATCCCCTACCCCCTTATTTTCCTGTAGGATAAGATACCCTATTGAGGGTGTATGTTATTCCCTCCTTAAGCCAAATTCATGCAGAGTAAGGTGTTCCCATTCCCTTTTACATTCCTGCTATTCCCCTCCATTGTAACAGTTTTCTCTTGCCTCTTTTATGAGATAATTTATCTATCATGCCCTTTCTTCTTCTCCCAATAAATTCCTCTCATCCCTTAATTTTATATTTTAGATATCATTCCTTCATATTCAACTCATCCTTTGCCCTTTGTCTATGTTTAAATGAATATGCCCACCCTCACATATATATATATATATATTCATATATACTTATATCTTCCTATACATACATATATGTATGTATACATACATACCTATACACATACATATATGTATGTATACATATACACCTATACACATACATATATATTCTCTTCAACTACCTTCATACTGAGAAAAGAATGTTTGAAAATCCTCTATTTCATTGGATGACCATATTTTCCCCTGCAGCATTATATTCAGTTTTGTTGGGTAGGTGATTCTTAGTTTTAGTCCTAGCTCCTTTGACCTCCAGTATATCATATTACAAGCCCTTTCATCCCTTAATGTAGAAGCTGCTAGATTTTGTGTTATCCTGTTTGTGTTTCCACAATACTCGAATTTTTTTATTCCTAACTGCTTGCAGTATTTTCTCCTTGACCTCGGAACTCTGGAATTTAGCTATAACATTCCTAGGAGTTTTTTTTTTCCTTGGGGGGGGGGGATCGTTTTTAAGAGGTGATCAGTGAATTCTTTCAATTTCTATTTTGCCCTCTGGTTCTAGAATATCAGCGCAATTTTCCCCGATAATTTCTTTTTATTTTAATTTTTTTAGTTTTTCAAGCAATTTGGGTTAACTTGCTCAAAGTTACACGGCCAGGTGTTTCTGGGTGGGTGCTAAGTGTATGAGCCTGGATTCAATCCTTGGTCATCCCAACTCTGGGGCCAGTGCTCTTATTCACTATGCTGCCTGGCCGCCCCCCTGATAATTTCTTGAAAGATGGTGTCTAGGATCTTTTTTTGATCATGACTTTCAGGTAGTGCAATAATTTTGAAATTATCTCTCCTGGATCTACTTTCTAGGTCAGTCGTTTTTCCCATGAGATATTTTACATGGCCTTCTATTTTTTTCATTTGTTTGGATTTGTTTTATAGTATCTTGATTTCTCATAAAGTCATTAGCTTCCAATTGCTCCAATCAAATTTTGAAGGAGTTTTTCTCTTCAGTGAGTTTTTGAAATTCCCTTTCCATTTGGTAAATTCAGCTTTTTAAGGCATTCTTCTCCTCACTGGCTTTTTGGGCCTCTTTTGTATTTGGCTTAGTCTGTTTTTTAAGTTGTTATTTTCTTCAGTGTTATTTTTAGGTGTTTGTTAGCAAGCTGATGACTCTCTTTTCATGATTTTCTTACATCATTCTCATTTCTCTTCCAAATTTTTCCTTTTCAAAATCATTCTTGAGCTTCTCCTTGGCCTGTAAGCAGTTCAAATTTTTTCTTGGAGGCTTTTGATGAAGGAGTTCTGACTTCACTGTCTTCTGCCTACTCCAGGCCTTAATCCTTTTTGTCCACAAAAAAGGGTTCTATTGCCTGTTTTTGCTTCTGTTGCTTGCTCATATTGGCAGCCGATTACTTGATTTTTGAACTCTTTGCCACATTAGAACTCTGCTTCTAGAATGGAGAGAGCTATGTCCCACATCGCTGGGGTTTTTGCAGTTGCAGTAGCTATTAGATGGACACCCTCTCTACACACTCTCCACATACTCTGGCTCACTGGTCACATACCCTAGGACCACCACCCAAGACCGTGATCCAGTTCCAAGTAGGTCAAAGAAAGACCACTTAGCCTCTAAATTGTTGCTTGGTCCCTCTACAACCTGCAGGCCAGGACCTCTGTAAGCAGCCACATGGCAGTAGCTGCAGCCACCATGCTTCCTCTGCTTCTTGGTCCAGGGGTTGCAGACAGACCACACTCTTCTATCCTACCTTGGACCAACCAAATTCCACACTGACCTTTTACTTTATCTTTGGCATTTATGGATTGAGAAGTCTGGATACCACTTCAGCTGCTAGTGATTTCCTCTTGTAAAGTCTGCTTTAGCCAACCTGGGGCTAAAACTGAGGCTCAGGCAGGACTTCCCTTGGCTCCCAGCAGGCTCTAATGGACCATTCCTGCTGACCTGATGGGCTTCCTTCAATGGGAAATTTGTTTCTCTCTGTCACTTTGTGGGTTCTCTAGCTCTAAAGTTCGTTTAGAGTCATTTTTTACATGTATTGGGGGAGGTGGAAGCCAGAGCAGCGCATAAGTATTGGTTCTACTCTGCCATCTTGGCTGTGCCTTTTTTGATCTTCTTTACCACCAAATTAAGATCCTATAGTCTGATATTTCCCCTCTGTTTGCTCATTTTCCCAGGTAATTACTTGGCTTTTGAGCTCTTGGCCAAGGTAGGACTGTGCTTCCAGAGTGGAGAGCGCTCTGTCCTAAGTTTCTGGGGTTTTATGCAGCTGTTGTCAGAGCTACTTCTAGGTAACTATAAATTTTCAGTTCTTCTAAGGTGATATGATCAAAAATTAGGTTTTTAATCCTCTCCTGGCCTGTGGTCTGGTTTTTGAGTGACCACTAGCACTCTTCTGCCTCCAAACTTTGAGGAAGACTCCCTCTCTACAGTTGCCACAAGTTCTGCCATGCCATTGCTCCTTCTCCCACCAGGACTGCTGCACAAGACTGTGACCCAGATGTTAGCAGGCAAAGCAAGGGAATCATGCCTCAGGGCCAGTGAAGAGATTTCTGCAATTGCCCTGTGGTCACCTGCTTGATCCCCTCACCATTTTTGGACCTGGAGCTCTGGAAGCCTTTGCCACTCCTGTTGCTGCTACCACCACTTCAATCTCCCCAGGGCTGGGGCTGGACCTCACTCTTCTCTCACCCAGCTCCAACAGAGTTTCCCCACTACTTTTTCTTTGATGTTTGTGGATTGAGAAGTCTGGAAAATGCCACAGCTACCTTTGATTCAGTCCTCTGAGGCCTGTCTGTGCCAGCATAGCCCACATAGGATTGTGCTGTGCTTCAAACTTGGTGCAATAGACCCTTCCTGTTGACCTGCCAGAATGTTTTCAGCTGAAGATGTTTTTAGTATGTTGATTTATGGGTTCTATAGCTCTTGAATTTGTATAGAGTCATTTTTTACAGGTATTTGGAGGTGTTTGGGGGAAGTCTCAAACAAGTTCCTGCTTTTACTCTGTTGTCTTGGCTCTACCCCTCTAAATGCTTTTCAAATGTCTCATTTGAGGCTCTTAATCCTAGGAGGTAGTTGCTATAATTATTGCCATTCTAAGGTTAAGGAAACTGAGGTAAATAGATATTAAATGATTTCTCCAGGGTCACACAAGTGGGAAGTATCTGAAGTTATATTTGAACATAGATCTTCTTGACTCCAGGCCCAGCATGCTATCCATTGCACCACTTAACTGCCTTACTATTATCATGTATTAAGTCAGCAAAGCTAGGAAATAGCATCAATACCAGGGGTGAAGAACATGTGGCCCTCTACATCCCCAAGTGTGACTCTTTTCCTGAACCCAAACTTCACAGAAAAAAAAAAAACCTTAAGTTTAGATTCAATCAAAGGGCCACACTTGAGGACCTATAGGGTCATATGTGGTCTGGAAGCTGCAGGTTCCCAACCACTGACCTATGGAGATAAGCATTTATTCTGTTAACATATATTGCCCTCCTTTACTAACCTCTTGGTAATGAATTTTATATAAGGAAAGTTCCCACAAAACTCAACACCTTCTTTCCTCATGATGTCAATGTACACACCAAACCTGGATATCTACCTTAGCCTACATTTTTACCATGTCTCTGTGGCCAAAAAAACAGAAAAGAAAAGAAAAAAAAAATCATCAAGGCATAGCCTGAAGGAAATGTCAGCCATCCTCTCTAGAACTGTTGTCAAAAATAAAACTACTAATATTGAGACATTAACACTATGCTTTGCTAACAAGCTTTTCTGAGTCCTAGTCATTTGAGGTAGGCCCACTTGCACTGAACACTCTACATTAGAATACAGTGTATGCAACAATATTGTCACATAGTAACTCTGAATCCCCATGCACTGTGGAATGGGGAAAAAGCAAGCATCCTTGGTAATATGCAAAAGATTCCCAAGGCTTCCTTACAACAATCTGTTTCCCTTTTGAAAAGCTATTGCTCCTCAAAGCAAAGTGCTCTATAAAATTCTATTAGGTGACTGATTGTCTATAAAGTATGTGCATGGTGTCCTGGGGGAACTCTTACCCTAAGAAAAATTTTAGTACCAATCTCAGTTATTAAAATGCAGTTAAATCTTTCCAGAAGGTAAAGAGATAACAATGCAAGTACATGTAAGTACCTGGGAATCTCCCATGGACCTATATCATAACTGAAAACTGGACCTGGTATAGGCAAAATTGGTATAGGATGAAGTTTTTTTTTTGATGACTTTCAATTCTTTTGGGATCCTTTGCCTCAGGTACTTATTATGCACATCAGGCCTTCTAAATGCCTATAAAAAAACTGCTGTGCTACTCCAACTTTCCCTCCTCGATATTTACCTATTCTATACTCTACAATAAGAATTACTCACATTTCTATGGCACTTTATATTTACAAAGTAGCTTTTGTAAAAATCTCTGAGAAATCAGTGCTCTCAGAATTATTATATACACTTCACAAATGAGGAAATTGAGACTATTAGAGCTTATTCCAGTTTTGTCCCACTAACACTCTTCTTGTCTCTCTCTCCCTCAAAGATAACACTAATAACAATGATCAATGCCAAGTCACACAATTATTAATTTAGATCATTATCACATGCCTATTATATGCATTGTGCTGTATGAGGTAGTATGTGAAAAGGAAAGAGTCTCTTGCCTCTAGGAGCTTATTTGCTAGGAGATGAAAGACATATGTATCGGTCCAGAGATGCAGAATAATTTGACATTGGAGGAGAGCACTAAAAATTGGAGAAATTGGTAAAAGACCTTAAATAAGAAATATCACTTGAACCAATACTTCACAAGAGACAGAGATTCCAAAGAATAGAAGTGAACAGAGCACATCAGATATGGGAGAAATTATTTGCAAAAACCTGGAGAGAGGAAGTGGAATGTTCTATGCAGAGAATGTAATAGATTTGGTCAGAAATTAGAATCAGAAAAGAAAAATGTGAAGTATATATGGAAATATAGGTTATAATAATATTGTAAAGGATTTTAAATGACCAACTTTTTATGTTTTATGTATTTTATCCTAAAGATCATAGGGAGACCCTGATACTATGATACCTTATTCAATTATTTACTACTACAACTACTGCTGCTACAGCTACTATTGCTACTACTGCTATTACTGCTACTACTACCACTACCACCACCACCACCACCACTACTACTACTACTATTGCTACTACTCGTACTGCTATTATTGCTACTACTACCATGACCACCACGACCACTACTACTACTACTACTACTACTACTACTACTACTACTACTACTACTATTACTACTACTACTACTACTACTACTACTACTACTACTACTACTACTACTACTACTATGACTGCTGCTGCTGCTATTACTACTACACATTTATATAACAACAAATATGTGCAAGGCAATGTGCTTAGTGCTTTACAGAATATTACCTTATTTGATTCTTACAACAGCCTTGGAAAGTAGGTGTTATTATGCTCATTTTACAGATGAGGAAATAGAGGCAAATGGAGTTTGAATAGTGTAAGGTCATATAGCAAGCTAAGTATATCAGTCTAATTTTGAACTTAGGTCTTCCTTATTTCAACATTTACTTATTCTATGATCCACAGTAATGGTAGCTAGCATTTTTATATTACCTTATACTTATAAAGTTCTTTATGTACAAATGCACTGAGAAACAGGTATTCTCAAGGGAAGTGGGAGGAAGAGAATTAAGTACTTTTATAGTATCTACTATGCTATTAGTGCATACTTAGTGCAGACACTACACTAAGCATTTTATTATTTTTTCATACAGATTCATGTTTACTCTTAATTTCCAGAGCAATTTTACAAGGATACAGGAAGGGATAAGGAAGGGGGGGGGGACAAAGGAAGGAGGCCCTTCTTCTAGTTCTAGACTCATTGAGATGTACCTCTCTTCCCTTCCTGAGGCCCTTCACCTGCCTCAGTGACCATACCTCCCCCTAAACCATCACCAGAACACTGGGGAATCTGACTGGATGGAGAAACAAATATGTTTCAGAAAAATCAAGGGCAAGGCTAGGGAAATCTGACAAGCAAACCAGGTCTCTCAGAGGAGAGGAGGGAATGTGGATAGCAACTCTCATGCTTTGGTCTTGGCATAGCTAAGCTCTTTTGTTGCTAAATTTGGTCATTTTGTTATTGATGGAAAGCTTGTAGAGTCTGTCAGAGCACATGTAGGCTGCAATCTTCTGCAGCACCTCAAAGGAGGCAAAAAAAAAAAATCCTTCAGATTTGGGAATTCATCCAGGCACTGGGCTTCAAATCACTCGCCAAGCACACCCACTTTACTAGGAATTGCAAGAGAGCTGCAGTCATCCTGGGAGCTACTCTAGGTACCTGTAATGGGAATGTAAATTTTAAAGATTTTTCCTGCCCCTAGGCTAAAGTGCACCTGGAGCCTGGGGTAGGAGGCTTGTGAGGAGAAGGACACCTCCCTCCCCCTCCCAAGAGAACTTTATTTGGATTCTTGTTTTGAATTGAGGTGGTAATGCAATGTATTTTGTGTTTGTTTATGGTCCTGTGGTCACTTTGGTAACTTCAGTTATGTATCTTGCAAATGTGACCTATGATTGTTAATGGTAATTCAAAAGTAAATTGTCTATGCTATGGGCATGAAAGATCTTGGGGCCCAATGTAATGGGAATGTAAATTTTAAAGATCTTCCCTGCCCCTAGGCTAAAGTACACCTGGAGCCTGGGGTGGGAGGCTTGTTTTTCAGTAGATACTTCTTGATTGGCCTGTGAGTCAATAAGGTTGTTACATTCTCTGAGCCAGGAGGAGGCTATATAAGTCCTGATGTGTAGCTTTGTTTTGGGGCTCACTTTTAGAAGTGTTCTGTGATTTGATCAGATGAAACTCTGGGAAGCCGTTGCCCAGGGCCCCCCAGCTTTGAAACTCAGATGTTGATTTGGTATGGATGTAATGGTTGGACAGCTTGAAAACTGTCTACTTGATCTGTTTCTCTGTCTTGATAATTCTGTCTGTATATTCTGAAGTTCGGGGTGCTGACCTTTTCCCCTGTACTAGGTAAATGATACATATTTGACTGACTAAAGTAAGCTTGTTAACCCATTTTGAGTTGCTTTCCTTTAACAAAGCAGATTTAAGAACCTGTGGTGGCAGCAACCCTGGGGACACTGGGGTACTTGCTGCTACAGTAGGTTTCAGAAGGTTACAGAAGGTTTCAGCTTCTCAAAATGTGGGCTGTAGGATACCCAAACCAGCTGCATATGGAAGTCCATTACCTGGTTCTCCAGCAAGTCTATACAAATTTTTTCTTCTTTGGTCTCACCACATATATTGTGTTTTCAGACAACGTAATGCAAGATGGCATTGCTCTTAGTGAGCGTATGTTCCCTATCAGTCAGGTGTGGTAAATTAGGAAAATCCAAGCCTGTAATGTTAATGGGAGTTGAAGATCTACCCCACCCATTAATAGGCCTCTTGTGGAGTTCAACAAGAGAAGCTTGATTAGGGCAAGCTCGTTTTTTTTTTTTTCAGGAAGGCCCACACCTTTTGTTACTTTGTAATTAGGTAGTGGGTCATGAGGGTTGTGATGCCCTCTGACCCTGAAGAAATGTATATATATATATCTCCTTTAAGGTTAACATTTTTGGGGCTTACTGATAGGAAGAGTGTTTGAGTGATCCAACCAGATGAGAGTCTGGGTAACTGTTAAGGAATCTCCTGGTTTTGAAAACCCAGTTATTGGTACTTCTCTCTCTGGTAAATAACTACACATGTATGTAGTGGTCAGACTGCTTGAAGCCCTGTCTGTTGATCTATTGAACTATGTTATTAGCAGCCATCCTGGGTATGCTAGAGTGCTTGCTGTTACACAATGGTATAGCTGAACAGCATCTACAAATTAAAAGGAAAGTATTGGGGCTGAGATAATTGTTTGTTTCCCAGTTGTGGTAACTGTGATTCTGTGGAGCCATGGAGCAGGAGTGGGGAACCACTTGCATGCTGACATTGGTGAGGTGAGAGCAGAAATGGAGAATTGCCTGCAGCAGGACTCAGGCAGAAGCCAGGAGTGACTGGCTCCTTCAGGAAGAGGTGGAAGTCAGGAGTGTGCTTTTCTGTTCCCCCCCCCCCCCCGGAGGGTTTGGGACCCAGGGGGAGGGTGGGTTTCCTTTGGTGGGTGAGAGGGATGTGTTGTGAACCCCCAAGGACCTTAACCTATTAGCTTTGTTGCTCAGCCATCCCTTTGGACTTGGGAAGCAGGGATTCGAACAGGGTGAGGAGGAGGAAACACCCTCAAGAGAGCTTTATTTGAACTTTTTGTTTGTGTTGAGATTTTGTTCATTGACACACGCCTGCACCTCAGAGTGCCAGGAGGAAGCCTGAAATAGCAGTATGAGGAGAAGACCACATCCCCAAGAAGGACTTTATTTGGACATTTTTGTTTAGATTGAAGGAATTTTAATTTTATGTACTTTGTGATTGTTTAAGGCTATGTGGCCACTTTGCCAATGTGTATTATGTATTTTGCAAATGTGATATGTTTATTTTCTGGGGATTTTGTTGTGCTTACGGAATGTTAATGCCTATTCAGATACAAGTTGCCTAGACAATGGACATGAGAGATCTTGGACCCAAATGTAATGCTAATTGAAATTGAAGATATTCCCTACCCATTAATAGGCCTTATGTGGAGTCTAATAAGAGAATCTTGATTAGGGGAGGCTTGTTTTTCAAGAAGGCCCACACCTTTTGTTACTTTGTAATTAGGCAGTCGGTCATGAGGGTTGTGATGCCCTCTGACCCTGAAGAAGTGTCTCTGTCTCT
>NW_027185793.1:8052774-8104392 GCF_028583685.1 Petaurus breviceps papuanus
TGGCTTTGAGAATCATGATGATGGTACCTCTCTCTGGTAACTAAGTATGTATGTATGTAATGGTCAGACAACTAGAAGCCCTGTCTATGTATTGAATTGTTATTTTCTAAGGTAAAACTGTTTATATTCCTTTATGGGAAAATGATATGATTAATTCCTAAGAAATTTGCTATCATTAAAATAGTTAGAAGGAGTCTACATAAACAGGGAGCATTTGTGTATATGTAAATTATGTTGGGATAACCTCAAAATTATTGGGTGAGAAAGAGGGTTTCACTGGAAGAAGAGAGAAGAGAGAGGGAGAATGAAGAAAGTTATCTCCCATAAAAAGGCACACAGGGAAGAGCTTTTAAAGTATGTGTGGAGGTGAGTAGGTATTGATTGAACCCCACTCTCTACTTCTTTAAAAAGAAAAATATGCTATTTATAAGAAACACATGTGAAGCAGTTAAAATAAGAGTCTATAGTGGAACCTATTGTGATGTAACTGAAGTAAAAAAAGGCAGATGTAGCAATCATGATCTCCAGACAAAGCAAAAGTCAAAATATATGTAATTAAGAGTTAAACAGGGAAATTACATTTTGCTAAAAGACATTGTAGACAAAATCTATACTAAACATATATGTACCAAGTTCTGTAGCATACAAATTATTTTTATTTGTTTTTGGAGGGAAGGAAGGCTCGGCAACTGGGGTTAAGTGACTTGCCCAAGGTCACACAGCTAGTAAGTGCCCAGTGTCTGAGGCTGGATTTGAACTCTGGTCCTTGTGACTCCAGGTATGGGGCTGTATTCACTGTGCCACCTAGCTTCCCCTAACATACAAATTCTTAAAGAAAAAGTTTAATGAGTTAGAAGTAGTCAGTAAAGTTATACCTATGGGGGACCCCAACTTTTAGAAAAGTGATAAATCTAATCATAAAAAAGTAATGAAAGTGTCAAAGAGATGAATAGAATTTTAGCAAAGTTAGGGATAAAATAGATATCTGGAGAAAGGACTATATCTTTTTTTTAAAGAATGCTTTAATAACTTCTGATTTACATCATTAATTTCCGCCAGATTTTGAGTTACAAATTTTCTCCAAGTTTTTCCCTTACCTACCACTCCAGAATAGCAATCCCACAGGATATCCCCTCCTCTAACCTGCTCGTTCCCATATCTTCTCCCATACAACCTTAGATTTTCTAGTAGGGCATGGTGGATCTCTATGCCCCAGTGCCTGTATATTTTCTTTCCCAATTACATGTAAGATAGTATTAATACTAGTATGTGTGTATATATAATTTTAAACATTTGATTTTAAAACTTTGAATTCCAGATTAATTCCCTTGTTCCCTGTCACCCACACTTACTGGCAAGATAAGAAGTTCAGTTTAGATTGTACATGTGTAGCTAATGCAAAACATTAACATAGTAAATATATCGTAAAAGACTGACTATATTTCCCTCCCTCCTATCCCACCAACCACTCATTCTATTCGCTACTTTAATCCTGTCTCTTTTCAAAAGTGATTGCTTCCAACTTATCTCTCCCCCCCCAGTCTACCCTGCCTTCCATCATCCCCCCTCTCATGCCCTTCCCCCTACTCTCCTGTATGGTGAGATACCCTATTTAGTGTGTATTTCATTTCCTCCCCGAGTCAAATTCAGTGTGAATAAGGTTGACCCATTCCCTTTTGTCTTCCTATTCTTCCCCTCCATTGTAAGCCCTTTCTCTTTCCTCTTCTTTATGAGATAGTTTACCCCATTCTGTCTCTCTCCATCGCCTCTCATTATATTCGTCTCTCACCTCTTAATTTCCCCTTTAAGTATCATCCCTTCCTATTAAATTGGTCTTGTGTCCTCTATCTATGTATACCTCTAAGCATAAATACACCTCTTCACACATGTATTCATACACCTGTATACCCTCTGATATAGACATGTATATGTATATATATATATGCATATATATATATATATATATATTCCTTTCAACTATTTTCATACTGGAAATAGTTTCATCAATTTACAACTATCGTTTTTCCATGTAAGAATGTTAGTGGTTCAACTTTTATTAGTAGCTTATGATTTCTTTTCCCTGCTTACGTTCTCAAGCTTCTCTTGCTTCTTGTATCTGGATGTCAAATTTTCTATTCAACTCTGTTTTTTTCATTAAGGATGCTTGAAAGTGCTTTATAACACTGAATGACCATATTTTCCCCTGAAACATGATACTCACTTTTGCTGGGTAGGTGATTCTTAGTTTCAATCCCATCTCCTCTGCCCTCCAGAATATCCTATCCCAGGCTCTTCAATCCCTCAATGTAGAAACTGCCAGATCTTGTGTTATCCTGATTGTGTTTCCACAATATTCAAATTGTTTCTTCCTGGCTGTTCGTAATATTCTCTCCTTGATCTGGGAATTCCAGAACCTAGCTATAATATTCCTAGGAGTTCTCTTTTTGGGATCTTTTTCAGGAGGTGACCAGTGGATTCTTGCAACCTCTGTTTTGCCCTTTGGTTCTAAATCATCAGGATAATTTTCCTTGAGAATTTCTTGGAAGATGATTTCTAGATTCTTTCCCTGATCGTGGCTTTCAGGTAGTCCAATAAATTTTAAATTATCTCTCCTGGATCTATTTTCCAATTCAGTGGTTTTTCCCATGAGATATTTCACATTGCCTACTATTCTTTCATTTGTTTGGATCTTTTTAACAGCATCTTGATTTCTCTTAAAGTCACTAGCTTCCCTTTGCTCCAATCTAAATCTGAGGGAATGATTCTCCTCATTGAGCTTTTGAGATTCTTTTTTCTTCTGGCAAATTTGGCTTTTCAAGGTGTTCTTCTCCTTATTGCCTTTTTGAGCCTCTTTTGCCAATTGAGTTGGTCTGTTTGTTAAGGTGTTATTTTCCTCAGTCAGGCTGTTGACTCTCATATCGTAATTTTCTTGCACTGTTCTCATTTCTCTTCCCAATTTTTCTTCTACTTCTTTTATCTACTTCTTAAGGTCCTCTATGGCCTGTAGCCAGCTCATAATTTTTTTTGAAGCATTTAGTGCAGGAGTTCTTACTTCACTGTCATCCTCCTGTTCCATGCTTTGCTCCTTTTTGTCCCCAAAATAGAAGTCTAATGTTGGTGTCTTCTGTTTGTTTTGATTCCTTTGTCTGGTCATGTCGCCTCTCAGTCACTTGAGCCCTGGGCTTTTTGCCACAGTAGCACTCTGCCACCATATAGGGGAGTTTTCGTCCCAAACACTAGGGTTTTCTCAGCTGCCAGAAGTATTAGTTGGTTGCCCTCTCTGAGGCCTCCACAGGCTCTGGCAAGCTGGTCACCCACCCCAGAATCTCCACCCTAGACCCCAATCCAGATCCAAGCAGGTTAAAGCAAGAGCAATTACCCCTCAGACTGGTTGCTTGGTCCCCCTACACTCTGCAGACCAAGAGCTAAAGCTGCAACATGGTGCCAGCTGGGTCTCAGTGGCTTCTTCCCTGGGGGCAAAAGCTGACACACTCCCAACTACTGGACGCAAAGTCCACACTGCACTGAAATTTCACTTTGTCCTTCACATCTATGTGTTCATGATTCTGGAAATGGCCACAGCTGCTGGTGATCTGGAGTCCCTCTGGATGGTCTGGGCTCATGGGGTCTTGGGCTCGGCTCCCAGAGTGCTGCGCTGGCCAATTCCTGTTGGCCTGCTGGGCTGTCCTCAGTGGCAGGTTAGCTTCTCTGTGTCATTTTGTGGGTTCTGCAGCTCCAAAGTTTGTTTAGAGTCCCCTTTTTACATATATTCGGGAAGGGGAAGCTAGAGCCACAGGGAGGATCTGCTTCTACTCTGCCATCTTCAAGTATATCTTTTTCATCAGTTGTACATGGAACTTTCACAAAAACTATATATTAGGATATAAAAACATTATTCCTTATGCTGCATTTCCACGTTTACATCTATCACTCAGGAATCTCTTGTTCTTTTATGTTCACCCCATCTATATCTACTACCCAGTTAAATTCGGTTATCTCTTATCAACCAATTTCCAGGACATGTATCTTCTTAACTCATCAAGTTCAGCATGTGACTCACATTCTTCCTTTCAACTGCTGCCCTGATATTAAGGGACTTAAACATATTTATTGATATTTCCTCAAGCATCTTACTACTGCAGTCAACATAAGCTACTCAGAGATGATCATATTCCTGATTTCACTGTTGCCCACAAATTCTCTACTTTCATGACTCTGAACTCCAAAATTCCCTTATCTGATCATATTCTAGAATTATTTCACTTCTGCCTTTGCTTTGCAACTTCAAACCCATGTTTTCATTCTTGCTCTTATCTCTTTTTCCTTGATCCCTCAGTTCTTTCCCAGGCCAACATCCCTGCACTGAATACACTTCCTTTTTCCCCCCATTTTGACATCTTAGAGAATCATTTCAACTCTACACTGTTCTCCTCCTTACAATCTTTCATTGCTTTTTATTATCACTTATCTGATCCTGAGGCTAGCCTCAGTCCCACATCACTCCCACCACTCATTACCTTTCTTCTTACTCACAGTGGTGCAAAAAAAAAAAAAAGAAAAGAAAAACACATGAAAATCATGGCTCTGGGCTGATTGGATCCTCTTCAAATTGAGGTTATATAATCTAAACTAGCTTTTCACTGCAAAAAAATCACTTTTAAACTTTCCTAATTGACTCACTTTCCCAATCACCACAGAAGCTTTTCTAGACCTTTTTTATCCATCCAAAAATGTCATAGCTCCCCCATTCCACTCTCCCAACTAATTACATGATTCATAATGCACTGAAAATTTAAGGCTATTCAAAAAGAACATTTTTCTATCTTCTCTTCATTAGTTTATACGACCTCTGCCAATGCCTCCCCCTGTATTCCTGTCTCATATACTGGGGTAGCCCTATTTCTTGACAAAGCAACCATGTCTGTATTCAAAGTTCCATGCTGTTTTCTCCAGCAAATTGGTCCCTCCATTAATCCTATTCTCTCAGTTATCTTTAATCTCCATTAGTTGACTATTTCCCTACTACCTACAAATATTTACATGTCCACCCTCATCTTCAAAAACCCTCAGTTGATCCATCCTTCTTTGCTGGCTATTGTCCTATACTTAACCTTTTTTTTTGTTAAACTCCTTCAAAAGGTCATCTATTATAGATTTTTCTATTTTCTTTCTTTGCACTCTTAACTCCATAGTTTTACTCCCACCCTCATTTTTCAACTGAAACTGTACTCCCCAGGTACTAATTATCTCTTAAATTACAAATTTCGTAGCTTTTCTAAATCCCCATCCTTCTTTAACCTCTCTATAGTCTTTTATAGTTTTAATCAACATCTCCTCATTGATTCTCTTCTCTCTAGCTTTTCATGAGAATTTTATCATTGGGTTCTCTTCCTACTTGTCTGATCACACTTCAGATTCCTTTACAAGATCTTATTATGTTTCAAACATTTGCTACACATGTGCCACAGGGCTCTGTGCTCCTCGTTCTTCTCTCACTATGCTGTTTTATTTGGTAACCTCATCAGATCCTATGGTTTCAATTGTCATCTTTATGATCATGATTCTCAAATCTGCATGCTAAAAGCAAAGGGGTACTTAGCACCTTGTTTCAGTTCTTCAATTGCCTTTGAGCAATATCTGTGGCCAATTTATAGGAGGAAATAGACAAAACCCACACAGATTTTGTTTATATGGTCACTTTCTAGTCAACAGAGAGGGTGCATCTGTCTGACAAAGTAACACAATTCAACAAGTAGAATGCTTCTATCTGACAAAGTAACACAATCAATAGATAGAGTCCCTCTCTCTGACAAAGTAACACAAACAACAGACAGAAGGCTTCTCTCTGACAAAGTATACAAATACAAATCAACACATACAGAACATACAAACAGTACTGGACACCACAAGTGTTCTCCTTCTCAGTTCTCCTCTGTTCCAGTTTGTGCTCCTGCTTTTATATGGTGGTTCTCCTTTCTGCTCCACCCTTCACCCTTCCCCTTGTGTCAGCAAGTTCCTCCCATCTTCAAATGGCTGGGGGGGTGCTCAACTTTTTTTCTATTTTATAATTATAATTAATCAGTTTTATTTCATTTTTTGTCATTATTTCCATTTTCCCTATTTTCAGTTTTATTCATTGTGTGTTGTTTTATTGTTTCTGCTTACCTCAATATATATTTGTTCATATGTCTTTCCAAACTTCTCTGATTCCTTCATTTTCAATTTTTCTTGTAGAACAGTAATGTTTTATCATATATATATATATATATATTTATATCATATATATATATATATTATCATATATATACGTATATATACATATATATATATACGTATATATATATGATAATTTGCTAAGCATTCCTCTAATTGAAGTAGTAGTTGCAGAAGTATTAGTGGTAGTGGTAGTGGTAGTAGTAGGAATAACAGTAGTAGAAGGAGTAAACCTTTTATCATACATACTGTGTGCCAGGCACTATTAGAAACAAGGTAAATATCAAATAATCCTTTTCTGAAAGTTTAAACTACACTAAAGTTTAACAACTTTACCTTTCTTACTCCAGTGAAATGTTATTTCAAAGTCTCATCCTGGTGATTCTACCTTCACAAAAAGTAAACTAACAGCTTACAACGTCTGGCAGATATTAAAAACCTGAAAAATTTGGCATTTGGGGATATTAGTCTGTTTTTAGTCTAAGTACAAACCAAGGCAAGGTCAGAAAATAACATCAGATTGGTGCAACAGCAAATCTTTTTTGACCACAGAATCTCAGGAAATGCCATCCACTAAATGTTTGCAGGGTTAGAATTTTTTTTATGTAAAGGGAGCCCTGAGATGGTTCAATCACAGAAGGGGTGTTGAAGTGTTAAAGATTTTACCTCTTAAGGATGAAATGTTTCAGAGTTTACCATTATGAAAAAAACAAAAAAGATCTAGATTTACAGTGAAGGGATCTATGGTCCAAACCTATCACTACTACTGATCATCAGCATGGACTTGGGCAAATCATTTAATAGTTATAGATCCCAGATTATTTATCAGTAAAATGAGAGGGAAGGAGTAGATGTGGTAGTCTTTGAGGCATCTTTTTTTTTTACTTTTTGGAGGGCAGTTGGGGTTAAGTGACTTGCCCAAGGTCACATAGCTAGTTTTGTGTTAAGTGTCTGAGGCTGGATCTGAACCCAGATCCTCCTGACTCCAAGGCTGGTGGTCTATTAACTGTACCACCTAGCCACCCCCTCATCTTTTATCTCTATGTAAATAATATTATCACCTGGTTTAGAGGCTTATTTGGTGACCCAAACCATTTTTTCCCTATGATTTCTATTTGTCTCCTACACAGCACTTCTAAAGATGGCTAGAAACCGATTTTCTTTTGGAATTGCAGACTAAATGTAAATGTTTAAGGCTTTAACACGTCACTACCTTTTTTCTCCCTCAGGATTTCTAGATCTTAAGAAGGAAATCTCATATTACACATCACACTGATTCTTTCTATAACAATTTGATGAAATATTGCATATGATTGAAATCTATGTAATTAAATATATCTTTATAAATGTGTGTGTATGTACACACATATGTACATAAGAGTGCATATACATATAGTTAGGTATGTATGTATGTATGTATGTATGTATATATATATATATATACATACATATGAGTCGCTAAAATTTATTTTAGTTTACCCATAATAGTTTGCCACATGTGTGTGTGTGGGAATGTGTGCTGTAATGCTAAGCAAAGGCAATTTCCCAATGTTCAAAATACCAGCATAGCTTGTATTTTATTCAGTGACAAATTAGAGAAAATCCAAATATAGCATAATTCAAAATACAGCATTCACCAAGTGTAATTCAATAATTTCCAAGTACTACTCCACCCCTGGACATTACATTCATTTAGTCAATCACAATGTCCCTCTTCTAAGTACTACTCCACCCCTAAGCAGTACATTCATTTAGTCAATCACAAAGCCCCTCTTCTCAAATGGAGATTAGTTTCCAATCATAAGCAAAGTACATTCATTTGGTCAGTCACAGAGCACAAAAAGGTCAAAAGTTTCCCACCCTTGGATCACAACTGAATAGGCCATCTACCCCAGAGTTACAACAAGCTTAAGTACAGCATTTAATAGCCAAAGAGAGGTCTTTTCTTCATCTTGAGCCGAGGCAAGTTCTCAGCAATCTTTGTTCCTGGGGAGACAAATCTTAGCAAGGCCACAAGATACATTGCCAGTGTCCTCATTAATTCATGCTCTGTATGCAGAGCAGTCCTAGGACCCCTGAAAACTGTAGCAAAACCATCTTCCAGGATTTCTGTAAACATACAAGAAAATCCTTCTTCAGGGCTTCTGAAGAAACAGCAAGGTTCCAGAACCTCTGCAATAACAGCACTGACCTTCACCAGTGGGCACAATTTACTCTCTGTCTGGAGAACAGTCTCAGGAGCTCTGAACCAACAGCAAGGTTCCAGGGCCTCTGCTACAACAGCACTGTCCTTCACCAATGGACTCAATTCATTCTCTGTCTTCAGAACAGTCTCTGGACCCCTGAAGTAGCAGCAAGGTTTCAGGACCTCTGCAACAACGGGACTGTCCTTCACCAGTGGGCGAATCTGGCAAAACAACATCAAAACAGACAAAGTACCAGAAGAGCAGCCATGTCTCCTCAGTCCTTGGCAGCTCTGGGTGGCAGCTCTCAAAAGTCCTGGGCAGTTTGAACTGGCCCTCAGCAATCCTCTCCATCTCTCTGCCTCCACGATGCTGCTTCCAAAAAATTCTTCTGCCTCTCTCTGCTTGTGCCTCTCTAAATTCATGTCACCATCTCCTCCCAGTTCAGCCCTCTCTTTTCACGTCAACAAGTCCATCCCACAAGTGGGATTCACAAGCTCTGGGTTTTAACACAATCAATCTGAAAACCAAGCCAATTCAGGGGTATCTTTAAATTCCATCACTATTACATATGCATACACACATGCATAGCTATATATACAAATATGTATACACATGTTATATACTCATGATACTCAAGGAGCCCCTCATTCTTTACCTCCTCAGAACACAAACACATGTATGCATACTTAAATGTTTTCTTTTGACTTTTTTTGTTTTAAATAAAATCACACCCCCATATATATTGTTTTCTCACCTTTTGGTATTCATCGTAATCAAATAATAACATGTAGTTTTCAACATTTCTCAGATATCACCCCCCCACAAAATGTTGATTAAATTCTCTAGAGTGGTCTTATGCTTACAGGTTATGAAAAGACTTATGGGCTTAGGCAGAAATCATAATCCAAACAAACAGCTCCACAAGACCTAGAACTCTAAAGGTAATGGTAAGTGTCATTGAAAATATAAATTTTTAAATATACTTACAAGTTAAATGTATACACAAAAATTGTTTCCAGTTATCCAAACTTTCTATATCTTTAGTTGCCTATCACCCTCTAGTATACTTATCTGTTTTTGCTTACACATCCTGAGATAATGATAACCAAATAAAATATCGAAAAATAATTAACATTGCTAAAATTTATCATCCATATGCTGCATAATTCACTGTGCCTACATGATCTTTGTTTACAAGCTTTTCCCTATGTCCATGAAAGTACTTCTAGCCTAAATGAATAAATGAATTTAAAATGATTAATGAATGAAATAAGTTATGTCTATGCAGTGAATAAGGTTTCCCTCCTGCTTTCTGACCACTCTTCATTGAGAAGTACACAAAGATAGACATAAAGTAGAGGGGATATATATTAATTTTCAGCATAATTTGAGATAATTTTATCTCATTTTTCATAGAATATCATGTGTTGTTTTAAAAGGTGATGTTTTAATTTGGTGCATTTTCCCCAAAGAAGAAGATCAAAGCTAAAGGGTACCCTGGCTTCTGAATGAATGTTTCAAAATTAGTTATAATCACCTTCAAGCTAGGTGTACTATTTTCCTTCCCTCCTTGTTCTTAAAATAACTGTAACCCTGCTTTTCAAAAAGTAGTATTGTTATACAAGGAAGACAAAAATAGACCTTTTCCCTATGTTGAGGATTTGAATAAAATCATTATTCAAAATAACAATCATTACCTACTATTAAGGACCATCTGCTGTGCATGGAGCTCCTGTTGATGTCAACAGGAGTTCCAATAAGGATGTGGGCAGCATATGGGCCTGACATTTTGTTAATTAAAAACAAAGATTTTGCTACATTGGTGCATGATATGAAGCAGCATTCCTATATCATTCCAGAAAGCTGCTGAGTTTAACTATTTTAGGAGGCAGAGTGCCTTCACGTTGGAAATTTGGATTCAACTAAATGTTTTAACTTTAATATTTCCCATTTTATCTCATCACACTATCATACAACTCTTTTCATTTTAAAACAGAATAGACTACTTTTCCCCCTAGTATTCACTGAGATAGCTGTGATCAGATTAAATGTATTTGCCATTTTAGTGAATGTCATATGTACTCTGACAAACTAAACAGTGAGGGTTATGATTGAGGTCGGAAGGATTACAAAGGATAATTTTGCTTTTTCTTTCCTTTAAAGAATACACATAAATCCCTCTAGCATCACTGAAAAGTAAACACCTTCCTGTCTTGGAGCCTTACCCCCTAATGACCTGATACTTGTGACCAATAAAGAAAAAAAGTGGAGCAATACTTGGAACAGTAGATGAAAGAAAGGCTGTGTATAAACAAGAAACATGGCTTCATGTTGCATGTATACAACACTGTATATATGATTGACAACTTTAATCAACCATGTAATTCTCATTAGTGGTGAGATTATGCTCATGTGGATACTTCTATGTCCAAACTAATGAATTATTTTATTAATGGTTGTTGGAGCTTATTAATCTGGCAACATGCTATCTATTGTCTATCTCTATTATAGATATAGATGGATACACACATATAAATGTGAATAAATATCTCTCAATAAATACATAGCCATATACCTACACATAAATATCTATATCTATATGTAGGCATATACACACATATAGTAATTTATTCCTTTTTCCTGGAATTTAAAAAATAATCTACAGAAATAATGATATTCCTTTAATGGAGAAAAATAAAAACTATGTCAAAGATAGTTTTGAATTTTAGCAAAATTTCAATTAGACACATCTATGCCTTTGTTTCCATTTCTTTCTGTCTGGCTCATTGTCTTTCTCCATCTCTCACTCCCTCTTCTTCTCCCCAAGTATGGTTATGGGTTAGATTAGATAGCATTAAATCTTCCTGATTCTATAAAGGCAGCGCCTTTTCCATGCATTTACCCATGTTGCTCCTTTTGTATTTGTCTCACACATGTGACAATGATAAAAGATTTTTAAAAGTCAATCATTGTTATAGGACACAAACATACTTGCACAAACATGTTTATTTTTTTCTCTCAGAAAACCTGGAAAGGAGGAGAGGATAATAAGTGATCTAGGGCTGCATTGACAGTCATAGCCTACAGGAAAAGGGAAGTGATGATAGTCCCTCATGCTTTGCCTTAGTCAGAGTACAGTTTTCAAAGATCCTGACCAAAGGCTGCATTCTCTCAGATACTCCCATGTAAGAACAGAACCAAATTAAAATGTGATTGACGTGTTTAACAAAATAAATAAAATATCATAAAAGCACAGGTAACAAGACATTTTAAAACTAAGTTAATATACAACCCTGCTGGAATCTTTTTATAGCATAAGATACCAGGGACCCCCACTCCCTAAAGGCCAGGTACTTTATAATTCATCCCTTCCAAGGGTTCTCTGGTATCCTTAAGGGGATTTTGTTTTTTCTAAGCTCTCAGAAAATGACTCCAGCCACCATCAATGATCGCATAAGCATAGGGAGTTATCACCTACACCCCAGTTCCATTCATCTGCTAGCAGTCAGATTAGCTTTTACATAGAAATATTTAATTTCAATGGTAAAAATCACAGACTTAGTCTCCCAAAACATGGATGATAATCCTCTTCCTCTTCCCTTCCTGTACTGTGTCACTCTCTAGGAAGGGGAAGATGATTTGCTTTATAGTGTAGCTCAACTCTTATAGAACACAGTCCTAGTTCCAAGTCCAAAACACTCTTCATGATAGAGTTTCAAACACTCTGATTTCTCAGGGTTTCCATGTCAGCATGGCTGGCTACATCATCCTGCCCATGATCCTGGCTCTAAGGTCATAGTAATAGCTCAAACTACTGGGTCTCATGAGCATCACCTCTGGTACCTGAGACTAAAGAAGACAGAATGCGACAGAAACAAACTCCTCTAGGTCAATTTCTCTTGTGTTCAGTTCATTGTGCCATTACTATGAGTAAAATGTGATCATCATCCTATGGACACAGCAGATAAAAGCTGCCAAAAAGGGAACACCAGAAATAGGATTGAGGAGAAAAAGCACCCAAAAAAGTGATCAGTGCAGTCATATTAGCTTAAATAATACAGCCAGAACATCAAAAGAGGATATTCCCACCTGCGTGGTAGGGAATAAAGAGGCTTTCGTGTTAGGCAATCTAGACATGCCCAAAGTTCCCTGAAGGATACCTTTATGTTAGGAAAACAACATGCCCAGACATTATCAGTAAAACTTATATACAGATTAGTGGCCTCCTTTCTATTTGTTTGACACCACTAATTTAGAATATTGTGTAGCTCTGGTCATTACGGTTTCAGGAGGGTATTGTCAGGTTAGAGAGCATAAAAAGGAAGGCAACCATAATGACAAAGGACCTTGAATTTCAACCATTTAAGGATCAGTTGGAGGAAATGAGGATGATTACCTTGGAGAACATATATTTTTTTTCTTTTTTTTGCTTTCTGTAGGGGGGACGGCAGGCCAATTGGCAAGTTAAGTGACTTGCCCAAGGTCACATGACTAGTAAGTGTTAAGTGTCTGAGGCTGGATTTAAACTCAGGTCCTCCCAACTTCAGAGTCATTGCTCTATTCACTGTACCACTTGGCCACCCCTGAGAACAGAAATTTTTTAGAGTTGGATCAAGGAAAGATCATATCTCTCCAAGTGTTTGGGTAGCTTCATATTCAAAAAGGATTAGGTTTGCTGTTTGTCTACAAATGACACAACTACAATTAATGATTGTTTGCTAAAATGCCAACAATTTCATGCAGGAAGAAAAAGGAAAAAAAATCTTTCTTACAATTTTTGTTCTTGTTTAGTCCTTTTTCGTTAATGTCCAACTCTATGACCCCATTTGGGGTTTTCTTGGCAAAGATACTAGAGTAGTTTGCCATTTTCTTCTCTAGTTTAATTTATAAATGAAGAAACTGAGGCAAATAGGTTTAATTGGCTTCCCCAGGGTTCCACAGCTAGTAAGACTGAGGTCAGATTTGAAATAAAAAAGATAAGTCTTTCTAACTCTAGGCCTGGCACACTGTTCATTGCACCTTCTAGCTGCCCTCTAATTCTAACATTTAGCGTTGTTCAGAAGTATAATATATGGCCTCAAGATTATTATCTAACTCCTTTCACTGGGAGCACAAACACATTGAATGTTTTCATTTAGAAATTGGAAAACTACTAGTCAAGTAAATATTAGTTGTAATTCCTTTGGACTATGGGTTGGACTAGATTTCTCTGAGAGTCCTTCTAACTATTGCTGTGATAAAATCATTTAATAGATGAGGTACCTAATGCTTTAAGGAGAGCAAGCCAAATCACATATTTAAAATCAGGGCATAAATTTACATCACTTGAATTCTAGTCCATTGTTTTTGTTCCTGTACCACTCTGTGTTTCATGAAGAACATTATGTCACAATAATTTGACATTGGTTCTTTATTTCATGGGCTTATTTACTATTATAACTATTACTGCCAATCCTATAACTAATATTAGTTATTCGGTAAATTTAATGGGGAAATTGAGCATAATATCAGAAAGAAAGTACTGAGATTAAAGAGAACTAGGAAAGATTCCATTTAGAAAATGAGGCTTTAACTGAAACTTGAAGGAAACCAAGCAATCTTTGAGGTGGTGATGATAAGAAACAAAGTGCTGGGCATGTGTGACAGCCAGTGAAAACATTCAGAATTGAGAGATGAATGTCTTGTAGCACAAGATAACCATTGTCGCTAGATCACAGAGTACATCAGGGTAACTCAGTAAGGTTTAAGAAGACTGAAAAGAGGCAAAAACAGGCTATGAAGGACTTTGAATGCAAAAGAAAGTATTTTATATTTGATTCTATAGATGACAGGAAACCACTGGAGTTTTCTTGGTAGAGGGTGTGTTCACCTATACTTCAAAAAAATCAGATTGGTGAAAAAATGGAGTAAAAAGTGCAGTAGTGGAGAGATTTGTGATAGGGAGACCAAGTATCAGACTGTTGCAACTATCCACATGTGAAATATAAAGGCCTTCAGAAAGCAGAGGAAGGAAGGAGGAATGAGATAAAAAGAGATGTTATGTCTGGAAACACAATTGTACTCTATTTACATTTTCTAACCTAATGCTGAGTTACAAATTACCCTTTCTAGTTGATTGTATTTCTCAAATGTAGATCTTTCCTACAAAAAAACAGAAATTCTCTAAGTTGATCTTTCTTTTCTTAGAAATCAATTGGCTCTTTGGTGCCAACCAGAAATACAGTATTGAAAGGAATGAGACTTAGAAAAATTTTGATAAAGGATTTTGTGGAAAATAAATTGGCTTAAAGTGCCTTATGCTCCCTAACAATGCACATTTAAAAAAGTGTTTACAATTTCATTAAAGGTTAGCATAGTTAAAAAAAAAAAAAAGGTGAAGTCTGTACCAGGAAAGAAAACCCCACAATACAGAGCAAAGGGAATTGTCTGTCCTCTTTAGTGCCACATCCAATTTATTACCACCAGTGTTTCCTTTCCATTCAATGGGGAAACTACAAGTATTACACATTTGTCATGACAGAAAAAAGCATCCCCCAGAGATTTCATGAGTTAATGTGCTAACTTTTTTTAGAACTTGTGAATGGAAGGGAATTGGGTGGGCTTGTGTTTCTTCCACATAATAGGTTTCAGCAGTTCAGCCAGACTCTCAGCTTCTCCTAAGAGATACTCAGTCTGGGATAAGTAGTTGAAATTCAAATTAGTAAAGCAGAATAAAAAATATTTACACTGTGTCCATCTACTCAACCCTTTACCTCTATCTCATTAAGGTTTTCAAATTCTTTCATAATACAGATAAAAACAAAGAATCTGGCCCACGGTTTTATTCATTAAATGTTCCTAAGAGTGGGGAGAGACTAGGGTAGGGGTCTGCAAGGGAGAAAAAGAAACTGGAAATTAAAGTAAAAACGCTTAGCGATAGATACTCTACTGTTGATAGCTAGAAATTCACTTTTTCTAAAGCATCTCAATAATTAATCTGGAAGCCCTATCTGCTATTTGCTACCAACTTTTGTGCACAGCAAACACTGATCAAATGTTTGACCTTCTCTTTGTCTGAAGCCTTCCTGGGAGGGAACTTCCTTCTTTATCATGCTGTTGTTTGCTCCCAAATGTCGTTTATATCAGGAAGGTCAAAAGAGGAAAAAAACATTCTTCTCCCATCACTGCTAATATTTACATTCACATCTGATTGACCCTCACTCCTCAATGGGCTTTATCATTGCCTATATATTTTAAAATATAATTCAAGTAGACTTGCTGGACTCCTTGCCCTGGTAACAATTTAGTGGGGAGGAAATGCACATACGTGTTTTTTTTTTTTTCAACTGGCTTACATCCAACACTCAAGTCAGGTCTTCTGGGGGCAACCATATATGGAAGACTCTGAAATCTCACCAGAGTACTATTACCTTTGCCTTAGGATATTCACGAGTAGAAATAGCACTGCTTACAAATCAGTTCCTATTGTGACTGCTGAGAAACTGGGCTTCAGCACTCCCTATGGTAACTGGGGTTGCTTTGTTCTTTCTGGGGGAAAGACCTGGAATGAATTCCCTACATTCTCTAAATGAATGTGCAAAATGTACAAACATTTTTCACATTGTATTCCCATATAATTAACCCACTTTTATGTTGTCCATGCTGGGAAACTTTTACCTGGTGAGGGTTATTTTCACATACTGCCTAACAAACAACTAATTTGGAAAATAAGAAAATGAAATTCTAATGTTTACTTTGGGAATTGAATAGAATTTAGACAAATATACATTTGTTTCTTCAGTTATTTTTTTTCCTTGGAAAGCCTTGTTGCCTTTTGTTTTTTTATAAAGAATTTTCCAATGTTTGCCACCACTACCTCCACCACCCACATAGAACTCTTCCTTGTTAGAATGAAAAAGTTAAGCAAAAAATGTTGACACATCAACTATGTGCTAAAACAAAAATATTCTATTCTTTTCTATTAAAAGGAGAAAAAACATTTTCCTTATCTGTCTGTTGGAATTTATATTAGGATTTACATGGCATCTGAGTTGTTACCTTTTAGTGTTTCTTTTATTTTCATTACCAGTTATATATTTTTTCTTGTTCTATTTTCTATTTTCCTGTATTTCCCTGAATACCTCATATTAATTATTTCTTATTTTGATATTTTTTCAATTGACCTAATGGAATTGAGTACTACAGCTAATAATGCAGGGAGTAATTTGTTCATGCTGTGCAACTTTTATCTGTTTTCTCCAATATCCACATCAGGGGATTCATTTATCAAGCATTCAATCATCCTAACAGAGTTCTAGGTGTGGTTTAGATACAAATGCCTCTTATCAGCTGCCAATGGATTACCTCTCATTACATCAGTATCATTGACAGTAAGACCTGTCAATCTTTTCTTCAGATTCTATGGGTTTCTGATCATATTCTATATACTACTTATCCTCCATTGTTGGTGTGTTATAGTCTGGTCATACATACTATTCTCCTTTCCATTGCCCTTTGGTTGGCTCTCAACATCAATTTTTTAGATACTGTGGTATTCTATGACTTGAATCTGCAGAACTTCACTAGAGAAATAACTAAAAATGTATGACTTTTTCCTCCCCCAATTTCCCAGAGTCATTAAATAACCTGTAAAGTTCCTCAAAGACTATCTGTCTTGTTATCCTCCTCCTGTTCAATTCTAGGCTCAGCTCATTTTTCACTTCCAGTCTCTGTCCAAAATGCATATGCTGATGCATGAGTTCTATGGATAATTTCATCAAATTATATGTCACATTTGGACTAAAAGAATTATGTATCCATTTAGTTTTTCCTCTGTGGTGACTCTTACTCACCCCTGCTTGCTGAAACCAGTCCATCTGCATGGTTCTATCCTTTCTTTCTTCTCCAGCTTTTTGCCTCCACTGTCATACCCAACCTGACTTTAATCTCCTATTACCTACTTGTTCCTTCTTAGATTTTCAATCTCCCATATCCAAATAAAACAAAAGAAATAATAAAATAACCTGACTAGTTCTAACCATCCACTCTGACTGTAGTCCTGGATATCCTCACACTCAACTAAATATCTTTTAAAAATGCGATCTATAGTCAGTATGTATACTTCCTCTGCTTTCACTTTCTTCTAACACCTTCTAAACATCTGGTTTCTGACCATATCTCTCAAATGGAAACTATTCTCTATGAAGTAACCAATGATTTCTTATTAATTTCTCAGAATTTCAAATTTAAAAGATTTTCTAAGTTTTCCTATTTCATGAACTTGGAATCACTTCACAATTTTGAATAGTCTTCATTCTTGTTTACTCTCTCATCTCTAAGTTTATGATCATTTTCCCCATTTTTATCTTTCCATCCACTCTTTTTTTTTTTCAATTTCCTCTGTTATATCTTCATTTATGTCATGCCCATTAACTGCTCATGCCTTCAAAGCCTCTGACCAGGGACATCTCTTTTATCCCTATACACTCTCACTGGATATTTTAATTAGCTTCCTTGAGCTCAATTGCTATTTCAATATAAATGACTAAAGATTTTATATATATATATATATATATATATATATATATATATATATATATATATATATATATATATATATATATATATACACACATATACACATGCATATATAACTAATTTGTTGATAAAATCAAGTGAATAACTGGATATTGGACATTTTAACAGGTTATTGTTTGATCTCCATCACGTAAGTCTCTCTTCATTCCACATTCCTTTAAGTTGTCAAAGTGATCTTCCTAAAGTATGGGTCTGATCATATTAACTCCCTACTCAGTAATATTCCAGTGACTGTCAACACAGGGATCAATATTAAAATGTGTTGCTTCTCAGAATTTTTCTGTTACTACTGAGGGTATCATTATATTTTTAAACACCTATTTTCACAATTCCTTATGCCATTCTCAACTACTCACTCTCTACTAATTCTGTATATCCCATAGCTGCTAAATCTTACTGCTTCTATGACCAAGTGGATTTAAGGTTATGTATCTTGCTGCCAGTGGCTCCAGTTCCCCTTGATGGTGTTTCTTCAGATGTAGGAGTGGGATCCCCTGTACTCCAGCTCCATTTAAGCACCAACAGTCAAATTAAATTTTACAAAGAAATATTTATTTTGTCTTTTAAATTAAATTTTATGTATATTTTTAGTTTACATCATTCATTTCTACAAGATTTTGAGTTATAAATTTTGTCCCCATCTTTCCCCTACCCACCACCCCAAAACAGCATTCCCACTGAATACACCCCTCCCCCAATCCTCCCTGCCTGTCCTATATCTTCCCCATCCTCACTCCAAATTTCCAGTAGAGAAAAATGGATCTCTATGTCCCAGTGCTGTATATCTTATTTCCCAGTTGTAGGAATATATATATATATATATATATATATAATTTAAAAAAAAAACATTTAATTTTAAAACTTTGAATTCCAAATTCTTTCCCTTCCTCCCTTGTCACCCACCCTTCCTCCTGGAAAGATCAGCAATTCAGTATAAGTTGTACATGTGTAGCTATGCAAAACATTTCCATAGTGGATATATTGTGAAAGACTGACTATATTTCCCTCTATTCTATCCTGCCCCCAGCTTGTTCTATTTTCTACTTTGACACTGTCCCTTTTCAAAATTGTGTGCTTTCAACTTTCCTCTCGCCCCAATCTGCCCTCTCCTCCATCATTCCCCCTCTCATCCCCTCCCCCCTACTCTCCCGTAGGGTGAAATGCCCTATTTAGTTTGTATGTCATTCCCTTGCTAAGCCAAATTCAACGAGAGTAGGGTTGACCCATTCTCATTTGCCTTCCTGTTCTTCCCCTCCATTGTAACAGTTTTCCCTTGCCTCTTCTATATGAGATAATTTACCCCATTCTGTCTTTCACCATTTCCTCTCATTATATCCCTCTCTCACTTCTCAATTACACCTTTCAATAATCATAACTTGCTATTCAATTGGTCCTTTGCCCTCTATGTATACCTATACACACATATACACACCCTCATAGATGTATTCATATGCCCATATACCCTCCTATTTAGACACATATAGGTATGTATTTATGTATATACAAATATATGTATATATACATATGTTTGTATATGTGTGTATATATATATATAAATTTATATTCCCTTGAACTATTCTCATACTGAGAAAAATTTCATAAGTTACAATTATCATTTTTCCATGTAGTTCAACTTTAATAAGTTCCTTATGATTTCTTTTAACTGTTTACCTTCTCTTGCCTCTCTTGCTCTTGCATCTGAATGTCAAATTTTCTATTCAACTCTGGTGTTTTCATCTTGAACGCTTGAAAATCCTCTATTCCATTTAGTGACCATATTTTCCCATGAAACAGTATACTCAGTTTTGCTGGGTAGATGGTTCTAGGTTTTAATCCCAACTCATTTGACCTTGAGAATGTGATATTCCAAGCCCTTTGATCCCTCAGTGCAGAACCTGCCAGATCCTGTGTGATCCTAATTGTGTTTCCACAATATTCAAATTGTTTCCTCCTGGCTGCTTGTAATATTTTCTCTTTGACCTGGGAAGTCCAGAACCTGGCTATTATATTGCTAGGAGTTTTCTTTTTGGGAAATTTTTCAAGAAGAGATCAGTGAATTTTTTCAACCTCTATTTTGTTCTCTGGTTCTAAAACATCAGGGCAATTTTCCTTGAGAATTTCTTGAAGAATGGTTTCTAGGTTTTTAATCATGGCTTTCAGGTAGTCCAATTATTTTTAAATTTTCTCTCCTGGATCTGTTTTCCATGTCAGTGGCTTTTTCAATGACATGTTTCACATTGCCTTCTATTTTTCATTTGTTTGGATCTATTTAATAGTATCTTGATTTCTCATGGTATCACTAGCTTCCATTTGCTCCAATCTAATTCTGAAGCAATGATTCTCATCATTGAGCTTTTGATATTCTTTGTCCATCTGGCAAATTCGGCTTTTTAAAGCATCCTTCTCCTCATTGCCTTTTTGAGCCTCTTTTACCATTTGAGTTAGTCTGTTTTTAAAAGTGTCATTTTCTTTAGTCAGGTCATTGACTCTCTTTTTATGATTTTCTTACATCAGTCTCATTTCTCTTCCCAATTTTTCCTCCACTTTTCTTATTTGGTTTGCAAAATCCTTCTTAACCTCCTCTATGGCCTGTAACAAGGTCATATTTTTCTTGGAAGCTTTTGGTACAGGACTTCTGACTTCATTGTCTTCCTTCTGTTCCATGCTTTGATCCTTTTTGTCCCCAAAATAGTTGTCTAAAGTGGGAGTGCTGTTCTTGCTTTGCTTCCTTTGCTTGCTCACATTGCCACTAAATTTCTTGACTTCTGAGCTTTTTGCCACAGTAGAACTCTGCTTCCAGAGAGGAGAGCTTTGTCCCAAATCTCTGGGGTTATCTCAGCTGCTGGAGCTATTAGTTGGGTGTCCTCTCTGAAGCCTCTACATGCTCTGGCTCACTTGTCACACACCACAGGACCTCCCCCTACATATCTATCCAGATCCAAGCAGGTTAAAGCAAGAGCAATTAGCCCATAGACTATTTGCTTCATTCCCTTACAATCTGCAGTCCAGGAGCTCTGAAGCAGTGACACAGCCACTGCTGCATGGCTGCGGCACCTCTGCCATTTCTTACCCTAGGGGCAGAGGCCCGACCACAATCCCAGACTCTATGTTCCTAAAGTTCACACTAACTTCTCACTTTGTCCTTAGCAGCTATAGGTTGATAATTTTGGAAACCACCATAGCTGCTGGTTATGCACTCTGCTGAAGTCTCTCTAGCTAGCAGCTGGCTGTGGTGCCCCTGAAGCTAAAACCTCAGGCAGTGTTGGGCTCTGCTCACAGAGTGCTGCACTGGCCTTTTCCTGCTGGCCTGCCAGGCTGTCTTCAGTGGGAGGTAAGTGTCTGTCACTTTGTGGGTTCTGTAGTTCTAAAGTTTGTTTACCGTAATTTTTTACATGTATTGGAGGAGGTGGAAGTGGGAGTTTTACAGAAGTCCTGGTTCTACTCCACCATCTTCCCTCCAGAAATATTTATTTTAATGGTTTAATTGCAAATATACTAATTTTTTCCCCAACATGAGAGGTTGAGTTCCTCACTGCCCCCCCCCACTTCCCAATCCTACATCACTTTGGTCCTTGGGGAAGAAAAGGGTTTTAGGTTCACAGCTAAGCTTAGTTCATATAAAGCACAGAACGGAGATCTAAGTTCCAAACTTCCTTTTAGCTTGAGTCCCAGGCACTCTAATTTCTCAGGTCTTCCCTACCCAGCTGACTAACTCTAATAACTTGATGAGAATTCTTGTTCCAAGGTCACATTGATCAAACTCCCAGTATTTTGAGGATTACAGCTTGCACCTGAAAATGTGAAAGTCAAATGAAATAGAAAAGAAACAAATAACTACTGGTTTATTCTTCCCAGAAGTACAATAAAAGGTGTGTTTGTTTGGGGATTCCCTCCTGGTTTAGTTCATGCCACCTACAGTATGGGTGAATTGTGTGATCTTTATCTTCTGAACATAGTGGTAAAGAACACTGAGAACAACACACACACACACACACACACACACACACATAGATGAGGGGTGGGGGCGGGCAGGAAGCAGAGAGATACAGAGACAGAGAGAAAGAAATAGAAAGACAGAGTGACAGAGAAACAGTCCTGTCACTAAAGGACTACTCCACACCCTACCCTGAGAACAATAATAGAGGTTTGCTTTTTAGAGACTATTCTTCAAGTTCAGAACATATGAATAGACCCTGAGCTAAAAAAAAAAAAAACAAGAAGACTTGAAAGATTCTGGAAGGGTTTATTATAATAGGTTGTGGAATTTATTCATTAGTTCATATATTTAATGTGTTCCTTTGCTTTTTTATGCTGAGTTGGATGAAAAGTTTTTTTGTTTGTTATTTGTTTTTTTCTTTTGAATTGGTTTTACATTACCCCTGGTGGAGGATGAAGACTTCCTCTGGCAGAGTTGAGCACTGCCTCCTTTAATTCTGAGGCCCAAAGGCTCTCTTAGGTGCTTGCCATACACCTCTCTACTAGAGCATATGGTATAAGGCTTGTGTTGGGAAGTAACGGTTGTTGCAGGGACTTCCACTATCTCCTTGTTTTTATCCTAATCCTGACTCCTAGAATGATACAGCCCCTTGTAATATGGCCTAGAAATGCTAAGACATGTGTATTGTTGTGACTGTTTCTCTGTTCTGGGGACTGAGTGAGCTATATTCTGCTGCTATCTCCAGTCAAGTTATCCTTGATTCTGTTTTGACCAAGAAATTGAAGAGGCAGATTAACAAAATAAGAAATAGACTATTTAAACTGGTATCATTTAAAAAATGAACTGTCACACAATAACTCTCAAAGAAAGAAAACAAAACAAAATAGAACAACCACCAGTGACCAGATGCATTTATAAGCAACTTTTAGCAAATATTCAAAGAACAATTCATTTCAATGCTACATGAACTATGCTGAAATGGGAAGATAAAGATTTTGGGGAGATTCCATCTCTAATAGCAATATAATCTTGATTCCTAAACTAGGGAAGATTAAAGCAGAGAAAATAAATAGAAAAAAATATTTATAATAACCATTGATGGAAAGTTTTAAATAAAATATTAGCAAACATGCTAAAACAAATATTAAAAATACTGTACCTCAATACCAGTTTGCTTTTACACTAGGAATGTAGGGTTTCTTTGATATAAGGAAGATTATAAACATAAAAAAAACTAGTAATGATATGAACCACATTGGTAATATTAATGGATACCAAAAAGTCTTTTACAAAACTTCAACACTATTTCTTCTTATAAAAGAAGACACCATTAAATATACAAATACATTGGCTTTCTCTCAATATAATCAATGGAATTTATTTCTTAAAAATAGTAAGATTAGAAGTTAGTCTAGTAAGATCATTGGTAAAGCAAGGTTGCCCAGTATCTTCACTACTATTTAATGAAGTACACAAAGTTATAATAATAAAAATCAGATTATAAAGAGAAATTAAGGCAGAAAGAAAACAAGTCTATCAATTTCCTCATTTGAGATGTTTTAACTAAATGCCTTTCAAGAGTTAAAAAAATTAATTGCAAAAGCAAATTTATAAATCAGAAGAATTAATTTATCAATGTTACAGTTCCTACGTGGGTTTTGGTGGAATGACTGCCAAAAACTTACATATTCTGCAGTTGTTTAATATAAGATTTCACTTTCTTTTTCTTCTTATTTAGTTTTGTATTTAATATATGAGAATTCTCTAACTTATCTGTATCATGTAATTAACCTCCTTGTTTATAAAAAATATTCTAATAAATTGATGAAAATTCCTTTTATCATATGTTTTCTAATCATTTTAGAAAGAAACAGATTTTGTCAAAAAGTTTCCATATGTTGCTAACAAAACCCAGCAAGGAGATTTAGAATGAGGAAATTCATTAAAAATTGCCATAGGATACATGCAAATTTGGGAAATTTACCTAATAAGCCACAGCCAGAAACCATATTAATATGAATATGAACAAAAGATTTTTTACATTAAATTTGAACCTAAATAAGTGGAGAAATATAAATTTCTCAAAGGTAGGTTTCACCAATATAACAATATTGTAAATACTATCTAAATTAATTAAATTCTTTATTTTCATAACAGTCAAACTATCAAAGGATTATTTTTTAGAAATAAAAAAGATGACAAAATTCATCAAGAGGAAAAATTAAAGATCAAAAGTTTTAAAGGAAATAATGGGGTTGAGGAGAAGAGGATCTTGAAATATCAAGTTGTGAAATATGCTTTGGAATAGTAAGCATCAAAACAATTTAGCACAGGTTAAATTTAGGAAACACTGATAAATTGGACAGGTTAGGAACATAGCACACAAAAACTAGTGAGCATATTTACAAAGTGTTTGATGAATCCAAATACCAGTTAGCTTACTAATTTCACAAAAATTTCTAGGAAAACTGAATAGCAAACTAGCTATATCTGACCCAATATATGAAGGTAAATTCCAAATATCCATATGTTACGGGGTAATAGGTAATAATTTAAGAAAAATTGGGGGGGGGAGTGGGTCGGTGATGCAGCAAATAGAGCAGCAGCCCTGGAGTCAGGAGGACCTGAGTTCAAATCCAGCCTCAGACGCTTGACACACTTACTAGCCATATGACCTAGGGCAAGTCACATAACCCCAATTGCCCTGTCCTCCCCCCTCCAAAAAGAAACAAAAGCAAAAAATAAAGAAAAAATGGGGTTCAAGTAAGAAATTAGTTCTTTAATCTATGCATGGAGTCAGAATTCATAAGCAAGGAAACAAAGGATAGAAAGGATAACAAAAGTTAACAATTTTAATTATGTAACTATTTTTGTCTGCATGAACAAAACAAATGAGGGTAACATTAGGAGAGAAACAAGCAATGTGAGAAAATATTTGAAGCAAATATTTCTGATGATATTAAAATTTTAAGAGAGACTCTACATCAAATTGAGAAGAAATAAAAAAAAATTTGGCAACTTTTTCCCAATTATATGACAACAAAATGTGTAGCTTAAGTGAAATTGATGGATATTTACCCATGTAAAATATCTGAAAGAAGTTATAAAGAAATTAAATAACTTAATCTTTAAAAAATAAAACAAGGAATTTAACATTTTCCCAATCACCCAGGCTCACAGTCTCATTTTCATATTCAGGTACTCACACTGAGCTGACATGTCTAATATTTTTTTTTTCATCTTGTTGCATCTGGCTTTACCATGTTTCTATAAATGTCTCCTACTCTCCATTCACAAAGCCATGACCCTGATACAGGTCTTATCACTTCATAATTGGACTGTTGTAATAAACTACTGATTGGTCTTCTTGCTTCAATGTTTGTCCTCACTGCCGTCCATATCAATTCAATTGCAAAAATGATTTTTTCCTAAAATATGGGTGACTGTCATCTCCCTAATAAAATCCAGTGACTCCTTATTACTGTTAGTCTCAGATATAAAATACTCTGTTGGATATTTAAAATCCTTCACATTATGATGCCTTTCAACCTTTCCAGTATTTTTATACTTTATATCTCCACAAACTCTAAGATCCGGCAACTTTAGCCTTATTGTTCTTTCCATCCAACACTCAATCTTCCAACTGAGTATGTCTCCAATTATTATTTACCATGTCAGAAATGGCCTTCCTTTTTTTCTCCATCTCTTGGTTTCCTAGATTCTTTTAAGTCTCAACTCAAATCCCACACATCCAAAATACTTTTTCCTGGCTATCCTCAATTTGAGTATGAATATGAATATTCCTCCAATTTACTCTGTATATATCTTGTTTGTACATAGTTGTTTGTATGTTGTCTCTCCTATTAAAATTTCAACTCTGTGAAAGCAGGGGTTATTTTTTATTTTCTTCATATTCCGAGTGATTATTTCAGTGTGTTGCCCATAATGACCACTTAATAAATGCTTGCTGACTCAACTTGATCTTACATTCTTTGACCTAGGTGTCTTCTGTTTAAATCTTGCAGTAGTTTAGGCTTTACCCAGACTATTAACCTCCCTCCACTTAATTTCTCTCCTATACTTTAAGATTCAGCAAAACTGGCCTTGTTGCTCTTCCCCATATGCAACACTCCCTCTTCTGACTCTATGCCTTTTCATTACTCTTCCTAATGCTTAATACAGTGCCTGAAATGTAGTAAGTGCATCGTAATGTTTGTTGACTGACATAAAGGAAATAACTGAGAAGAAAAATGGAATTTACAAGGGGAAATTGAAAGTGAATGTTATCTAACATTCAAACGCTAGTTGATTTTAATATTGTACAAATTCCTTCCAAAAATAAGGAAGAACTTGTACTACATTCTATGGAACAAATATAGTCATTATACACTATACCAGGCAGAGGAAGAAAGTTATAGACAAATATCTATAATATTGACACGAGGAAATTTGATCAAATCTTAACAAGGAGGATACAGCAATATAATAAATATAATATATACTATGACAAAACTGGATTTATACCAATAATTGAAGGTTTAATCTAAAATGCATTGTTGTTCAGTTGTTTTTAGGTGTGTCAGAATCTTCAAGACCCCATTTGTGACTTTCATGGCAAACATAAGAGAGATTTGACATTTCTTTCTCCAGCTCATTTTACCAGTGAGAATACTGAGGCAAATAATGTTTAGTTACTTGCCCAGCGTCACACAGCTAGTAAGTGTCAGAGACCAGATTTGTGACTAGACCCAACATACTATTCACTAAACCACCTAACTGTCATTTGTTCTACCTTAAGGAAACCATAAAACTAAAACAAACTAATGAAAATGAGATTTTTAGCCAAAAATATTTGAGAAAAACTCTAGACAAAATTCAACATCCATTTATGCTAAATATGTTATAGAGAATAAGTGAACCATTCCTTAATATAGCTAATAGAATTTATATGAAGCCCATAGAAGACCTATATTAAAGAACTGAATAGAAAAAAAGAGAAATAATGGCAATGTGAGGTAACAAAATTGTCATTGTTGGAAATTATATTATGGAATACATATAGAACCATAGTGAGTCAACAAAATTTGTTAAAACAATTAGCATCAAATGAAACAGAACTTATAAACTATTATCATTGTTTCTTTTTATTGCCAACAAAACACAGAAAGAAGAAGTAAAAAAATTCATTCCATGTGCCTACAAATTTTATAAACTATCTTGGAGTCTAACTACAAAGAAACCCTCATTGATCATATGAATAGTACTCCCAAATACTAATAAAAAAGAGACAATTCAAAAGATTATATATATATATATACACACACACATATGTATATACATATATGATTTTAAGATATCTTAAATATCTTTTAAGACATTTAAGATACATATATGTCTTTTAAAGATATTGAAGATATATACACACATACATGTATATGTTTACATATGGGTGTGTGTGTATATATGTATATGTGTGTGTGTGTGTGTAATAAAGATGACACTATCTATAGAGATTCAGTACCACAGCAATGAAATCACTCTGTTCACAGTAGGTTATTTTTTTAATTCTTCAGGGAATTTTGTGGTTTATATATGTAGCATTGTCATTTGGTTTCTCTTAGGTTATGAAAGATAGCAAGCTTCTCCACAAGTCGTGTCTTGCTAAGTATTTGGTGAGGGATACATTCATGCAGTCTGCAGTAATGTGTTGTCATTTCTAGAGTTTTCTTACATGATCTGGATTGATCCATTTATATGTGCCCTTAATTCTATTATTAGTGATAATAACTATGTGGTCCAGAACTGGTATCACGAACACCTCCATTTAAGGGTACTATATTTTAGAGGTTTCATTTTTATTGCTTTTAATTAGATGATATATCACAGAAAGTTTTTACTGTCCAGTCCAGTCCAATAAACATTTATTGAGCACATACTATTGCCCAGGCCCTGTATTAAGTATTAGAGATACTATTAATTAAAAAAAAAGATAGGCCCTGCTTTTAAGAGGGTGACATCAGAAAAAGGATACAGAAAAGTCCATGTGTGTGTGTGTGTGTGTGTGTGTGTGTGTGTGTGTGTGTGAGGGGAGTTTCAGGTGGTATCTTTTTCCATGGAATTGAAACCAGGCACAACAAAAAATGCAAAAAAAAGTGACCTGAGAATTCAGGTTTGACCCTCTATAAACTGGTATAAAGTGGTAAACCACTCTCCAGTCCTATAATGAGTCAGAGGAGAGGGGTCTGAGGGAGGTATTATCAATTGAGACTTGAGTTAGCAACATGGTGGTGAGTTTAGAGATGATGAAGTCATCATGAGAGGGCCACCTTGTTCATTGCTATTGAAACAGGGCAGCAGATAAAGTGTATAACAGTGAGGAAAATGTGGAATGATATTATCTTCTAATGCTTTTCTAGAAGCCTAAGAAAAGTTTCTTTTTTTTAAGTTACTTCTGCCATGATGTTGCTTGATTCTTGGTCTTAGGACTAAACCTTGATAGTTCTACCTTTCCTCCTATGGTCGATAGTGTATAAATGGCTACACAAATAAAAAGGTGTGCAAATTCTGACATATAACTTCTATTTCTCCTTAGTATTTAATTTATTCCCAGTCACATGTAAAAACATTTTAACATTTGTTTTTTTTTAATTTTGATTTCCACATTCTCTCCCTACTCCCACCCCCTTACTGAGAAGCAATTACAAATAGGTTATATATGAGTACTCATGTAAAACATATCAATAATAGTCATGTTGTAAAATAAAACAGAGAAAATCCTCAAGAAAAATGAAGTGAAAACAAAAGTATGCTTCAATCTTTATTCTAACATAATCAGCTCTTTCTCTGGGGATGGATAGCATTTTTCATCCTAAATTCTTCAGAGCTGTCTTGGATTATTGTATTACAAGAAAAACTAAGTCATTCACTGCTGATCATCTGTAATGAGAATGAGAATTTGAAAATGTTCCCTGCCCCTTAATAGACCTGGGGGGGGGGGGAATTTGAAGACTTCCCCTGCTTTGAAAGTAAACTCTGCCTGATAATAGGCTGAATGTAATTACATGAAGCCTGTGGTGGAGGGAATTTGCTGGATGGTAGAGCAGAGCCCACAGGAAGCTTCCCTGCTGTGAAGATAAATTCTGCCCCCGAATAGGCTGAATGTAGTCACATGTGGTTGACGGAGTTGAAGGGAAGCAGAGCCTATAGGAAGCTTGTAGTTAGAGCTAGCCAGATGGTGGGGGAGAAGGGACACTCATTAAGGAGATAGAGAGGTTTGTGATTAAATGTTGATCTTGTATTGGTTTGTGGGAAGCCTGAAGGATGCTTTGGCTCTCAGTGTTATTATGGCTTCTGAATATCTTTGGTACTATGATGGAATCAGCTTACTGGTTTGGGGATTGGGTTTTCTGGTGTCTAAATAAATGCTTCAGTTCTGTCCTCTGTCTGGAGAGTTAAGTATGTTTTGTGATCAAATGTCATGAAATACTTATGGTCTTTATTGTGAATGTGGGTTCTGCGAATATTATGTTGGCTCTATATCATCTCACAGTATTGCTGTTAATTTGTACCTGGTACATTTCACTTTGCATCAATAAGTATAAGTCCAGGTTTTTCTGAGAGCATCCTGCTCATCATGTCTTATAGTACAAAAGTATTCCATCATAATTACATATCACAATTTGTTCAGCCATTCTCTAATTGATGGGCATTTCCTCAATTTCTAATTTTTTATCTCCCAGAAAATGTCTGCTATAAATATTTTTGTACTTGTAGGTGCTTTTACTTTTATATTTTTATCTCTTTTGGGATACAGACTTAATATAGAGTTATTGATAAATCAAAGGGTATGTGTGGTTTTGTAGCCTTTGGGCATATTTCCAAATTGCTTTATAGAATGCCTTAATCAACTCACAACCCTGCCAACAGTAGATTAATGTCTCTTTTTTCCCCACATCCCCTGCAACATTTGTCATTTACATTTTCTGTTGTATTAGCCAATCTAATAGGTATGGGGTAGTACCTCAAAATTGTTTTAACTTGCATTTCTCCAATCAAAAGAGAGTTGGAATTTTTTTTTCATATGGCAAAAGATAGCTTTAACTACTTCATCTGAAAATCAGTTATATTTTTTGATCATTTATCAACTGGGTAATGGCTCTTATTTTTATAAGTTTGTTCCAGTTCTTTATATGTTAAAGAAATGAAACCTTTATTTAGAGAAACTTGCTTCATTTTTTTCGCAGTTACTATTGCTAACTGTATTTCCCTCTATCCTATTCTTCCTACCCCATTTATTCTATTCTCTTTCTCATTTAACCCTGCTCCTCCTCAAAAGTGATTCACTTCTGACTTCCATTTTCCCCAATCTGTCCTCCTTTCTATCATTCTCCCTTCTCTTATTCCCTTCCCCTTCTACTTTACAGTTGGGTAAGACTGATTTCTATACCCCATTTAATGTTTATCTTTTTCTCTCTTTGAGCCAGTTCTGATGAGATTAAGTTTGACTCTGTCCCATACATTTTCTTCCCTCCTTGGCAAAATATTTTTCTTGCTGCTTTTTTATGTGAGACAATTCATCCCATTCTACATCTCCCTTTCTTTCTCCTAGTACATTACTCTCTCACACTTTAATTTTATGCTTTAGATACCATCCCTTTATACTCAATTCACATGTGTCATATATATATATATATGTGTGTGTGTGTGTGTGTGTGTGTATGTATGTATGTATACACACATAATGTGAGTGTGTGTTATTATGGCTTCTGAATATCTTTGGTACTATGATGGAATCGGTTTACTGGTTTTGGGATTTGGTTTTCTGGTGTCTACATAAATGCTTCAGTTCTATCCTGTATTTGGATAGTTTGGTATATTTTGTGATCACACATCATGTGATACTTATAGTTATCTTTATCGTGATAAATACTTGAATGGTTTCTTTCTGATACACACACACACAAACACACAGATATACACCTTCTAACTTTCCTAATAATGAGAAATATCTTATGAGTTACAAATTTCATCATTCCATGTAGGAATGTAACACTTTAACCTTATTATGTCCCTTATGCTTTCCCTTTCCTGTTTATGTTTTAATGCTTCACTTGAGTCTTGTATTTAAAAGTCAAATTTTCTATTTGACTTTGATCTTTTCATCAAGAATGCATGAAGGCCTCTATCTCATTCAATATCCATTTTTCCCCCTTAAGGATTATATTCAGTTTTGCTGGGTAGGTGATCCTGGTTTATAATCCTATATCCTTTGCCATTCACAATATCATGTTCCAAATTATTTCATCCTTTAAGGAAGAAGCTGCTAAATCTCGTGTTATCAGGACTGTGGCTCCACAATACCTGAATGTTTTCTTTCTGAATGCTTGCAGTATTTTATCTTTAACCTGTAACTCTAAAATTTAGAGTATAATATTCCTGGCAGTTTTCCTTTTGGGATCTCATTCGTAAGGTGAGCAGTGAGTTCATTTAATTTGTATTTTACTCTCCTTTTCTAGAATACCAGGGCCATTTTCCCTGATAATTTCTTGAAAGATTATATCTAGAATTTTTTTTTATCATGGCTTTGAGGTAGTCCAATAAATTTTAAAAATCTCTCTCTTGCATCTATTTTCCAGGTCAGTTGGTTTTCCAATGATATATTTCACATTGTCTTCTATTGTTTTATCATGCTTTTGACTTTGTTTAATTGCTTCTTGGTTTCTTATAAAGTTATTAGCTTCCATTTGCTCCTTTCTAATTTTTAAGGAATAATTTTCTTCAGTGAGTTTTTGGACCAGTTTTTACATTTGACCTATTCTACTATTTAAGACATTCTTCTGACCTAGTCTGTTTTTAAAGGTATAATTTTCTTCAGTATTTGCATGTGCATGTCTCCTTCACCAAGCTGTTCACTCTTTTATCATGATTTTCTTGCATTGCTCCATATCTCTTCCCATTTTTTCCTCTACCTATTTACTTGATTTTCAAAACCCTTTCTGCTTTCATGGCCTGAGACCAATTCAAATTTTTCTTGGGCGTTTGGATGTAGGAACAATGACTTTGCTATCTTCTTCTGAGTCTGTGTTTTGATCTTCCTTGTCACCATTATAACTTTCTATAAATGGAGTTTTTATTTTGTTTGTTTGTTTTTGGCATTGTTCAGTTTCTGAGCCTATTACTTGACTTTTAACTGCTGGTTAAAGTAGGGTTCTGTTTCCAGGGTAAAGGGAGCACTGTTCCAAATTTCAGGGGTTTTGTGCACCTCTTCTCAGATACTTCTTGGGACTGCTGAGTTTCCTATTCTTCCAATGTGGTATGGCCTAAGGAGTGGCACTTTCTACTCTCCTGGCCTTGACTGTGGTGTGTGAGTGACCAAAAGCAGTCTTTTCTACATTGGAATTGTGAAGAGGGCTCCCCCCTCCCCCCACTGCTGCTGAAAACTCTGCCATGCTAGTGCTCCTCCTAGCCCTGAGACTGCCACCCAAAACTCGTACCCACATCCAAATGTGGGCAAAGCAACAGAGTACTGCTTCAGTACTTAGCAAAGAGATCCCTATAATCTCCTTCTAATTAGGAGTTTGACCCCCTTTTTGTCTATGGGCTGAAACTCCCAGAAGCAGTCACAGCCAGTGTCGCTGAAGTTTTGGTCACTTTCAGATTGTGCTCCATTCCCACCTTGGCACAACAGTCCCTGCCTGCTGACCTTCTAGGTTACTCTAGGCATCTATGGGACAAGTGGTCTGGAAACCACTACAGCTTGCAGCAAATCAGTCACCCCAAGGCCTACTCTGGAATGCACTCCTCTCTAAGCCTGGTGCAACACACCTTTCTAACACTGTAAGTTATTTTTGGCTGGAAAAATTTTTCACTTTCTTTTTTATGGGTTCTGCTGCTCTAGAATTCATTTAGAGTCATTTTAAAGGTATTTGGATGGTTCTGGAGGAGAGCTCAGGTGACTGCCTGCCTTTTTTCTGCCATATTGGCTCCACCCCTCTTTAATTTCTTTAAAGTATTTTGGGGGAATGTCTTTATTCATTATGAATGTAGCAAGTTGGAGTTATTTTCAATGACTATATTTAAGTTTGATTGCTCTATTAGCTGGATTTGCCCTATCATGCTCAAAAGGGACTTTTAACAATTCTAATTTATATAACAATTTTTTTCTCCAAATAAAAGTGAGACATACATATTACCTTCTTAATTCATCTTATATAGGTAGAAATTCTGTAGTTTTTTATACAGATTTTCAGTGAACTCAAGTTTTGTTTTTATTTTTTAATGCTTCTTTCTTCAGATAGGAGTAACTTCTTAATTTCAGTACTCCTCACCTTGTTTTGTTTTGGTTTAAGGATGAAGTTATTTCCGATGATTCCCCTAAATTGTCTGCAATATATATATTTTTGGTTATACAGAGGTTAAGACACAATTACACAAAACAAGATGAAGACTTTTGCTTTTTTTTTGAGGGCAGTTGGGGTTAAGCAACTTGCCCAAGGTCTCATGGCTAGGTTTTGTGTTAAGTGTCTGAGGCCAGATTTGAACCCAGGTCCTCCTGACTCCAGGGCCGGTGCTCTATTCACTGTGCCACCTAGCCGCCCCATGAAGACTTTTCCTAAAATTAGTAAGATTTGTTTTCAATTTTCTTGTGTTACAATCAAAGAAAATGATTTTAAAAAAGCATTCAGAGCCAAGATTTACCTAGTGCAGACTCACTCTGTGTCAGATTATTCTGGCACACTTGCCCAATACAAGCATCACAAATACCTGTGCTCTTAAAGAGTCTACCCATTGGGCAGAGTTAAGATGGCAGAGTAGAAACAGGACGTCCACTAGGCTCTGGCTTCCACCTCCCCCAATTCTTATAAATTTTAATTCATGTGACTCTGAACAAACTGTGGAGCTACAGAACCCACTAAATGACACAAAGAAGCTAACCTCCCACTGAAGACAGCCTGGCAAGTGACAGGAATTAACCAGCACAAAGCTCTGAGACCCTGCCCCAGCCCTGTACAAGGCTGAAGTTTTAGCCCCAGGGCAGACCTGACTGACCACTGCTGGAGGGACTTCAGATCACCAGCAGCTGTTTTCAGTTTCCAGAATTATCAACACATAGATGCTAAGGACAAAGTGAGAAGTCAGTGCAGTGAGGTCTTTGGGATCCAGTAGCTGGGAGTATGGTCAGCCTTGCACCTGGAAAAGAAGCTACTGAGGCACACAGCCCTGCAGCCACAGCCACACATGGCTGCTTCAGCTCCTGACCTGAAGAATGTAGGGGGACCAAGCAACCAGTCTAAGGGGTAATCGATTTTTCTTTAACCTGCTTGGATCTGCATTGTGGTCTAAGGTGGAGGTGCTGGGGTGTACCACCAGCTTGGCAGAGCATGTGGAGCCTTCAGAGACGGCACCCAATTAACACCTTCAGCAGCTGAGAAAACCCCAGCATTTGGGATGAAGCTCCCCTGTCTTGTGGCAGAGTCCTACTGTTGCAAAAAGCCCAAAAGTCGAGTAATTGAGTGGCAACCTGAGCAGCCAAAGGAAGCAAAGTAAACAGAGCAAACCTACTTTACACTCCTATTTTGGGGACATAAAGGATCAAAGCATGGAATAGGAGGAAGCCAGCAAAGTCAGAACTCCAGCACCAAAACCTTCAAAGAAAAATACAAGTTGGTTACAGGCCATAGAGGACCTTAAGAAGGATTTTGAAAATGAAATAAGAGAATTGGAGGAAAAATTGGGAAGATAAATAAGAACTATGCAAGAAAATTGTGAAATGAGAGTCAACAACCTGACTGAAGAAAATAATACCTTAAAAAATAGACTAACTCAAATGGAAAAAGAGGCTCAAAAAGGAAATGAGGAGAAGAATGCCTTAAAAAGCTGTATTTGCCAGATGGAAAAAGAATCTCAAAAGCTCACTGTAGAGAATCATTCCTTCAGAATTAGATTGGAACAAATAGAAGCTAATAACTTTATGAGAAATCAAGAGAATATTAAACAGATACAAACAAATGAAAAAAGAGAAGGCAATGTGAAATATCTCATGGGAAAACCACTTATCAGGAAAATACATCCAGGGGAGATAATTTTAAAATTATTGGACTACTTGAAACCATGATCAAAAAAAAAGAAACTAGAAAACATTCTTCAAGAAATTCTCAAGGAAATTTTCCCTGATGTTTTAGAACCAGAGGATAAAATAGAGGTTGAAAGAATCTACCCATCACATCCTGAAAAAGATCCCAAAAAGAAAAATAGGAATATTACAGCCAAGTTCTGAAATTCCCAGATGAAAGAGAAAATATTACAAGCAGCCAGGAAGAAACAATTTGAATATTGTGGAAACACAATCAGGATAACACAAGATGTGGCAGCATCTACGTTGAGGGATTGAAGGGCTTGGAATATGATATTCAAGAGGGCAAAGCAGCTGGGATTAAAACCAAGAATCACCTACCCAGCAGAACTGAGTATCATGTTTCAGGGGAAAATATGGCCATTTAGTGCAATTGAGGACTTTCAAGCATTCTTCATAAAAACAAACAGGGTTGAATAGAAAATCTGAAATTCAGAATACAAGAAGCAAGAGAAGCATGAGAAGGTAAACTGGGAAAAGAAATCATAAGGAACTTATCAAAATTGAACTATTTGCATTCCTATGTGAAAAATGATCATTGTAACTTATGAAACTTTTCTCAGTATGAGAATAGTTGAAGGGAATAGAAATGTATATATACCTACTCTCTCTCTCTCTCTCTCATACTTATATATGTCTATATATGAGGGTATATGGGCATATAAATATATATGTGAATGTGTGTATACATGTTTACAGGTATACATAGATAGAGGATATAGGACCAATTTAACAGGAAAGGATGATACTTAAAAGGTGAAATTAAGAGGGGAGAGAGGTATATAATGAGAGGAGATGGGGAGAGACAGAATGGGGTAAACTATCTCATATAGAAGAGGCAAGGGGAAATGGTGACAGTGGAGGGAAAGAACAAGAAGTCAAAAGGGAATGGTTCTACCTTATTCTCATTGAATTTTGCTTAGGGAGGTAATGACATACACACTACATAGGGTATCTCATTCTAAAGTAGAGTGGGGCGAAGGGGATAAGAGGGGGGATGATGGAAGGGAGGGCAGGCTGGGGAGGGAGGGAATTTGGACACACCCACTTTTGGAAAGGGACAGGATCAATGTGGAGAATAGGGCACTTGGGAGGTGGGATAGGAAGGAGGGAAATCGAGTCAGTTTTTTACAATATATCCACTATGGAAATGTTTTGCATAGCCACACATGTACAACCTATATTGAATTGCTTATCTTCCCAGTAAGGGTGGGTGACAAGGGAGGAAGGGAAAGAATCTGTAATTCACAATATTAAAATCAAATGTTTACATATATATATATATATATATATATACACACACACATATATATATATTTATATGTATATAATTAATATTATTTTACATGTAACTGGGAAATAAGATATACAGTCCCTGGGCCATAGAGACCCACCATGCCCTACTGTATAGTCTCAGGGGGTATGGGAGAAAATATGGGAGAGAGCAGATTTGAGGAGGGGATATCCAGTGAGATCACTATTTTGGGATGCGGGGTAGGGGGAAAATGGGGAGAAAAGCTATAACTCAAAATCTTTCACAAATGAGTGATGCAAACTAGAAATTAAGCATTTGTTAAAAAAAATAAAATTATAAATTACAAATTTAAAAATTTTAAATAACCTGAAAAAAAAAGATTCTATCCATTATGGTGACCCTTTAATAAACTGCCCTTTACTTTGAAAAAAAATAAAAAAGCATTCATATCTCTGTCTCTTTCTTGTGCATTCATGGTTTGCTCCTTTACTGATTGGTGTTATTTGCACTGGACCATTTCTAGTATGTAGAATATTGGTATTTATCATTTATTCAAGTGAATCTTGCCTCTTGGGAGTACAAGATGATGTAGTGCCATTCTCTCCATTATCCTCCACTTCAAGCTAAGTATAACTTTTTGGCAAATTCTTTCAGATGTTTTTTTCATACATGATAGTTCTAGCATATGACAGATTTTTGGAATTACCTTCTTTTCATACCTGCTCTTTAGATTCATGCTGTCAAACTCACAAGGTGCTTTTGGGATTTACAGCCTAAGTATTTTCATCTCCATTTTCAAAATCATTAGAGACATAAGCGCTGTTTTTGTCATCCGTCTTTTTATTATATCTGGAATTTAAATTAAGTAAAGATTTTTAATAACCTTATGTTTTTCAACCTTTCCCTCTCCCAGATTTAGTAGCTCCACAAATTTAACTACCTCTCATTTCATATTGGCTTATGGGTGAACATTTTATAAGGTTGGTTTACAGGATTTGGCATTGGCAATACATTTTCTGTTTTGTAGCTCAGTGTGCCATTGAAAAGAAAAAAAAGCAGTATGAAGCTCTTACTTAAAACTAATAAGATGCTTTGTATTCTCCTATGCTATAATATTGACATTTAAGTGAAGTATTCCTTTCCTCTGTCCATGTCATGTTCAGTTATGATTTCTTCTCTTTATTGGTTAATGCAATCTGTATTAATGCATCTTTTAGCAGTTGAGGAATAGCCATTTTTAAAATTCCAGTGTATTTTGCCCTTTCTGGAACCACAGCACAAAATGATGGTATTTAATCAATTTTCTTCTCTGTCAAATTCATTATTATAACAGGTTTGAATAGGGCCTACCTGTAACTTTATTGCACTTCATCTACTTTTTATAATTCTTAGAAAAAATATAGAATATTGCTTGGTTTATCAACCAGTGGCATCAAGGGTATTCAAATTTGTTTTGGAGTTTCTGATAGTACATCAGAGTCACAATGTTAGTTTTAGGGTACACAAAATCCAAAAATCTGTACCTCATCATGTCTGGTATTACATTTCTTTGCTGTTGCACAACTCTCTGATATCATGGATGATGGATTCATAAGGGCATTATTATTTTTGTTATTACTTCATTATCATTTTTATGTGTTTCAGATATAAATTATACCCAAACATGACACAACCCTGCTTTTATGCCTTTATATTCATTATGCCATGAAGTATTACACTGGTAAATATTTTCAGTTCATAGTAAAATAAAAATGGTACAGTATTAGTAATTCCTCTGTATGTTCATTTAAAGAATCATCAGTATTTAGAGGTTGATTTCGGAGTCAATATGGCAGAGTAGAAACAGGACTTCAGCAGGGCTCCGGCTTCCACCTCCCCCAATTCATGTAAAAGGGGACTCTGAACAAACTTTAGAGCTACAGAACCCACAAAATGACACAGAGAAGCTAACCTCCCACTGAGGACAGCCTGGAAGGCTGGCAGGAATTGGCCAGAACAGAGCTCTGAGACCCTACCCCAGCCCTGTGCAAGCCTGAGGTTTTAGCCCCAGGGCAGGCCTGACCAACCACTGCAATTTCCAGAATTATCAACACATAGATGCTAAGGACAAAATGCAGTGAGGACTTTGGGATCCAGTAGCTGGGAGTATGCTTGAGCCTTGCACCTGGGGCAAGAAGCCACTGAGGCACACAGCCCTGCAGCCACAGCCACACATGGCTGCTTCAGCACCTGACCTGCAGACTGTAGTGGGACCAAGCAAAAAGTCTTAGGGGCAATCAATCTTTCTTTAACCTGCTTGAATCTGCATTGTGGTCTACAGTGGAGGTCCTGGGGTGTATGACCAGCTTGCCAGAGTGTATGGAGCCTTCAGAGACAGCACCCATTTAACACCTTCGGCAGCTGAGAAAACCCCAGCATTTGGGATGAAGCTCCCCTGTCTGGTGGCAGAGTCCTACGGATGCAAAAAGCCCAGGGGTCAGATGATTGAGTGGTGACATGAGCAGGCAAAGGAAGTAATATAAACAGAGCAACCCAACTTTACACTCCTATTTTGGGGACATAAATGATCAAAGCATGGAACAGGAGGAAGACAGTGAAGTCAGAACTCCTGCACCAAAAACTTCAAAGAAAAATATGAGCTGGTTGCAGGCCATAGAGGACCTTAAGAAGCAAATAAGAAAAGTAGAGAAAAAATTGGGAAGAGAAATGAGAACGATGGAAGAAAATTATTAAATATGAGTCAACCGCCTGACTGAGGCAAATAACTCCTTAAAAATATAGACTAACTCGGGGCAGCCAGGTAGCACAGTGAGTAAGAGTACCGGCTCCAGTGTCGGGCTGACCTGGGGATCGAATCCAGGCTCAGACACTTAGCAATCACCCAGAAACACCTGGCTGTGTAACCATGAAGCTCCTTTGAAAAGGCTACTCAGACACCCGGGAGCCTGCCAAATCCTACTGCTGCTTTAGTCCAGGGAGAAGACTTCTATATAGCCTGGGCTACCTGCATATAGGGTTGTGACTGCAGCTTCCAGTGTATTCAAACCTAAAGATTCATTATTTGCTTGTGGCCACAGGACTTTAAGGTAGGTAAAAATGTTAAAATGATATGGGTGATGTGTTTTCACTTGTGCAAAACTCTGATTTAAGTGAGCAGCGTTACACAAAGTTGTCAGTCTGACTTTCTCTTCCAGTCATTGCACTCCAGTGGCAAAACAAATGTCAAGACAACTGGTGATGATTCATGATGTAGTGGAATGACCTTGACATCTTTGATGTTGAACCAAGCTCTAAATGCTCCACAGTACCTATTGTAGTGGCCTTCATGGCCACTGGAATAAATTGTTTTCATCTACTCCTTCTGCTGCAGGAAGTCTTCACAAGCTTGGTGTAGACATCCCCTTATCTCTCCAATGGTTTTCAGCCCCCTCAGTTACACATAACATGCTTTAGTTTGCCTTCCAAAATGTTTTAACAGGGTGTGGCTGCCATTTATGGCTGGAGCCACAGATGAGAACTTGGTGAATCAGGTAGACACCATTGGTGGAAAGCATCCTTGAAAAAGGCTAAGCAAGCCATAACATCAGTGGTACTAGTATTCCCTGAACACCAACATCACTGCATATGTTCTTATCATGACAAAGTCAAAGATAAATTGTTGAAGATACAGAGACCCTCATTATCAATAACCTGAAAGAAAATAAGTAGTCTAATGTAATGCCATTCACAGAAGCTTTCCAGAAGAACTGCTACTGTGAACAGCTTTTTTTTAATGTTCTGATTACTCAGTAGAGTGATCACTCTATTCCATAACAAAAGCAAAACATCAATGGAAAATCAAGGTACAGCATAATTCAAAATACAGCATTCACCATATTTCAATTTGTCACAGAAAATCACAATATAATATTCATAACATAGTCTCAGAGTAAAATAATCACTCTTAAGTTAATTCAATCAGTCACAAAATTGTCACCCTTAAGTTAATTCAATTAGTCACTTATCAGTAGTATCAAAGTACACAGTCAAAGTCTTCCATTCTTGGGGCAAAGTCTTGATTAGCTCAGTCACTAACCAGTAACAATAGTCAAAGTACTCAAAGTACAAATCAGTCACTTACTCAGCAAAGTATTACTAAGTATCATACACAAAACCCTCCACCCCTTAGGTCACTAGTAAACTATAATTCCATAATTACTCAATACCCAAGGAGAGGTCTTTTCTTCACCTTGACTTGGGGCCTGTTCTCAGGGGATCACTGGATCCCCTTCCACGGTCCCAGATTCTACCTGGGTTCAATGGGAGACAGCTCCTAGTTCCTTGACCAACTCTCTGGGTAGGTCCTGCTTCACACTGGCATTCAAAGGGTCTGGTCCAAGTCAGCTACTTCACCATTTCTGCTCCAAGGAATTCAAGGCTCAACCAAGCCGCAAACTAAGTCTCAGCATCCTGGTCATGCTTCAGTCACCTGGACTCCTGGCTCCTGGGCTCCAGGGCTCCTGGTTCCAGATTCCGGGCTCCTGGGCTCCTGTTCAGAAGAAGCTCCACCACTACAAGGTCTCAGGACTCAGCTCTCCATTGTTCTGTAGCTGTTCTGCCATCAGATCTTAGTCTCAAGGAAATTCTGACTGTGCCTCTCCAGGGCTTTTCTTATATACACAGTATTACCTACTTCACTTCCTTCTGCCAACCCTTTCCTGTTAAGTCAGTTAACAGCAGACAGGAATTCATACCTTCTGTTCCCCCAATCAGACACTTGATCAGTTACTAAGTGTTAACTAAGTGTTAAGTACCTACTAATTTTGCCAACACAAAGGGATCTTCAAATTCAAAATTACATCACCATTACATCTCATTAAGACTTTGCTACACTAATGAAATAGTTCCAACAACAACAACAACAAGAAAGGCAAACATAAAACACCAAAGAGAAAAAAGAACATCTGATGGGAATCTGAGGACCAGTGAATAATTGTTATCATCATTATCACTCATTGTTTATATAATATATTTAAATTCTTAATGTACTTCCCTTACAATAACATTCTACAAAAGGCAGACACTTTGGCAATTTCATAATTTTGTCTAGAGCAGAGTTTCTTAATTGTATATATGTGTCATGAAAACTGTCAGTCTGATAACCTTGTCTCATAATAATAGGCATTTAAAAATATCACAATTGAAGTAAATACCATTTTGGATAAATGTTAGTTAATGTAAAGATTTATTTTCCCCATTATTGAAATTACTAGCCTAATATCTCTCCAAACACTATTTCATGGTCTACAGACCATGTGTTAAGAAACTTGGATCTAAATCTATCTTCTTCAAAATCATCATGATTTCTAACTCAGAATCCCACAAAACAAATATCGTTTTTTCCAACCATAAACTCATTTTTTGAAGAGATGAATAAAATATAGACTCTGATATTATTGCAATCTGCCATAGATAAAAATCTGTTATGTAGGATTATCTTTAGAAGAACTCACACTTATGGTTCTGGTATAGGGATCTCAGGAATTATTAGCATATCTTCAAATTTCATTATGTTTCAAACTGAAAATAAATTCCAATCAATTTGTATATGTTTGTTTCCTGTGCAAAAGATAGCAACTATGCTTTCTTTCCAATTTGCTATGAAGAAAATATTATGATTCCCTTTTGAAAGAGAAAAAAAGCACCTCCAAAGAAATATAGATAAAGAGTTCTGGTGCATGCTTAAACAGAGAACTCTCTGCTATCTTAGAAGGCAATATTTTAAGGTGCATATTTTAAGGAGATTTGGTAACTAGTGAGCAACTGCAGCTGTCTTTTCAAATATGAAGTAAACTGGCATTACAAAACAATAAATGGAATTTGTAAGCTTACGTTAATTTGCATTTACTTGATTTCTAATTGTAGACCAACTATAATGTAAGATCTATCCTTAGGGATTAGTCAAATTATATCAAAATAAGGACCTTATTCCTTTATTTTAATTATTAAAGGTTTAATTCCTTTAGTTGTCCATTTCTTGATAGTGTTTCTTGTCCCATATGGATACAAAAGTGAGAAAAAAAAGTGAGTAAGCTATTCATTACTGTTCATTCTTTTAAAAAATGTCATTCATCATTAAGGCAGCCTTCAAAAAATCATCACTGACTTTAAAAATGAGTATGTTAGATAAAATAAATTCATGTAAAAAAACACTAGCATATAGGAGCCTGTTTTATATTAGCAATCCCTAGAAGTTTAATGCAATGATAGTAGAATCTCTACACTTAGATTATAAGGGCAATAAATGATCAAAGAGAATTAAAAATACAAGTTAGATTTCTCAAAGAAGAATTAAAAAACAAAATAATGGATAATTTATAAGAAATGGTTACGATTCTTTTTAGAACTGTGAAGGAGATTGGTAGATTTGGAATTCTAATTGCAGAGGTAGAAGAAAAACTATCAAAACAAAATCAAAAGATAGTAAGACTGAAAGAATTGAGAATACTACAAACCCAAACAGCTAATTTTCGAGACAGGATTAAGGAAGATGATCAATGAACTATTTGTTCTTCCAGAAAAATATAGCAACATATCTCAGAAAATCATTAAAGAAAATTGAACAAAAATATCAGACATTGTAGCTTAAGCAGAAATCAACAGAATCTATATTTAACCTGTTCATTTAAAAAGAGTAAGCCTCATTTCACCCTTCTCAGAAATATCATGGAAAGAAAAGAAATGGTAAGTATAAAAAGTACCTAATGGCAGTCCTTTTATGAACTAGAGGGGAAAAAAGCCCAAATGTGAAAATATATATTCTTTGTCCATGAAAAAAAAGAACTGGAATATGGATATGACTAAAATGCAAAGAAAGTTGGTCTGCACCTGAAAAAATAGAACATGTTGCAACACTATGCTTTGAAATTAGTAAAAAAAAATACATTTTAGTAAACAAAAAACGGGGCAGGTAGGTGGTGCAGTGAATAGAGCTCCAGTCTTGGAGTCAGGAGGACCTGATTTCAAACCCGTCCACAGACATTTAACACTAACTAGCAATGTGACCTTGGGTAAATCACTTAACCCCAATTTCCCTGCCTTCCTGCCTCTAAAAAAAGTGGGATGTGCAGGTTACCTAATATGCAGATTTATAAATCAAAAGAAACCAGGAAAGGTAAAAAGACACAGAGCATAAATTGCTATGTACATGTTTGGAGGATTAAACAAAGCTTTAGTTTTTGAGAACTCTGATCTTGTCTAAAGGTAACAGATGATAAAGAAAATAATTATATAAAAGATTTATAAATGTCAAGGAAAGGAAGGGGTAGAGAAATGAATGTTCATTAGGATGGGGCATTAGGAAAGGTTAAGAAAATGGTAGAAGAGGCAAAAGCAGGGATTCATAGTAACAATCATGTTTTAGCAAAACAAGAAGAGAAAGAAAACAAACGAAAATTATGACTTTTCTTTAGGAATCTCACTTTGTCTGAGGATCTTAAAAAGAAAAGCAATTAATATGATAATATAAAATTCATGAACAAGAATTTATAGCAAAGATGAAAAAGTGCAAGGTTCCCACAAACATTACATCTCTGAGAATCTCTTGGGAAAATGAAGAAAAATACCAAATGAAATAATAATTATACAAAACCAAAGATACACAGCATGTGAAGTAAACTCAAAGCCTGTAAATATTTATATTAGGGGATATAGTAAGTGATTTGTATTAGAAGTCAATGCAGTCTTCCATAAGCACAAGGTCACATGAGGGAATCAGTTTTGAAGCCACATTTCTTTTGATAAATGAGGTCATAAGGATAGGGAAATAAGGCTTAGGCTAGTATGTTGGTGACTTTTGGGAGATGGAGCTTGAAATGATCATTACTAAGAGTTAAGGAGTACCCAAGGACAAAGTCCAAAGTTTGAAACTGAAACAAAAAGTCCCCTCTCCTGCTGAAGATTCTTATTCCAGGCAGGTACGAAAGAGTCAGGGTTTGGACATAGGCAGCTTCTCATGCATATAACAGGGAGGCAAGGAATTGGTAGGAGATTCAGTCACACGATCCATAATTACAAAAGAATAGAAACATCTGGAGTGCAACAGTGACTCATGTAGAATTCAGTCCTTGTAAATCAGTGTTTCATCCTCAAGAAAACAGTGAGAGAAAAATAAGTTTAGGAATTCCCATCCAAGGACTGTAGTAGGGGACAAAACCTGACCCTGGCGAAAGGTCCCATGAAATGAACGATGAAAAATATTTTTTAAAAAGAAAGAAAGAAATGAAGATATTAATAAGAAAATACAGACATATAGAATGTTTAAATATTAGAAGGTGACATATAACTGAATAATTTGTTAATATCCTATTACATTTATGACACTTTTTTTTTTTGCTTTTTGGAGGGCAATTGAGGACAAGTGACTTGCCCAAGGTCACATGGCTAGTTTTTGTGTTAAGTGTCTGAGGCCAAATTTGAACTCAGGTCCTCCTGACTGTAGGGCCAGTGCTCTACTCACTGTGCCACTAGCAGCCCCCTATGATACAATTCTATTTAACAAAACATTCATAGGAAAATTTCAAAAGTTATATTTTTAAATTAATGAATCAATTAATTTTAGCTTTCAAAATTCATTTTTAACTTTATCATATCCTTTATTAACTTCTAGTTTACATCATTCTTTTCTGCAAGATTTTGAGTTACAAATTTTCTCCCCATTTTGCACTTACCCACCACCACAAAATAGCTATCCCATTGGATATCCCTTCCTCCAATCTGCTCTCTCATATCTTCCCCCATACACCCTCCAACTTTCCACTAGGGCATGGTGGATCTCTATGCCCCTGTGCCTGTATATCTTATTTCCCAGTAACTTGTAAAATAATATTAATAATAGCATATATATACATATGTATATACATATATATATATATATATACTTTTTAACATTTTATTTTAAAACTTTGATTTCCAGATTCATTCCCTTCCTCCCTTGTGACCCACCCTAACTGGGAGCATAAGCAACTCAATATAGGTTGTACATGTGTAGCTATGCAAAACATTTCCATAGTGGATATATTATATGTAAAAGACTGACTATATTTCCCTCCCTCATATCCCACCTCCCACTTGTTCTATTCTCGAACTTGACCTTGTTCCTTTTCAAAAGTGTGTGTTTCCAACTTCCCTCTCCCCCATCCAACCTCCCTTCCATCAACCCCCTCTCATCCCCCTCCCCCCTACTCTCTTGTACGGTGAGATACCCTATGTATTGTGTATGTCATTTCCCTCCCTAAGCCAAATTGAGTGAAAATAAGGTTGACCCATTCCCTTTTGCCTTCTTGTTAACCCCCTCCATTGTAACCATTTTCCCTTACCTCTTCTATATGAGATAGTTTACCCCCAATCTGTCTCTCCCCATCTCCTCTCATTATGTTCCTCTCTCGCCTCTTGATTTCACCTTTTAAATATCATCCCTTCCCATTAAGTTGTGCCTGTGCACTCTATCTATGTATACTTGTACACATATATACACACCCTCAAATATGTATTCATATACCCATATACCCTCCTATATAGATATATATGTATGTATAAATATATATGTATGTATGTATATATACACACACATTTATATTCCCTTCAACTTTTCTCATACTGAGAAAAGTTTCATAAGTTATAATGATCATTTTTAAAAGTAGGAATTTAAATAGTTCAGCTTTGATAATTTACTTATGGTTTCTTTTCCCTGTTTACCTTCTCATACTTCTCTTGCTTCTTGTATCTGAATGTCAAATTTTCTATTCAACTCTGTTTTTTTCATCATGAATGCTTGAAAGTCCTCTATTCCCATGAATGACCATAATTTCCCTTAAACATGGTACTCAGTTTTGCTGCATAGGTGATTCTTGGTTTTAATCCCAGCTCCTTTGATCTCCAGAATAACATATTCCATGCCCTGCGATCTCTCAGTGTAGAAGCTGCCAGAGCCTGTGTGATCCTGATTGTGTTTCTACAACATTCAAATTGTTTCTTCCTGGCTGCTTGTAATATTTTCTCCTTGATCTGGGAATTCCAGAACGTGGCAATAATATTCCTAGGAGTTTTCTTTTTCATATGTTTTTCAGGATATGATGGGTAGATTATTTTAAACTCTATTTTGCCCTCTGGTTTTAAACCATCAGGACAATTTTCCTTGAGAATTTATTTAAGGGTGACGCCTAGGTTCTCTTTTTGATCATGGCTTTTAGGTAGTCCAATAATTTTTAAATTATCTCTCCTGGATTTATTTTCCAGGTCAGTGGTTTTTACAATGAGATATTTCACATTGCTTCTACTTTTTCATTTGTTTGTATCTGTTTAATAACTATCTTGATTTCTCATAAAGTCATTAGCTTCCATTTTCTCCAGTCTAATGCTGAAGGAAGGATTCTCTACAGTGAGATTTTGAGATTCTTTTTCTATCTGGCAAATTCAGCTTTTTAAGGCATTCTTCTCCTCATTGCCTTTTTGAGGATCTTTTGCCATTTGAGTTAGTCTGTTTTTTAAGGTGTGTTTTTCTTCAGTCAGGTTGTTGACTGTCATTTCATAATTTTCTTGCATTGTTCTAATTTCTCTTCCCAATTTTTCCTCCACTTTTCTTATTTTATTTCCAAAATCCTTCTTAAGGTGCTCTATGGCCTGTAACCCGCTGGTGTTTTTCTTGGAAGGTTTTGTTGCAGGAGTTCTGACTTTACTGTCTTCCTCCTGTTCTATGCTTTGATTCTTTTTGTCCCCAAAATAGGAGTGTAAAATTGGGTTGCTCTGATTGTTTTGCTTCCTTTATTTGCTCATGTTGCCACTCAATTACTTGACTTTTGGGCTTTTTGCCACAGTAGGACTCTGCTACCAGACAGGTGAGCTTTGTCCCAATTGCTGGGGTTTTCTCAATTTCTGGGGCTATTAGTTGGCTTCCCTCTTTGAAGTGTCCACACTCTGGCAAGCTGGTTCACACACCCCAGGGCCTCCAACCCAGACAGCAATTTCTATCCAAGCAGGTTATAGCAAGAGCAATTACCCCTCAGACTGGTCACTTGGTCCCCCTACAATCTGCAAGCCAGGACCTGAAACTGCTGTGTGGTGCCTCAGCGGCTTCTCCCTCCAGGAGATAAAGGCTGGATCCCACTCTTGGACTACCAGATCCCAAATACCACACTGCTCTGACTTCTCACTTTTTTTCCATAGCAGCTATGGGTTGATAATTCTGGAAAGTACCACAGATGCCTGTGATCTGAAATACCTCCAGCTGGTGGCTGGTCAGGCCTGCCCTGAAGCTAAAACCTCCAGCTCAAGCAGGGCAGGGCACAGCTCCCAGAGCACTGTGCCAGCTACTTACTGCTGACCTGCCAGGCTGTTCTCAGCGGGAGTTTAATGTATCTGTGTCATTTTGTGGGTTCTGTAGCTCCCAATTTGTTCAGAGTCACCTTTTACATAAATTGGAGGGAGTGCCAGACAGAGCCGCGATGAAGTCTTGTTTCTACTCTGCCATCTTGACTCTGCCCCCTCAACATTCATTTTTACAAGATTTTGAGTTCCAATTTTTCTCTCCATCTCTCCCTTCCTTTCCACCCCAAGATTACATGCAGTATAATTACCAGTGCTTCTAACTTCCCTCCCCCCCATCCTTCCATCCCTTCCATCATCCCCCTCTCATCCCTTTCCCCACTACTTTTCTGTAGGATGAGATACCCTATTTAGTGTGTATTTCATTCCCTCCCTGAGCCAAATTTAGTAAGAATAAGGTAGACCCATTCCATTTTGCCTTCCTATTCTTCCCCTCCATTGTAACCTTTTTCCCTTACTTCTTTTTGAGATAGCTTACCCCATTCTATCTCTCTCCATCTCTTCTCATTATATTCCTCTTTCCCTGATCATGGATTTCAGGTAGTCCAATAATTTTTAAATTATCTCTCCTGAATCTATTTTCCAGGTCACTGTTTTTTTTCCCATGAGATATTTCACATTGCCTTCTATTCTTTCATTTGTTCAGATCAGTTTAACATCATCTTGATTTCTCTTAAAATCACTAGCTTCTCTTTGTTCCAAACTAAATCTGAGGGAGCGATTCTCCTCATTGAGCTTTTGAAATTCTTTTTCCATCTGGCAAAATCAGCTTTTCAAGGCATTCCTCTCCTCAGTGCCTTTTTGAGGCTCTTTTGCCAATTGAGGCAGTCAGTTTTTTAAGGTATGATTTTCCTCAGTCAGGCTATTGACTCTCATTCTGTAATTTTCTTGCATCTTTCTCATTTCTCTTCCCACTTTTTCCTCCACTTCTCTTATATGCTTCTTAAGGTCCTCTATGGCCTATAACCAGCTCATATTTTCCTTTGAAGCTTTTGGTGCAGGAGTTCTGACTTCACTGTCTTCCTCCTGCTCCATGCTTTGCTCCTTTTTGTAACCAAAGTAGGAATCTAATGTTGGAGTCTTGCGTTTGTTTTGCTTCCTTTGTCTGGTCATGTTGCCCCTCAATCACTTGACCCCTGGGCTTTTTGGCATAGTAGGACTCTGCCACCAGACAGGGGATCTTTCCTCCCAAATGATGTGGTTTTCTCAGCTGCTGGAGGTATAGTTAGGTGGCCTCTCTGAGGCCTCCACACTCTCTGGCAAGCTTGTCAAACACCCCAGGACCTGCACCCTAGACGGCAATGCATAGCCAAGCAGGTTAAAGCAAGGGTGATTGCCCCTCAGACTGATTGCTTAGTCCCCCTACACTCTGCAGGGCAGGAGTTGAAGCTGCCACATGGCTCTGGCTGTGCCAGACCTCTCAGCAGCTTCTAGACCTTGGGGCAAAAGCCAAAGCACTCCCAACTACTGGTCCCAAAGTCTAGACTGCAGTGACCTCTCACTTTGTCCTTTGCATCTGTGTTTTGATGAATCTGGAAACAGCCACAGCTGCTGGTGATCTCGAGTGCTTCAGGCTGGTGGCTGCTCAGGCTCGCCCTGGGGCTAAAACCTTGGCTCACAAGTGGCTGGGCTCGACTCCTAGAGTGCTGAGCTGGCTGCTTACTGCAGGCCTGCTGGGCTGTCCTCAGTGGGAGGTTAGCTTCTCTGTGTAATTTTGCGGGCTCTGCAGCTCCAAAGTTTGTTTAGAGTCCCCTTTTTATATGGATTGGGGAAGGTCAAAACAGCTGTGGTGAGATCCTGCTTCTACTTCGCCATTTTGACTCTGCCCCGAACTAAAAGATTTCTTAAATTGCTTCTAAATATATAATTATTTGAACTTGGAAGAGAAACTCTTTAGGAAGAAAAACTAGAATATTTTTTTTCTAGTTATGAAGTTGTATTCTGAGCATGCAAAAATACACATATGGGGGCAGCAAGGTGGCTCAGTGAATAGCACACTGGCACCAATTCTGCTTTTTAAGTCATTCTCCTCCTCATTGTTTTTCTTAACCTCTTTTGCCATTTGGTTGACTTTTTTTTTTAAGCATTCGGGGTTAAGTAACTTGCTCAAGGTTACACGGCCAGTTATTTCTGGGGGTGGTGCTGAGTATCTGAGCCCGGATTTGATCCAGGTCATACCGACACTGGAGCTGGTGCTCTTACTTGCTGAGCCACCTGGCCACCCCTAAGCAATTGGGGTTAAGTAATTTGCTCAAGGTTACACGGCCAGGTGTTTCTGGGTGGGTGCTAAGTGTCTGAGCCCAGGATTCAATCTCCAGGTCTTCTCAAACACTGGACCTGGTGCTCTTACTTGCTGTGCTACCTGGCCACCCCTGGTTGACTCTATTTTTAAGGCGTTATTTTCTTCAGTATTTTTTGAATCTCCTTTAGCAATCTAGACTTTATTTTCATGATTTTGTTGCATCATTTTCATTTCTCTTTTAATTTTTCCTCTACTTCTCTTACTTGATTTTCAAAATCCTTTTTGAGCTCTTCTATGGCCTGCCACCTATTCATATTTTTTCTTGGAGGCTTTGTATGTAGGAGCTTTGACTTTGCTGTCTTCTGGTTGTATGTTTTGATCTTCTTTTTCAACAAAGTAAGATTCTGCAATCTGATTTTTTTTTAATGTTGTTTGCTCATCTTCCCAGATAAACACATGATTTTCTAATCCCTTGTCAAGGTAGAACTCTGCATCCAGTGAGTGTGGGTGTGGGAGTACTCTCCCACATGTTTCAGAGGTTTTTTGCAGCTCTTTTCAGGAAAAAAACAACTTTTAATGACCTGTTTGTTTTCAGCCTTCCAAGGTGGTATGTTCAAATCAGAGGTGTGTACTCCTCTCCTGACTGCATTCTGGTCTGTGAGTGACCCAGGAATTCTTTTCTACCATGAAACTGTGAGGAGGATTCCCTGTCCACCTCTGCCACAAGCTCCACCATTCCAGTGTTATTTCTTACCAAAGGACTGCCACCCATGGCTGCGACCTGGATCCAAGCAGAGCAAAGCAAGAGAATCCTGACTCAGAGCTAGCAATTGGATCCTTGAAATCACCCTCTGATCAGCTGCTCGACAACCACCCCCCACTGTCCATGTACTGGGAGCTCTCAAAGGAGCCACCGTTGCTGCTGACACCGCAGTCACCCCTGCTCCCACCTCTGCCACCCTGGAGCTGCAACCAGACGATTCTCCTCTTTCACCCATGTCCTGCAGAATTTTCCACTGACTTGCTATGTTTTCTTTAGCATCTGTGGGTTGAGATGTCTGGAAACTGCCATAGCTGCAGTGATTCCATCCCTTGGAGTCTACTCCAACTCTGTCTGTACCAGCATGACCAAAATCGGACTGACCTTTACTCCCAGTACAATAAAATAGACCTTTGCTGTTGACGTTCCAGGAACTCTTGGGCTTGGGCTCTGTCATTTTGTGACTTCTATAGTTCTAGAATTTGTTTAGAGTCATTTTTACAGGTATTTGCAGAGATTTGGGGGAGATCTCAAGCAAGTCCTTTCTTTCATTCTGCCATTTGAACTCCTTATTCACAAGTTGTTGTTTTTTTTTTTGGTGTTGTTTTTTTTTTTTTTGGGGGGGGGGGGGTGGCTGTATATTTTTAATACTTTTTTTTCTTTTTGTTCATTTTTTATTGGTGGGAAGCCAGTGGAATTGATCAGATCAATTGATCAATTGATTACCTCTAGCCTTCTTTATGATTACAGAATATAAGTGAGAAAAATAATAAGGAATTAGAATAGTGGATCTAGTTGCTTTGCTACCTTTTGAGGCATGAAAAAATGTATGATTGAAACCGAAAGCATTATGGGCTTAGTGATATATAGCGAAGAAGAAGGAGAAGGAGAAGGAGGAGAAGGAGAAGGAGAAGAAGAAGAAGAAGAAGAAGAAGAAGAAGAAGAAGAAGAAGAAG
>NW_027185793.1:8104402-8108255 GCF_028583685.1 Petaurus breviceps papuanus
AAGAAGAAGAAGAAGAAGAAGAAGAAGAAGAAGAAGAAGAAGAAGAAATTAGTTAAATTTAGAAATTACCTTGATAATATTTTGATGTATCAGCGAGTTTATCTTCAATGTACTCTTTTCAAACCAAGCCTAAATGATGAATATGAGATAGGTTATCATGGAAATTATTTTTTAAGAATATATTTTTCCAGATTTCCTTTGTACTCTCTTTAAAATTTAAAATTCTGTGATTGCTTGAAGAAATAAATATCAGTAAAAGGAGGAAAGATTCTAATTTGCATACAATGTTATTATTTACTTTTAAAAACAGGGAAAAAAACCCAGAATCTAATACAGTACCAAAATCTTCAGCAAAATAGGAAGATACAAATTAATGCCATAAAAATCATTAGAATGTCCAATTTTATTAAAGACATCAGGAAGGACAGATCTAAAAAGAAATTACATTAAAATCACTTAAAAAGGCATAGTCTATGGGTTATCCTACAAAAAAAAAGATAAAAAATACTCTTTAGAGAAACATGAGATCTAAATGATTAGAGACATATTCATTATCAATGAATATACTGTGCCAATATAGTAAAATTATTACTTACATTTATCTAAAAAATTTGAGTTTAATGATCCTATTTAAGTATACCATTAATATACTTTCCAGAACCATAAAAATTAATTACATTTAGGGGCGGCCAGGTAGCACAGCGAGTAAGAGCACCGGCTCCAGTGTCAGAACGACCTGGAGATCGAATCCCGGGCTCAGACACTTAGCACCCACCCAGAAACACCTGGCCATGTAACCTTGAGCAAGTTACTTAACCCCAATTGCTTAGAGGTGGCCAGGTGGCTCAGCGAGTAAGAGCACCAACTCCAGTGTTGGGACGACCTGGAGATCGAATCCTGGGCTCAGACACTCAGCACCACACCCAGAAATAACTGGCCGTGTAACCTTGAGCAAGTTACTTAACCCTGATTGCTTAAAAAAAAAAATTAATTACATTTGCAAGAACAATGAATCAAGAATTAAAGGGAAAACAAAAAAAATGAAAAGAGTAGTGAAGAAGAGACTGTTAAAAGCATATCTAAAATTATTTTTAAAGTAGTATTTAGCATCATTTAGTTGTAGCTAATGAAATACAAAGACATAGTAGTACGAGAATGGTATTTTTGCATTTGAAAAAACCCGTATATCAACTCTTATTGCAGATTTTTTTTTTAACTAGACAAAATCTTCAAGAAAGCTTGGAGAACAGTTTGGCAGAAAATGATTTTATAACTCATAGTAAAATAAGTTCAGCCTAGAATATAAATTTAAAGCTATTAGATGACTGAGACTTTCAAGTCCAACCACTTCATTGTACACATGGAAAAAAATGAGACCCATAAAAGATAAAGAGACATGTCCATGGTGGTGCAAGTATTAAGTGATGTAGACAGGGATTGAACACCCTTCCTCCTGACTCTAAATGTGTTACACTTTCCAATGTATCAATGTGTGATATATAGAAATACAAAAGACAGCATCATTAAGAAAGAAGATTAGAACATATAGTTTCCAATTATGAGCAGTGGAAAATCATAACCAAATAAACTAAAAAATAGAGTAGAAAAGGCAAAGTAGCTTTACTTATTTAAATTATGTATTTAACAATCAATGGAGGCAGAAAAAGAAGAAATATTATGGACAATGGGAAAATATATATGAAGCATCTTTCTCCATAATAGTATGCTCCAGTAATAAGTGTTCAAAGGACAGGAACAACCAGTTTTTTTTTTAATAAGTCAACAAAAAGGATAATTGCATACCCTCAAAGACTACATTAAAATATAAGATACCAATCATTAATAATAATCAAAATTAAAATTAAAATGACACTGACATATCACTACATATGCATCAAAATGACAAGAAGGTAAAAGATAGAAATTATACATAATGCAGGATCCATAGGAAGAAAAGTTCAGTAACACTCCCTACACTAATGAATAAGTCCAGTGGTTCTGCAAACAATGCTTTGTTTTCAACAAAATGTTGTTTACAATAAAATATATTAATAATAAGTTAATAAAAAACAAAATGATAATTATATTAATAATAATAAACACTAGAAGTTATATAACACTATATTTCAGGCACTATGCTAAGTGCTTTATAAATATTATCTCATTTGAGCATGAAATGCAGGTATAATTATTACCTTCATTTCACAGGTGAGGAAAATGAGGCCAAAATTTAAATGATTTGACTAAGTGTATATAGCAAGGAAGTATCTGAGAGCAAATTTGAACTTAAGTCTTCCTAACTCCAGAACCAGAGCTCTATCTAATGAGTCACCTAAAACCTTATGACTTTATGAATCTTGGGTGGACAGAAAGCATGCAATATGTTTATTCTTTTATCTGGAATGCCCCAGGGTCAGAATTCCCATTGAACCTTTAAATTCTGTTTCTTCAGGGTACTGATAAAATGTATGTTGAAATGCTCAACAGATGTTGTGCTGGCTCAAGCTTTATGTATATCTATGCCAAAAAGTTACTAGTGTTCATACCCTTTGATTTATCAATGCATTGTTAAGTATATAATGTAGAAAGGTCAGTTTCAGAAAGTTCCCATATGGAAGAAAAATATTAATAGAAACTATATGTGGTATGAAAATACAGATTAAATTATGTGTCCATTAAAATGAAAGGCATCTGGATATGTTTTAATATTTGCATATAATAAAATGTCATGATGTCAGGTATAGCGTATTTATGATTCACAGAAAATATGTAGGCAAGTCTCTATGAATAAATGCACATTAAAAAATGTAAAGGAAGACTACAATAATAGAATAAAAATCTTCAATTCACATACTATAGTCAGACAGATAATTGATTAAGATATATAAAGGCTAATAATAAAATGTGACATATTTATTTTTTGTGCAGATACTATCTTTAGATCATTTTGCTTAACTTTTTATTACTAAAGGAAGGTTTTATGGGTTACTATTTATTGAACATTTCATGTTATTACAAAACAAAATCTATCGCTAAAAAAAGAGGGAAAAGTAAAAGAATTTAAGAAGAAAAGCAGAAAACTTCCAAAATATATAAGAAAAATAGTATACTAAATGGAATTTTGGAGTGAATGCAAATTCTATAGTCAAGAGTAGCAAAATGTAAATTGCTATACTCTACATGTATTTGATATAGAGACTCTCATTGTGGGTTTTTGTTTTAAATTGGGTGACACATTTGGGAATAAAAGAGGAAGAGCTATAGGGATATCAAAACTGAAGAAAAGTAAGAAAAGAATATCATTTGAGCAGATATTTAAAATTCATAGAAAAAAAATAGATTCAAAATGAGACAGAGACAAGCAGAAAAGCCTTGCTTTGTTTTAATTAATTTTTTAGATTGCCAGATATGTAATTGATAAAATGTCACTTGGTAAGTGTCTGAATGTTTATTTTATTTTTTAGAAAGTTCATCAAGATAAAAATAAAGCTTACAAAACATCTAGTTTCTAAAACTTGTCACTAGATATATTTAAAAATTGAAAAGCAGTTCATCACTCATAGAACAAATATTTAGAAAATATACTTCTATTTATACTATGATTTTTAAAATTATCCATCCATAGATGTGAACATGTACTGTTGTAGAGAGTTTTCAAGTGAGAGAGTGTTTGTCTACATTTCTTAGCTCTAAGAAAGCATGAATGCTTCCAGTGTGAATGAGTGAGGCACTTATATCCCAGGAAAAACAGAAAACAAATTAGGGAGCTTCTCTGAACCTATGTGCAAACTTGTCTTCAGGGAAAGAGAGTAAATAAGTGCTCTCTGAATCTCTACAAGCCAAGAAGCCTCAA
>NW_027185793.1:8108655-8194706 GCF_028583685.1 Petaurus breviceps papuanus
AAATATTTATTCCTTTTCTACCTAAACAAATTAGCTTGTTCCACAAAGTTTCATGAAGGAACACAAGAATCACAAGAATTTATTTTGAAAGGAAATGAGAGTTTATAGGGATACACTGGAAACTGTTGTCCTTTAGATTATGGACTGTGAACTACAAGATTGCTTAGGTTTACTTTTGTAGGTTCCTTTATCTGAATCTTTTCATTTCAGGAAGACAAGTTTCAACTCATATAGTATTTCTTCATGCTAACAATGGATTTTTAAAGTGAGGTCTATGCTCAGCTACATGGTGGCTAGTTCATCTCAATGGAGAAAAATTATTTGAATATATGTCCTGTCTTCCCTTTTACTAGATCTTTCCTCCAATATGTAATGGCAAGCAAAATGGTACTTTGCTCCTTGTTTCAGTTATTCAAGTATTTAGCTCCTTGTTTCAGCTCTTCAAGTGCCTTTGAGCTTCACCTATGATTATATCAAGTCTTTGTTAGAAATGCAACCTGTGAACCCCATAGTGGGAGGAACTTGTCAAATACCAGAACAGGAAGGAGTAAGAAGAAGGGCAGAACAGGAAAGAACAGAGGATATAAAAGCTTGAGCACAAACTGAGACGCATCAGAACGGAGATGGAGAACAACACTTGTGGTGTCGGCACTCCTCTGTCTCTGTAGATTTCTGTTTGTGTGATTTGACCAGACAGAAGTATTTTATCTATTTATTGTGTTACTTTTTCTGGTAGAAGGATTCTATTTCTTGATTGTGTTACTTCATCGCACAGAAGCACACTGTCTGTTGACTTGTGTTGATTTCACAGGCAGAAAGTGAATTGAGATGATAGTGCTGGCAATGTGTGCAAATACTGTTGAAACTATGCTAAGCTTAATGTGTGTAAATACTGCTGTGACTCTGTTAAGCTTTATCTTTCCAGAAACAGAAACTGTGAAGGATTTGGAGTGGACTAGTCACAGTGAACTTAGAGCTGGAACAGGAACTGAGATATGCCTACATGTGAATCCAGGCAAGAGCTGGGAGCATGGAAGAGGAGCCATGAAGTGTGTAAGGCAGCTTCTAGTCAAGATGAAAGTTCCTTTACTTGGGTACTTAATGCTGACTGATGAGATTATGCCTTACCATGACAGTGAGAGAACTTTGTACTTTGTACCCCTTAAGGAAATTGCTCTTTGAGCATGACTGAGTTAAGGATGATTGGTAGCCAGTCTCCAATCAAGATGATAAAAGACTTTAGATAAGTGCTTCCTATTGATTGATTTAGATTGTGACCTATTAAGTGGTGTCTTTTGTTTAAGACTATGTGGCTACCTTAGTAATAAGTTGTTATGTTATATTGTTGTGAATGTTTTGCTTTAGTTTATTGCTGAATAAATAGAGAGTTCACTATACTATCAGAATCCTAAAGTTATTCTCAGTAGGTGTCCTCAGGAGAGCTGCTTGTGCTTGGCTTTATGCAATCCTACCCACTACCTGTTCCTAGCTTTATAGCTGGGACCAATTGAATAATGCTCTAAATTACTCAGAATTATAGCTTCAGTATACTTTCCAGTTTTCCAACAAACAGGATGACAATCATTGGATTCATCTAAAATGAACTAGAAATTATATACATGATTTCTGAGATATTAGTAGTGAAGTTCTTTATCATGAACTCCATCAAATATGAAACTATATATGTTATTTTCAGTGATCCAGATCTAGAGTTTTATTAGTGACGAATAGACCTGACTCTTTGCAAACCATTGGAAAGAACAATAAATGAAATTTCTGCATCCCTACATGCTTAGTCTGATTACTTAATGAAAAACAACTTGGTCAAACATAGTATTTCCTGCTTTCAGATAAAACTTACATGTCAATATTCTTTCAAATAGAATTTTTCAACTGAAAAAAGCACCAGTTTAAAATAAGGTCATTAAAAATCCTCTTCTGTGTACCCTATCTTCTGTGCTGTTTAATTATAATTAAACAGGGGAACTTCATTGTTAGCTCAGTGCACCTATCTCCTGTTCTTGAATTTCTATGTCCAAGATATATTTAATATATTTCAGAAAAAGAAATATAGATAAAAATCCCAAAGCCAAATTCACCATATTCGGAAAGTATACAACCTCAAGTTAATAGACATAGCTTATTTTCAATATATGATTTTATATTGTATAACTCTAAGGAGACATCCTGCATTTGCTTTAATCAGTTTTGTTTTCACAGACCTTGAGGTGCTCGTTTTCAATTAGCATGATGAGCAAAAAGAACTTCTCTCATCTCTTCATTTGTCTCAAAGAAATGTTCATTAAATTGATTGCATTTATCTTATTAAAGGGAAATTTTCATTCCATCCTAATCCTGTTTTAGTTGCATGAAGTTTGAAACTTTGCAATGAAAATATCTAGCTCTGAATATCCAGGGTTGTTGTTGACTTTTTTGCCCCAGATCCTCCAACAGCTAGGATCTCCCTATCATTCTGCCTCTGTCTCTATGTCGATGTCTTTATGTCTCTGTCTCCACATCTGCCTGTCTGACTCTCTCTCTCTTCCTCTTTCTCTACATTTCAAAGAACCAGTAAAAGGATCTAAGGACTAAAATATCTATTTGTAAATCCTGCTGTTTTTTTTTTTTTGCTTATGTAAATCTTTTGTCCTTTCTGTCTCCCTTCACTGCATAGTTGCCTTTTGAACTCTGTGGAAAGGAATACATTACTACAATATATTTCTTGGTAATGGGACTAAGACGTGTGGATGTTTTTGTTCATCTTAATTACAGTATGATTGAAGCTGCTACACCTATTCTTTTTTTGTGTTAATTGAACTAACTTTTTGGGCAATACTGGTCACCACTGAAAACCTATGAGGCCAAATAGATGTAAATCTTCTTGTCATAATTATGTGTTAAATTCTTATGATTCCTAGGCTATGATATTGAGATTAATGCTCACTGACATTTCATGTTCAGCAAAGGACCTGAAGATCATCCTTGTGAAATCTTACCTTTTCATTTTAATTAGATCACCTGTAACATGATTTTTCTTCCAAGCCAAACACTCTGACCTAACCTAACTTTCAAATTTCATATACAAAAAATATGAAGTTAATAGTAAAATAATCATTATAAGATATTTGATCGACTTCAATGTAAGTTTAATAATAAACCAAAAAGTAATCTGAAGTATAAAACTGGCCCTTTTAAGAGATATTTCTCACTATTATTTTGTTCATTTTAAAATGCTATTATAATGATACTTTTAAGATATAATGAATCTAGTGACTATCATTTTTGCCTCTTTTTTATATAATCCTTTCTCCTTTCTCTATCTCTCCCACAAGTCTCTCTACATCATAGAGATTAGACATCACTGTTGATAATATTAAAAGTCTATTTCTTTAAAAAATTATATCAATATCTCCTGGTTTTGCTCTGCCTATATTTCCTCAATATATTCCTTATAATAACTACTTAAATAAAGCCATCCATTTAAACAAAGAATAACATTGGGAATTATGCTAATAAAATCAGTAACATGCCATATTCTTTGGACCCAGAGATCTTATTGCTAAATAATACATCATGGAAATTAGAGATAAAAAGAAAGACTCCAGATACAAGAAAATATAAAAGCCATTTTTTGTTGTTGCAAAGAACTAAAAACACAATAGATATTCATCAGTTGGAGAATGGCTAAACGATGTATTATACTGCACAAGACTTGCTTCCCTATTTTTCAAATTTATTTCTTCTACTTTTAAAAATTAACTTTTTAATTAATCTATCATTTTCAATTCCCTCATTCCTTTGATCAAGTTAAAAGAAAAATGAAGCAATATATAGCTGACTGGTCCATCAAAATAATTCCCATGTAAGCCTTGTCTGAAAATGTACATTCTATATCTTTCTATCAGAAGGTAAATGATGTGTATCATTTATGTATATGTATACATATAAATATGTATACATACATACATATTTATGAAAAAATTAATTTTGTGATACAAGGTACACATTTTAGAATAGTTGAAATAGACCCTGCTAGCTGTCATTAAAAATATATATCTGTACTTAAAAATACCTAATAAATGAGCATTTTCATTCACATGCTAGAAAAAAAAAGAATTCTAAATAAAGCTAAGGATCTCTATTATATATAATTTGCTTTTCTTTAGAAATACATAAAAAAGCCAGTAGTGCTGCTTGAATATTTTTTTCACAATGAAAAATTCTTACAGTTTAAGAAATGATTTTAATGTTTTATCATACCAAGGGTATTGATATAAAACATGTCCATGGAAACATAAAATCCACATCCTGCCAAATTGTAGTTTAAACTAATACAAATAGTAGTTTACCTATTGCTTCTTATACTGGGGATCTATATGATAAATCTCTTCTTGAATTCATTTTCAAAAAAAAGTTTTCTATACATAAAAAAAGTGTTTATTCATTTTCTCAGAAAATTGAAAATGTCTAATCTCTTATGTTTCTTCTTTTTTCTTAGCTTCCAGTAAACAGAATTCACTGCCCAATTGAATTGATCAACTCATCTAAGTCCCTGGTAATATCTCATTATTTATTTCAAATGGAAATTCTTCAGGACTTTTTGCCATTTTGTTTTATTATTAAATTTCTAAGTCCACTCAGATTGTCTCAGAAGTGAGGTGATATATGTATTCTAAAAGAATGTATTTAAAAGTGTCTAAGTTAATTGATTTTAAATGTTTCTGCTAAGGTGGGGAGTCCTAGGTATTGGATTGTGGGGTAGGGTGAGTTTTCAATTTTACTATCAAACAAAACAAAATAAAATACAAAAAATTAAGAAAATATGAATCACAAAAGAAAAAAAATGATGGTGGCAGGAGATCTCTCAAACCAATAATATAGAAATTGGTTAGAAGAGGAAGTTCAAACTAGATATCCATAAGCCTTGACCCTATGAGGAACAAAATAAATAAGGAATAAATGACGATATATAACCCATGAATCATTGCATAAAATTTCATAATAGACTTAAAGGGCAAAATGTATAAAAAAGAAAACAAAATAAAAATATTTTCTTAGAATAAGGTGAAGCAAAAAGAAATTTGAGAAAGTAACTTGACTCTTTTCCAGTCTTTTTACAGTTTATACCCTTACACATACTATACCATCTAGCAACAGTAGCTTACTTACTCTTCCTAGATATGATGCTCCATTTCCTGAGTGTTTTTTCTTTGTCCATTCCCTAAGCATTGAATGATATCCTCCCTTAACTCTGCCCCCTGGATTTATCAGATTTGTTTTAGATTCATCTAAAATCCCATTTTCTGAAAAAGGTTTTTCCTGTTCCCTGACTCTCCTTTCTCCATTTACCCAAAGTGTTAATGCAATGCTTTTGAGATTATCTACATTTTAAATATTAATTTACTACTGAGAATTAACCACCCAACATAGTGGCTTCTTCTGGGGAGCTTTTCACTTTATATGGATGTCAAGACTTGCTCTGATGCTATTTTCCCTGTATAGTTCCTTGTTTATAATGTGTGTTGACCTGATCATCCATACTATGTGCACTTTTCTTTTGCCCTTTTAGTGATCCTCAATTCCAATTCCTCAGAGACTTTGCCTTCCATTACTAGCAGTCATATAACATGATGGAAGGAAGATTTATAATTATAAATGTGAGTCTTTCAGTCTTCCAGTCAATACGAATTTGTTCCTCAGAGACTTTGCTTTCCACTACTAGCAATCATATAACATGATAGGAGGAAGATTTATAATTATCAGTGTGAGTCTTTCAGTCTACCAGTCAATACAAATTTGTTGAATGCTACTATATGAAGAGCCTTGCTAAGGGTGGGGGGAAGAAGGGTGGATGTGGTAACCAAAAACAAATAAAAAACCATAATCATTGCCTTCAAGGATCTCATATTCTAATGGGAGCAGCAGAAGGGAAGTATATATTGTTATAGGGCAAAAAGATTAGCACTATAGCTTGAGACTTGGGTACCCAAAAAACATATACTGTTTCAAGCTTAGTTATACGAAATGGTTTTTATTTCTGCCCTCCTCTCCCTGAATGCAGACTTTTTTAAAGTGTATAATTAAATACCAGTATGTTTTTCAAAATATACTATTAGTATTCATATTGTTCCTTTGTCTTAAATACCCTCTTATATCTAAAGAAGCCCTCGGTGGAAATCACCTAGTGCCCAAGAAAGTTACAAAGTCCTTCTGCTTATTTCATTCACTGGGCTAAATTAGGAAATGTGTCCCCTTTTCAAGGAGCTAGTGGAATTTAATTATTAGCTATAGATAACAGGTGGCTTTTCTCCTCAAAAAATTTACAATATGATAAGATTATAGGTCTTAGAGCTGAGGAATCGTCATCTAGTCCAACCTTTACATGACGCATTAATCTTCTCTATGCTGTTCCTCCCCCCCGCCAAAAAAAATGCATTGTGCTTTTCTGTAATATTAGATTCAGATTTCTCTTTTATTTTTTAATTTTTTTTCAAAATTGAGTTGGCTTTTTGATGTCTAAGACACACACACATAGATAAAGGAGAGAAGAAGGAAATGTTATTCATTTCTATCTGGTTAGCGTATGTGCACTCTACATCTTTTTTTTTCATGCTACATCTAAAACCACTACAAATATCTTTGAAGTATTCAGCAATGTATGAATCCTTAAAATGTTATGTTCACCAATCAAACCATCTCTTTTATGGTCCCTAATCCAAAACAAACAATTTAAAAAATACCATACACTAATAACAATACAAGGTCCTCCCCAACCATTGGGGAAAACAGTATTTGGAAACAATGGAGGCATATGACACATTCACTGACTTAACACCTAAGAGTATATTTGAGTTCCCATAATTTTTTCCAGAGAAATAATAAAGAATCACTAAATTAGTACTAAAATAAAAATGTATATTCATCAGTAAAGAAAAATGCACAATTTTTAAAATGTATCATCCTATAAATCAGTAATCCCCAACATCCATGAAGCAAGAATCAGTGAGCCATTAAAAAACCAACTGTAGAAATCACGACACTACTGAATTTCTACACATTATATAACAAACTTTTAGGCAATACGATGATTTAAAACATAGATGACCAGGTTGTAGAATATTTTTCACAGATTTTTAGGACTACACTAAAAGCAGAAAGTATAACCACTTTTTTTTTTTTTCCATTTTGAGCAAAGGACGGCAAAGGGTTAAAATCATTTTCCCCATGAAGGAATGCTTCTACATGAGAAAGTTTGTGTATTTTTTTTAACTTTCTCTCTACTCTTTTCCATAGGATAGTTCATGTTTCACTCTCTCTTTCCCTTCACATAAAACTTTTTCTGGTATTTTCTTTGCACTTATTTCATTCTCCCTGGAACCTTAGCTATTTGAGTGCTTGAATGAAAGAATGAAACATTTGCTTAGTACTTAGTATGTGCAGTCTGCTAATATCTGAGGACAAGAGTAGAAAAGTAAGATAGTTCCTGCTGTCTCAGACTCACATTCTAATTGGGGAGGCAGTACATATTAAAGATTTCAGCTGTAAGTCAGACAGAAAAATCCCATGAACCTTAGGGATCATCTTCATTTACTGACTGCTGGACCTCTTAATGTGAACTTTTCCAAAAGGTATTGTATCCAGATTTGATTACTTCCCAAATGTGTACAAGACAAGTACATTTCTATAATTCCAAGTTACCAGATAGTTTACAAGTCTTCAACACATTGTGCAATTCCATTTTCTTTTGTGCCACAGGTATGATTTATGAAGGAAAATGTAACAATATTGAGTCTACAGTTGGCAATCTGCCATGATAGAATGGGGTATAATAGGAGGTGAACTAATTTATAAACATTTTCCTATACCCTACTCCTGAGTACTAGGATTTAAGACTGGAAAAAACATGAGAAAGTGCATAGTTCATTTTATAAATAAATAAAGAGGCCCATAGAGATTAAATAACTTGACCAAGGCCTTACAGATAGAGGAAGCAGAAGAGTGAGAATTGATTGAGAGTCCTCTATGTCCAAATCTAGGGTCCTTGACACTGCTTCATAGTATATCCCTAAAATAATTACATCTCTGTCCTGAATCCTCCTAGACTCATTAATGGGATTCCATGCCCTCATAAAAATTTCAGTGGTACCTTAGAATTAGAATGATTCTAAATATAAAATTACCCTCCTATAATAATATAAGTTCTATTTTTAAGTTCAAAATCCTCTCTAGTTTGTAGCAGCTAGAACTACCAATTACCTAGCAGAAAATGGCAAATCACAGAAGAAATGATACTGCTTTTAAATCCACCTAATATTGGTTACCTGCCCATTAGGGTCTCTTCCCTGCATTTCCCGGTGTAGTTCATGTATTCTAGCCATGCTTTGGGATGATATTCCTCAGTAACAGGATTCCCACATGTACATAATTAACACTCTCAAAAGGTTTACAGAAATAAATGCACTTTGTAATAGTAGGTGTTGTTAAATTTCAGGGTGTTTTCTATAATCTTTTTTGGAAAGAAAATTTAGTCTCAGCATGAACTTCTTTCATGAAAATGAGCTTGTTTTTCATGAAGTTCTATATTGATAGCATTTTTAGGGTGTTAATCACTGCAAGAGAGAACACCTGGGATATATATTTGTATGATACCATAGCAGCTGGTACACATGGATAAGCCTCTTTGGGGCATATTGCTATAATAATTCCAAATTTCAATTCATCTGCTAATATATGTATGCCTGCTAAATTGCATTTAAAAAGTTATAAACCTTATTGATGACTATGTCTCCAACATATTTGGGAAATTTAAAAATTGATCCAACCTATTGCTTCACTTTATGACATGCATTTTCACTCCAATTATAATGTTTATAGTAGATTATTAAATTTCAAATTGAAATAATTTTTTTTCCAGTTTGACAAAATTACCTTTCTATTTTTCTAAAAACAAATTTGAAATCTATCTGAAAATATATTATTTTCATGAGATAGATTTTTTCCCCTTTTTATACTACCTTTTCTTATGTGTGGTCTAAGCCTTTGCTTTTTTTATTTCATGCTGATTTTATTCTTATTTTAATTGTTGCATTACTTAATTATTTCATATTCTTCCTATAGTATCAAGTGTCTATTAGTAATCTTTATATAAATCATCAATTAGATTGCTTACATTTATAAGTCTATATTAGGGTTTACCTAAATCTTCCCTTATTACTTTTATCTCCCAGGAATTGATGTAGGTATTTAATATATTGCAGAATTCTATTTGGGATTCTTTCTTGACTTTTGGGTTACTAAATTTCTTACAAATCAGAGGTCTATTGTCAGTTTATTTCTGCCTTTTTATTCCTTATTACAAAGGATATGATCATTACACATTGTCTCAAAGAACTTATTTATATATCTCAAAATATTTTTCACTTCTTGCTTAAATATTGTCAACTCCATGCAACAGAAAATTCTGAATTATCTAGTATACTAATCCATTTTGAAAGAGATATTTAGCATATTAATAAGTAACATTGCAAAAGGTTAACAGGATTTTCTTATTACTATTTTACAAAACACATATTAAATATCCCAGTTCTTATAACCATAGCTTCATAGAAGCCCTTCTGTACTTTCTATAGCTTAACACCTTTGGCTCATGATTATGAGGTTGTGAGTCAATGTTATCTCAGCAAGTTTGATCCATTTCTTTGTGAAGGATATATAGATAGAGATAGAGATAGAGATATATAGATATGGAAGCATGCATGTGTGTGTGTACACACACACACACACACACACACATATATATGTTTTCCATTCAGAATAATATTCCAATAAACTCTCAAGAGCAAGGAATCTTAAGAGTTCTTTACAATCTTGCTTCCTTCATGCTGTCTAATATGGTAAACCTGTCTAATTTAAACAAGACTAAAATGTATAATGAATAAAAGTCTACTGTGAATAAGAAATACCTGCCTTCAAGTTCCACCTATGACACATACTGGCTTTGTGACTAGCAAATTCACTTAAATTCTCAGTGTCTCAGAGATTTGCTGTTGTTTGCTTGTTTTTAGACTGTAATTTGCAAAATGGTTGGAGATCTGAATTGGAACAGGAAGTATAGTAATTGAGAGTTCATTATATCACTTAAATAACATATTACAACAACTCCTGTTTTGTTGTTGTTGTTGTTTTTTAATGTGAATATATCCTGACATTGCTGAATTTAATAGCAATAAGCTCTAAACTCTCTCTAGGGCTACTAAAAGGAAGTATAGACCTTTAACTATGTAGCAGCAAGCACCCTAGCATCCCCAGGATGGCTGCCAACACAGGTTCTTAGATCTGCTTTTCTAAAGAAAAGAAACTCAAAATGGGTTAACAATCTTGCTTTAATCAAACATATGTCATTTACCTAGGTCAGGGGAAAAAGGTCAGCACCCCAAACTTCAGAGAATACAAAGGTTACAAGCAGAAGTTACAAGCAGACAGAGAAACATCAGCAGACAGGCCTCTATGTTTGTAAAATCTATTTGTAACATCAATTTGTAATACCAATTTGTAACATCAGTAATGATGGGGTGCTTGGGATCTATGTTTGTAACATCAAGTTGTAAAACTTTGTAACATCAGTCTGTAAAACGAGTTTGTAAAATCACACTCCATCTCCCCCCCTCAGTCTCAGAACAACTCTGCCCCTTCCCCCATCCACACTCTGCCTAAGCAACAACTTGTGACTCCTATGTCATTGCTTAATCTAGCCTTATTGTAGTTGCCTCATGTCTCCTCCTGTATGGCCCAAATCTCATCTCCAAGTTAAACTCCTCAAACTTTTATCTATGCGCTGAAGTCACAAGTTAGCCTTGGTTCCCTAACATCCATCCTGTCAGTCCTGACAATGGCAGCCCTCCCCTTTAAAAGTAAAAGCCTGTGCCCCCTTTCACTTGCAAAAAGTCCCCTAAGGACTCTTGCCCACATAAAAATAAACTTTTTCAACTCTGACTCCAAGTAAGGCTGAGCTGAATTCTTTCCAGACTGAATTGCAGGTTCTGGTCTTAAGATAAGATCAGAGTCCCTGCTGAATCTATTGGGAGCCATCCCTCTTCACAACTGTCTGACCATTACATTCATACCTAGTCAGTTACCAGAGAGGGAAACAACAACATCTGGGTTTTCAAAGCTGGGGGGCTCAATGGCTGCCCAGAGTCTTGTCTGGTCAAGTCACACAACTCTCCTCAAAGTGAGCCCCAAAACAAAATCTCAAATCAGGGTATATATAGCCTTTTCCTGGCTCAGAGAATATCACAACCCTCTTGCCCCACTGCCCAATCACAAAGTATTGAGGTGTGGGCATTCCTGAAAACCAAGCCTCCTGCCACAGGCTCCAGGTGACCACATTCAGCCTATTAGGGGGCAGAGTATTATTTCAAATCAAGAAGGTCCTCAGAGTCACTTAAGCCTATCCAAGGGGCAGGGAAGATCTTAAATTCCCATTCCCATAACATTGGCCCCAAGATCTTTCATGCTCATTGAATAGGCAATTTTCATCTGAAATAAGCATTAAAATCTCTTAGGTCACATTTGCAAGATATATAACTAACAACTTGTTACCAAAGTGGCCACAGGGCCTTAAACAAACACAAAGTACATTGCATTATAATCACCTCAATTTAAAGTAAGTGTCCAAATAAAGTTCACTTCAGGGGAGTGGAGTGTCCTTTCCCCCACACTGCTCCAGCCCCTGCTTTCAAGTCCTGAGGGGTGGCTGGGCAACAAAACCAACAGGGTGGGGTCCTTGGGGGTCCATGTCACTTTACCCCAACGACCATAGACACAATTCCATCCTCCCCCCCTGGGTCCCAAACTGTGGGATGCAGCAAGAAAACACATTTAGTACTCCTGCCTTGCTGCACAGTCCTTATCTTGTCCTGTGGCTTAATTCAGAACTCATGGGTTCCTCCTCCTCCAGCAGGAGGTTGCCGTTGTGGGCTTCTTCCCATTCCTGATGCAAGCAGCTCACCATTCCTCCTCTCAGATGAGTGAAGTCAGCATGCAGGCCATTCTTCTCTCCTGTTCCATGGCTCCACAGAGTCACAGCTACCACAAGTGGGAAACAAACAATTATCCCAGCCCCCTTCCTTTCCTTTTAGTTTGCAGGTCCTGTTTGGGATGCCATTTGTAGCAGCAAGTACCCAAAGCATCCCCAGGATGGCTGCCAACATGGGTTCTTAGACCTACTTTTCTAAAGGAAAACAACTCAAAATAGGTTAACAAACTTGCTTAATCAAACATATGTCATTTACCTAGGACAGGGGAAAAAATCATCACCCCAAACTTCAGAGAATACAAACAAAAGTTACAAGCAGACAGAGAAACATCAACAGACAGGCCTCCAAATGTCTGACCATTACATTCATACCTAGTCAGTTACCAGAGAGGGAAGCACGGACATTTGGGTTTTCAAAGCTGGGGGGCTCAACAGCTGCCCAGAATCTTGTCTGGTCAAATCACACAACTCTTCTCAAAGTGAGCCCCAAAACAAAATCTCACATCAGGGTATATAACCTCCTGGCTCAGAAAATGTCACATCCCTCTTGTTCTACTGCCCAAACACAAAGTATTGAAGTGTGGGAGTTCCTGAAAAACCAAGCCTCCTGACAAAGGCTCCAGGTGACCATATTCAGCTTATTAGGGGGCAGAGAATATTTTCAAATCAGTGAAGGTTCTCAAAGTCGTTTAAGCCTAGCCAAGGGGCAGAGAAGATCTTAAACTGCCATTCCCATAACTAACAACCTCAGCCATCACTGCAGAATCAAACTAACCATACATTTGGAAGATTTGAAAAATTGAAGATTGAAGATCAACCTGATTCTAGCCACCATGAGCTACAACAGAGGTGGCAGACATTAGCCTGGGAGCCACATGTGACATAACATTCCTGTGTGCCAAGGAAATTAATTAAAATGTAACTGGAAAATCTTTGACAAAATGGACGAAAAGAAGATAAAACATAGGTAACATTGCATTTTAAATCTAACTTAATATGTGACTTACAGAAATACATATGTATAATTTAGTTGATGAGGTATGGGCTCTTGGAGCCCCCTTGATCTCTCCTTGAGTCCTTGAGGTACAGGCTCTGGGAACCTCTCTTGGACTTTTGATTAAATCATCCCAATTGATGAGGCAAGCCTGTTACTAGACTTCCTGCCCTTGAACTGGCCTAGCCCACCATCATCTAAGTCTCCAGTTGGATTCCCACTCTTAATCACTCATTGACCTCATTAACTCCTCCTGAAGACTGTCACCAAACTCCTCCCCTAGGCCACCCCTAGATTCCTCCCGCAACCTTCTGTATATAAGACCCCATCCTGTCTTCATGCTTGTGAGAGCACCATAGAAGAGTGAGAGCTTCATAGAATGCCATGTGTGTGATAGCTCCATAGAATGCCATGTAGGTTAGAGCTCCGTGGAAGAGTGAGAGAGCCATAGAGTGCCATGTGGGTGAGAGTGCCATAAAATGCCATGTGGGTACCATGGAAGAGTGACAGCGCAGTAGAATTTTCTAGCACAGACGTGCTCTGTGTGTAACGCAAGTGGATTTTTAATAAACTTTTCTTTGGCTTAGAAGACTTGAGTTGAATTCATTTGGCAAGACCCAGCGTGTTGGTATTTTGGTGTCTCTGGAGCAACCCTAACTCTCTTAGTGGATAACCTCTTCATTTCCATCTTCTAATAATTTCTGTGCTGATCTACTCTCTCTCATGCTGGGATAAACCCAGAGATGGAAACCTAGGACACTTCAGTATTTTCCTATTATCTAAGAAATAGAAGTTATTGTTGGACAGAGATAAGATATATTCAACAAACTCCAGATCTGAGATTCATATTCCCTCTGTATGCATGTTTGTATGAGTTCTTCCCTGAATTTTTCAGGCCTGCATGTTTCCTTAATACGTACTATTCTACTGACTTGAAAAATGAAGAAAGGAGTACAGAAAGGGGGAGAGGAGGCCAGGGAAAAAGAAAATTAAAGGAAAAGGAAATTGGATTAGTGGAAAAGAAACATTTCAAGGGTAGAGGTGAAAGGACAGAAAACTCAGGAAGATTATAAAAAAACTGTTCCCTAAAATCACTTAGGCTTCAGTTTGACAACAAAATCTCTCTTGTCTATGTTCCTTTTTACAATGTGAGCCTCTGTGTCAATGATATACAACCACAAATTTGAGACAATTAAGACAATCTGTGTGCAATTCCATGAAAGTGTTTGAATTTCTAAAAGGACAAATTAAAAACAAACTAACAAGAACAACAAAGTTCATTAATGTAGTTGTAGAATTGTATCCTTTTGAATAAAGAAATGAAGAAACATTAATTTTAAAACATGTATTAAAACTTTGCTCTATGCAAAACATTGTAGTAAGCACTGAGAAAATTAGAAAAGTAAATGAATCCTTGCTTTCAAGAGGCTCCTATTCTAATGGGAAGAATGATGCAACAGATACAGGAAATTTCAGCTACAAAATAGATAACAAGCTTCCACGTGCTTAGAAGTCTGTGGCAAAAAAGAGTAGTAATGTATCCTCTTTTCGTGTCATTTCCATTTGCAATGATGAATGACGAATCACTCCAGTATTTGTGAGCATGTATATAGAAACCTGTGCATGTGGAAGAAGGTGGGTAGCTTACTTCCAGAGTCATAATAATCTGCAATGGAAAATCCATAAAGAGACTTTGGAACATAGATAAGCTATAACTATTTTTCCAGTCTACAAATCACATTTTAATAGGGGCCTGTTGATTGTCACCCAAAAGATTTTATTCAACGTCAATCCCTCTTGGTTTGGCCTCTTGTCTTTGAGTAAATTTTTCCTGGATCATGGCTTCTGGTGAGAAACTATACTGCAAGGTAAAAGCACTTTTCCTCAACCAAGGTCAACATGTGGCCCTGTGAATATGGGTCTCAATTCAGTTCTTTGCCTGCCTCAGTGCTAGGTGCAAGAAGTTGGAAGCTACAACTTTATAAATTACACAGTCAGCAGAACAAATCATCAAGAATCAGCTCAGCATTTATGCCCCAGAGAAAAGGAGGAACATTTGGGACACAGCTCAGCAGCAATGCAACATTTAAATAGTGATTTGGGGGGAGCAAAGCTACATTTATACTTTGTTAAGTCTTAATTTACCCTCTCTAGAAAGAAAGGCAGTATAGGGAGATCTCTTAAGGTGCTGCAGGAAAATGTTTCAATTTCTGTTCTTACCATATCTTTGAAGTAAATATCCATTGAAAAGTTAACATGATTTTAATTGATTGAGTGATGCTTAAGAATTAATGACTGGTGGCTAAACACAATGAGCATGCATTCAGAATGTAGGCTTAAACCAACAGTTAGAAATGAGACAATTCAGTTCTTCAGGAGCTCCTCTAGAACCATGGGGGAAATATATTGGGAGACAAGCTCTAGGATAGTGATCCGAGGGCATATCTGCCATGGATTAAAAATGCCCATCATGGTTTCTGGTGTTGAACTCTCTATTGATGATCTTCTCTAGACACTTTGACAAATCAAGTAGATTCTTTTCTTCTATGAGAATATGTTGCTACTTCCAGGCCACAAGATTTGATCATGGGATCATAGGTTTAATTTGGAAAAAAAAAAAAACAACTTCTATGTTTGTTTAGTTTAACCCTTACTTTACAAATGAGTAAAGAGGCCCATTGAGGTTGACTTGGGTAAGGCCATGGCTAGTGCATCGCAGAGTTTGAGTTAGAACTCAGAGTTATCTAACTTCAAACCCATGTGAATCCATTTCATGTACAAGGTTGAATATGATACAAAGTAAATATTTTTCATTAGGCTGAAGTACATTCTTGTACTCAATTGGTTAAAAACACTAGATTCTGATTTGAATCATTATGACATTTTTTTCTGCACACAAGCTTATCATGAGGAATAATTAAAGCATTTTAACTCTTTAAAAAATCATATAAAGAGGAGGAAGCTATAGTTCAAATGAAGAGTTCTTAAAAGACTTCCTGATTAAAATAAAAGTAATGGTAGAAAACTATTCTAACTACAACTCAATTTTGCAACATTTCATCCTATGAATTGGATGAATTTATGGAAAAAAAATATGTCTTTTGATTCCTTTCTTGTTTTAAGAAGTAAAGAGTAATAATTTGTGATTCTTATAAGTGCTACATTAATCTCAAAGTTAATTCAGCCAATACTACATATTTTCAAGATATCCAACAGTTGTTTTACTTTATTTTCTTCCTTTTAATTTATCAGGAAAGGAAATTACCTTCTCCATTGAATTATCATCTTCAAGAACAGACATTATTAATGAACTGATGTCTGTTTTCACATTCAGTCTCTGAGTTAACTTCAGATTCTCCTCGAACTTATTCAAACCTTCACCCCTAAGTCCACACCAGACACCTGGTACTTATCTTTCATTATTACTAATGAAAGAGTACTTTGTTTTGAAATGCTTTCTAAAATTTTTTTTAAATTTAAGATTTTAAATCTAGGTAAAAGACACACAAAAAAAAGTAATTTTCTTTTTGTTTTGTTTTGGTTTTGGGTGTTTTCTTTGCCTTTTGGAGGGCAGTTGGGTTAAGTAAATTGCCCAAGGTTACACGGCCAGTTCTTCTGTGTGGGTGTGTAATGTAATGCCAAGGAAAGGCAACTTCCCAAGGTTCAGAATACCAGCATAGGTGCTCTCCATTTTATTCAGTGACAAACCAAGAACAGAGAAGATCAAAACATGACATCATTCCAAATACAGCATTTACTAAGCATGATTAAATAATCTCCAAGTACTACCCCACCCCAGGACCTTCCAATCATTCAATCAATTACAAAGTCTCTGTTCTAAATACTTCTCCACCCCTAGGCTATACCTTAATTTAATCCACCACAAAGTCCCTCTTCTCAAATGGAGATTAGTTTCCAAACATAAGGTCAAAAGTTCCCCACCCCTGGATCACAATTGAATCTACCCCAGAGATACATCAAGTTTAAACACAGAACTTAATACCCAAATGGAGGTCTTTTCTTCATCTTGACAGGAGGCAAGTTCTCAGCAATCTTAGTTCCTGGGGAGACAAGGCTTAGCAAGGCCATAAGATACATTGCCAGTCCCTTCATGAATTCATCCTCTGTCTGTAGAACAGTCCTAGAACCCCTGAACACATTAGCAAAGCCCTCTCCCAGGATTTCTGTAAACATACAACAAGAAAATCCTTCTTCAGGGCTTCTGAACCAACAGAAAGGCTCCCAGACCCCTGCAACAAAAGCACTGTCCTTCACCAGTGGACAGTATTCACTCTGTCTGCAGGACAGTCTCCAGACCCCTGCAACAACAGCACTGCTTTTCACCAGTGGACAGTATTCATTCTGTCTGCAGGACAGTCTCCAGACCCCTGCAACAACAGCACTGTCCTTCACCAGTGGACAGTATTCACTCTCTTTCTGCAGGACAGTCTCAGGGCTTCTTAGTGAACAGCCAGGTTCCAGGACTTCTTCAACAAAAGGACTGTCTTTCACCAGTGGACAAATCTGGCAAAATAACATCAAAACAGACAGACAAAGTACCAGCAAAACAGCCATGTCTCCTCAGTCCTTGGCAGCTCCGGGGGCAGGTCTCAAAAGTCCAGGGCAATTCAAAGCGGCCACCAGCAATTCTCTTAGTCTCTCTCTCTCCATGAGGTGCTGCTTCCAAAAAGATCTTCAGCCTCTCTCTTGTCTCTCCAAATCTACGTCACCAGCTCCTCCCAGTTCAGGACTTTCTTTTCACATCAACAAGTCCATCCCACAGGTGGGATTAACAAGCTCTGGGTTTTAATACAATCAATTTGAAAACCAAGCCAATACAGGGGAATCTTTAATTGCCATTACTATCACAGGGTGTTAAAGTGTCTGAGGTCAGAACCGAACTCGGGTCCTCCTGACTCTGGGGCTGGTGCTAGTAATTTTCTTTTTTAATGTTTGCCCAAAGCTATAGCACAAATCAGGGGAAGTTGATGGCTAATTCAGGAGGGAAGAAAAATCAAAAGAAAAAAAAATTAAATGAGAAATTACCTTAGATTTAACTCATTACCGTTATACTAATTATATCAAGAAATATAACACTTTTTTCTGGAAGAAGAATTTAAAATAATAACTTTTACTAACAGTTATGCCCCTATTTTGTTGGGTTAATAAATTCATGATTTTTTTTTTACCAAGGGATAACTTAGTAATCAGATAGTTCTTCTGACCTTACCTATAGTGTGAAGGAAAAAAAAAACATGGAAAATCATAGACTTTTCAATTAGCAAAGTTTGTTAATTCCATTTCAGAATCCCTAGCTTCCTTTATTCCTACTAATATCACCACCATAGTCACTCTCCTCAAGACTTCTCACCTGGAATATTTTAAGGACTTCTCATTGTCAAGCTGACTCCAATTTCTCTTTTCTCTCATTCTATTGCCAAATGATTTTCCTTTCCATTAAGTCTCATCACATAAACCTACTGTGCAAAACTTTTCAGTAACACAACATTAACTATGAAATTGAATACAATTTTTTTAAAGCAACTGGGGTTAAGTAACTTGCTCAAGGTTACATATAGGGCCAGGTGTTTATGGGTGTGGTGCTAAGTATCTGAGACCGGATTTGATCCCCAGGTCATCCCCACACTGGGGCCAGTCCTCTTACTCCCTGTGCTTACTGGCCGCCCCTGAATACAATCTTATTATTTTAGTCATTCTGATTTTTACTTTAACAGGTCTTTTCTTTTTAAAAAAAATTATTTTGACTTTTTTCTTCTAAAATTTTCATTTCCAAATTCTCTCCCTCCCTTCCGTCTCCTTCCTCACTCACTCACTAGAAAGCCATGATAACAATTATGTTTGCAAAGTGATTCAAAATATTTCCACATTAACCATTTTTAAAGCAAGAAAAATAAAGTGAGGAAATCATATGTCAATTTACATTCCAACTTCATCAAATTTCTCTCTGCAGGTAAACAGCATTTTCTGGAATTGTCTTTGATTATTGTACTGATGAGAATAGCCAAGGCTTTCATAGTTGATCATCAGTTAAAAGAAAAAAAATTACTGTATACAATTCTCACCCAGTTCTTCTCACTTCCCTTTGGATCAATTTATATAGGTCTTTCCATGTTAGCATTTTTTCCCCTGAAACTAACCCCTCATAATTTCTTTTTTTTTTCTATTTATTAATTTATTTTAATTTTAAACATTCACTTCCACAACATTTGGAGTTACAAATTTTCTTCCCATCTCTCCCCTATGCCCCACCCCAAGATGGCAAGCATTCCAATTACCCCTTTGACCATTTTGCCCTCCCTTTTATCACACACCTCTTCTCTTGTCCCCTTCCCCTCTATTTTCTTGTAGGAAAAGATAGATTTCTATATCCCATTGCCTGTATATCTTAATTCCCAGTTTCATTTAAAACAATTTTTTAACATTTGTTTTTAAAACTCTGAATTCCATATTCTTTCCCTTATTCCCTCCCCACCCACCCTCATTGAGAAGTCAAGTAATTCAATATAATTTATACATGTGTAGTAGTGCAGAACACTTCCATAGTAATACTTTGTGAGACTAACTATATTTCCCCCCATCCTATCCCACCTATGCTTTATTCTATTCTCTTTTTTGCTTCTGTCCTCCTCAAAAGTATTTGCTTCTGATTGCCCCCTCTTTCCATTTGCCTTCCCTTCTATCAATCTCCCTTTTCCCATATACCCTGCATTCCCTACCCTTAAAATAGATTTTCACACCCAATTGAGCCTGTATGTTATTCCCTCCTTAAGCAAAATTCAATAAGAGTAAGGTTCACTCATTCCTTCTCACCTCCCCCCTCTTTCCCTCCACTGTGAAAATTTTTTCTTGTCTCTTTTATGTAGGATAATTTACCCCATTCTACCTCTCCCTTTCTCCTTCTCCCAATACATTCCTCTGTCACCCCTTATTTTTTGTTTTTGCATATCAGCCTTCATATTCAACTCACCATGTGCCCTCTGTTTCTCTGTCTCTCTCCCACTCTGTCTCTCTCTATATACATGTACATATACACATACATGTGCATATGCATATACATACATGTGCACACACACAATGCAAATGCACTGGGTATACATATGCATATACATATGCACATATACATTTACACACATGCATATACATACATGCACATATACATACACACATCTATATTCTATCCACCTATCCTAATACTGAGAAAGGTCTCAACAGTAACACATCATCTCTCCATGTGAGAATGCAAAAATCTCAACTTTTATAATTCCCTTTTGATTTCTCTTTCCTGTTTATCTTTTCATGCTTTTCTTGATTCTTGTATTTGAAAGTCAAATTTTCTATTCAACTCAGAATGCTTCAAAGTCCTCTATTTCATTGAATTTCCAATTTTCCCCCTGAAGGATTATATTCAGTTTTGCTGGATAGGTGATTTTCGCTTTTAATCCTAACCCTTTGTAACAGCAAGCACCCTAGCAGACCCATCATGGCTGCTAGCACAGGTTTTTGATTTGCTTTTCCAAAGGAAAGCAACTCAAATGGGGTAACAGTCATACTTTAATTAAACATATATCATTTACCTACTTCAGGGGAAAAAGTTGGCACCCTGAACTTCAGAAAAAATACAAACAGAATTCAAACAGAGAAAATAACACTATTAAACAAATCAAGATTCCAGGCTGCTAGCTGCCTGATTATCACGTACATACAGTGTTAGTTACCAGAGAGAGAAGCACCTGGGTTTTCAAAGCCAGGGGGATAAAAAACTTCCAGCCCCAAAGCACAACCTCACATCAGGGAATATTATATAGCCTTCTCCAGGGTCAGAGAGAGTGGGTCACAACCTCTTGACCCACTGCCCTTATTAGAAAGTAACAAAAGATGGGTCTTCCTTTAAAACAAACCTCCCCTAAGTAATCTTCTCTTGTTGGGCTCCACTCTGCCCTTTAGCAAACTCCTCCCACCACAGGCTACATGAGATCACATTCAGTTTATTGGGGGTAGAGTATATTTTCAAATCAGGGAAGGTCCTCAAATTTCCTTAGACTTATTAAAGGGCAGTGAATATCTTCAAATTCCCATTCCCATTACACATGTGTATATGTAGGTATATATATAGATGGATGTATATGTGTATGCATGTATATATATGTATGGATGTGTGTATGCATGTGTGCATGTGTATGGATGTGTGTATGCAAGTATGTATGTGTGTATATGCATGTGTATATGTGTATGTATGTGAGCGTATGTAATTGAAGTTTTTATTAGAGAAACTTGTTGTAAAATAATTTTCCCAGTTTCCCCTTTTCCTTTGAATTTTGGCTGCTTTAAATTTGTAGAAAACAAAAATTAATGTAATTAAAATTATCCATTTTACTTCCTGTGATCCTTTCTATCTCTTGTTTGGTCATAATCTGTTCCTTTATCCATAGATCTGACAGGTATATTTTCCATACTCCCTAAATTTTCTTATGATATCACCCATTATGTCTAAAGCTTTCAAATATTGTGTGAAATATCTACACCAAGTTTCCTTCAAATACTTTCTAAATCATACTTTCTTAACCCCAAAACTTTGATCTTTAGGTTTATGAAACATTCCATTACTATAGCTATTTATGACTATGTATTTGCCTAATCTTTTCCACTGATCCACCATTCTATTTCCTAGCCAGTACAAAAAATGTTTTCATTATTACTACTTTGTAATATAGTTTGATATCTGGAACTGCTAGGTTACCTTCCTTCACTATTTTTTTTATTCATTCTCTTGATATTATTGAACTTTTAATCTTTACCCTTTCATTATTTTAATTCAACCTACTCATGAGTAATTATTATTTCTCCAATTAATTATATCTGTAGTTATTTGTGTTTTGTAATTATATGCATATAGTCCCTGGGTTTGTCATCAAAAGTTAGGCTTCCAAATATTTTATATTTTATGTGGTTGTTTTCAATATAATTACTTTTTCTATCCCCTTTTTCTGGATTTTGTTGGTAGTATATAAAAATGCTGTTGATTTATATGGGGGTTTTTTGATCTTGTAAATTGCTATGTTTTTTATATATTCAACTAACTTTTTCATTAATTCTCTAAGGTTCTCTGTGTATGCAATCATACTCTGTAATAAGAGAAAGGGTTTTTTTCTCATTATTTATTTTTCTTCCTCTATTTTATTTTTCCTTGTCTAATTGCTGTAGCTAGAATTTTTTTAATACAATATTGAATGAGAATGGTGATGACTGCATACCTTTTCAGACTTTTCCAATGAATTTATTGGATTTGCTGATTTTTTCCCTCTTTTGTTCATCTGGATACTTACATTTCTAATTCTGATTCAACTTTTTAGCATGTTAACACTAACTTCTCTATCACAAGTCATACAGAACAGAAATTAGCATTTGTACAGTTGTAGCATTTGTTTTATTAATAGGCAAGTTTCCTGAAAAGTCTATCAGCAACATTAAAATGGTCTGAAGGTTCCATAGCACTGTCATTACAAATAAGGAATAGGAAATGTACTTGTGGATTCATTGTTTAAAAATGTACCAAACCTCAATAGCCTTGCCAATTACCAGTCAGGAAAGTAGCAGGATTTACATTTCTTCCAGAACTCTTTAAAGTGAGAGTACTTTGGAAGCCAGACTCTTCAAAGCTAAATCTATAAACAGGGTTATTGAGTGTTCTTTAGGTAATTTCCCAAGTAAATATGCTAAAAAAAAAAGACTTTGTGAAATCATTTGAAATAGGTTGTATTTAAATGATATTTGAAATACAACTCTAAATTTTGAAGGCAATTTATGAACTCGAGATTTCATATGTACAATACTGTCCTATATCTCTTCTAAAAAAAATCTGATATTGTCTACACTTAAGAAGTATACCACTGTAACTTCTGGAAAGGATTATAGGAACACAAATCTTAATATCAGCAATTCACTTCTTGATTGGACAGGATACCTGGATTCTTTTTAGTGAAGAGGTTTATTTGCCTTCCATTTGAAAAGGCTTGGGAGTGGGTGGGGTAGAGGTGGTATCAAAGAGTTGAATCTACATAACAACAGTTAAGTTCAATTTGGAAGGCTGTGCCAAGTGCTAAATTAAGTGAATTACATTTATTTAGAACTTGATGGGCTACAGTTTATGTTTTAAAATATTAAAAATCTCTAATTTGAGAGAAAGGTAGAGAAGGAGTAAGAAGGCTTAGGACAGTCTTTTAAAAAATCATGTTTCATTATTTGTTTCTGTACTCAAAGGGATAGTAATCTGATAAAGTGCTTTGAAGATGTGAAGATTTTGCCCTGGTTTATTAATTCATGAGTAACTAATGCCAGAAGGGTTTTAACAGTTGTACAAAGATCAATTCTCCTTGTACAGTCCAGCACTGCTTCCAACTACTAAACTTGTTTATTTATCCACGATGAATTTAAGCTGAGTTTTTTAAAGTCCATCTAAAATGTACACAAAACAATGAATCCTTAAACAACTAGAAGAAAACATTCGTATGTAGTAACATTTTGTCACTTGTTTATCATGTTTGAATTCTGAATATACAGTAGAATTTTAAAGCTACAAGGAAATAGAGAGGTTGATCTAACCCCTTCAAATTACCGAACATGCTTATTTTGAATAATTTCCTCTCCTATTTCAATCTGCTTATAGTCATTTTCTATAACAGTGGCATTCAGATCCGCACTTGCTAGAACCACAATCGGAACATTCACAGAAGCACATGAAGCAATCTTCACCAAGCCAGTCACAGAGATCCATCCCACACAATACAGGAGGCCCTGGCTCACACAGACTTTGGTCTTTGGCGGTATCACTTGCCTGTCTGAATTGGTTACTTTAGTCTGCCTTCTTTTCTCCCTTCTTAGATCTATAACCCAATAAAAGCCAATGTGGTATAGAGACAATAGCTCCTAGAAACCAGAGCCAAAAGAACTAACTTCTCATCGTGGATCCAATGATGATTAGTTTAGGGATCAAGGGAAATCTTTTAATAATTCTAAAACGCAGGTTCCAGCCCCTTCCTCTGGAATAAAGAGGTGGCTGAGGCAGTGGCTGCAATGGCAGGAACAGCACCTGCAGCAGCAGTGGCTGCTTTTGAATTCAGTTTGCTTTCCTGTATTTGCAGACTGCAAGGATCACAGAACTTTCACCATTCTTACCTTTCCTGGCCTCCCAACTTGGCTCCTGTCCAGCTATCCCACAGCACCTCAGAACCCAACCCATCATAGTCATGAAATAACAACAGCTCCTGCGAGTAGCAACCCACAACATGGCCCTCCCCCTTAATGTCTTTTAGGGCAAGATGGATTTCTATACCCCAGTGTCTGTATATCCTATTTCCCTGTTGCATGTAAAAATAATTTTTTAACATTTGTTTTTAAAACCTTGAGTTCCAGATTCTCTTCCCTCCTCCCTCCTCAGCCACCCCCACTGAGAAGACAAAGAGATTCAATATAGAACATATATGTGTAGTTATGCAGAACATTTCCATAGTAGTCATATTGTGAAATACTAACTATATTTCCCTCCAACCTATGCTGCCTCCCATTTAGTCTATTTTTTTTCCTTTGACTCTGTCCCTTTTCAAAAATCTTTGCTTCTAACTAATACCTCCCCCAATCTGTCCTCCCTTCTATCATTCCACCTCTTAGCCCCTTTGCCCCTACTTTCCTGTAGGTAAGATATCCAATTGAGAGTGTATATTATTCCCTCCTCAAGCCAAATCCAATGAGAGTAAGATTGACTCATTCTCTTTCACCTCCCTGCTCTTTCCCTTCATTGTAAGAGTTTTCTCTTGCCTCTGTGTGATAATTTACCCTGTTCTATCTCTCCCTTTCTCTTTTCCCCAATGTAGTCCTCTCTCACCTCTCAATTTTATTTTTATATACCATTCCATCATATTCAATGTACCCTGGGCCCTCTATGTATACACACACAAACACATATTCCCTTCAACTATCTTAATTCTGAGAAAAGTTTCATGAGTTACAAATACCATCTTTCCATGTAGGAATGTAAACAATTCAACTTTAATAAGTTTGTTATGATTTCTCTTTCATGTTTATATTTTCATGCTTCACTTCTTGTATTTGAAAGTGAAATTCTCTGTTCAACTCTTTTCATCAAGAATCCTTAAAAGTACTCTATTTCATTAAATATCCATATTTTCCCCTGAAATATTATACTCAGTTTTGCTGGGTAGGTGATGCTTGGTTTTAATCCTAGCCCCTTTGATTTCCAGAATATAATATTCCAAGCTTTTAGATCCCTTAAGGTAGAAGCTGCTAGGTATTGTGTTCTCCTGCTTGTGTTTCCACAATACTCAAATTGTTTCTTTCTGACTGTTTGCAATATTTTCTCCTTGACCTGGTGTAGCAGCAAGCACCCCAGCATACCCAGGGTGGCTGCCAACACAGGTTCAACACAGCAACACAGGTTGCTTTTCTAAAGGAAAGCAACTCAAAATGGATTAACAATCTTGCTTTTATCAATCAAAAATATTACTTACCTAGTCCATGGGGAAAAGGTGAGCACCCGGAACTTCAGAGTATACAGTCAGAAACATTTCGAGCAGACAGGCCTCAAACTGTCCAACCATTGCATCCATACCACATCACAGTTACTAGAGATGGAAGTATCAACATCTGGGTTTTTCAAAGCTGGGGGGGGCTCTCAATGGCTGCCCAGAGATACATCTGGTCAAATCACACAACACTTCTCAAAGTGAGCCCCAAAGCAAAGCCTCCCATCAGAGATTATATAGCCTTCTCCTGGGTCAGAGAATATAACAAGCCTCTTGACCCACTGTCCAATCACAAAGCACCAAAGTGTGGGCCTTCCTGAAAAACAAGCCTCCGACCACAGGCTCCAACCAAGTGCACTTAACCTATGGGAAGGTGCTGAAGATCTTAAAAATTTAAAATTCCTATAACACATTGGAACTCTGGAATTTGGCTGTAATATTCGTAGTAGTTTTCTTTCGGGGATCTTTTTCAAGAGGCAAATGTGGAATGCTTTCAATTTCTGTTTTGCTCTCTGGTTCTAGAATATCAGGGCAGTTTTCCTTGATAATTTCTTGAAAGATGATGTGTAGGCTCTTTTTTTGATCATGGCTTTCAGGTAGTCCAATAATTTTTAAATTATCTCTCCTGGGCCTATTTTCCAGGTCAGTGGTTTTTCCAGTGAGATATTTCATGCCACCTTCTACATAGTCTTTGTTTTGTATCTGTTTCATAATATCTTAATTTCTCATAAAGTTATTAACTTCCATTTACTCCATTCTAATTTTGATGGAATTATTTTCTTCAGTGAGCTTTTTAACTTCCTTTTCCATCTTTAAAATTCTGCTTTTTAAGGCATTTTTCTCCTCATTGGCTTTTTGTACCTATTTTACTATTTGATTTAGTCTACTTTTTAAGGTGTTATTTCCTTCAGTATTTTTTTGGGTCTCCTTTAACAAGCTGTTCACTCATTTTTCATGATTTTCTTGCATTACTCTCATTTCTCTTCCCAATATTTCCTCTACTTCTCTTGATTTTCAAAATCCTTCTTGAGCTCCTCCATGGCCTGAGACCAAATCATATATATATATATTTATATATATATATTTTTTCTTTTTTAAGCAATCTGGGTTAAGTAACTTGCTCAAGGTTACATGGACAGTTATTTCTGGGTGTAGTGCTGAGTATCTGAGCCCAGATTTGATCCCCAGGTCATCCCAACACTGGAGCTGGTGCTTTTACTTGCTGAGCCACCTGGCTGCCCCTAAGCAATTGGGATTAAGTAACTTGCTCAAGGTTACACAGCCAGGTGTTTCTGGGTGGGTGCTAAGTGTCTGAGCCCAGGATTCGATCTCCAGGTCATTCTGACACTGGAGCCGGTGCTCTTACTCTCTCTTCCACCTGGCCACCCCTAAATCATATTTTCTTGAAGGCTTTTAACTTTGTTGTCTTCTGGTACTATGTTTTGATTTTCTTTATCACCAAAGGAAGATTCTATAGTCTGATTTCTTTTCCTCTTTTTCGTCTTTTTGCCAACCCGTTACTTGACTTTTGAGCTCTTTGCCATGGTAGAACTCTGCTTCCACAGTGGAGAGTGCTGTGTCCCAAATTTGTCGGGTTTTGTGTAGCTATGTCAGAGCTACTTCTAGGCACCTGCCTCAGAACTGTGAGGAGTACTCCCTCTCTACACCTGCTACAAGCTCTGCCATGCCAACGCTGCAACAAAGATCCCAGGAGGGCAAAGAAAGAGAATCTTGCCTCAGCACCAGCAAAGAGATTGCTGCATTTGCACTCTGATCAGCTGCTTGGTCCCCCTACCATCTTTCGGAATGGAACTCTGGAAGTAGCCACTGCTGCTGCTGTTCCTGCTGCTTTTGCTGCAGCTATCACCTCTGCCACCTGAAGGGCAGGGGCTGGAACCTGAGTTTTAGGATTGTTAAATGATTTCACATGATCCCTAAAACTAATCATAATTGGATCCACAATGTGAAGTTAGTTCTTTTGGCTCTGGGTTCAAAGAATTTTTCTCTATATACCACATTGGTTTTTATTGGGTTATAGATCTAATCCTTCACCCCACACACACCCTCCCCCCTCCCCATTGAATTGTAAGCTCTCTGTTGAGCAAGGTCAAATTCACATGCTTTGCTTGTAGCTGTCTTAAAAAGTATGGTGAATAACAAATGTTAGTGGAATTGTTAAATATAATATATGGATTTAGAAATTTATAAGATGGTTGATTATCTCATTTGGATGTCATAAGTTTGATAAGGAATATATGCATTTTACTAGAGAGGAAACATAAGTACAGAAGATTCATATGTATCACTGGTAGTAATGAATGTGACAATAGCTGGTATCCCAAGAACCTGGGTATTCTAACTCTTAAACCTGTGTTTTCTGCTTTTCACCATACTTCTAACTTTAGAATTTTCAAATAAATGAAGACTGGAAAAACAAAATAGAAAGACTATATATAATACACATGTAGGGGTTATCAAGTGGATAATATGTCAGATAAAGTCATAAACTGTAATACAGAATAGAAATTCCTGAACAGTTTAATCTTCTTTTTAAATTTTGCAAGAAATAAATTTTGGAAACACTGTTATTCTTGTTAGCCTCAGGTAGCACCTTCTGTTTTCTTTTCTTAGGTGATAAGGTATCAAGATACATAAGTTTAACTCTCCCTGAATTATACTTGGGTCATTTTCAGGCATGATGATGACTGCCTCCAGGAGAGAGAGAACAAGGGAAAACAGAATTGCCCTCCCCCTCCCGCAATTACTTTCACTTAGTATTTTCTGTAGGCTCAGAAGCAGCTATTGCAAAAGCATTAGGCAGTGACAGAGGTGTGAAGTATATCTAGACCAGGGGATCATTACTGATTACTTCTTCTGGTACTAAACAGGGTAAAGTCTGCAAGGAGAATAAAGTAATATACAAGTTAGCACTGACATTTAGTGAAAATATTAGTATTATGGGTATTTCTTTATTAATATTGCCCATAGTGTAGTCCCTCTATCAATACCAATTACATGACTTTTATGACTAAATATATGACTTTTGAAAGCACTTGTGGCTAGACATTTTGCTAACATGCCACATACCAGCCTTCTCTCAATATAGCTAGGCTTGTCCTTGGGAGAACCAACATGCATTTCAATACTGCGTCTGCACTAGAAAAAAATACACTTGAGACACAAATAAAATTAAAATAAGGGTCTTGAGAAGAATTAAATATTCTTCAAATGAAGTAAAAAGAGGCAGAGGTAGCAACCATGATCTCAGACGAAGTAAAAGCCAAATTAGACATAATTAGAAGAGATAAACTGGGAAAATATATTTTGCTAAAAGCTGCCAATGACAACAAAGTAATATCAAAACATTTTTCCACAAGTTTCTTTGATAAAGTCATGCTTTTTAAAATATATGCTGAGTATAGAGCTGAATCAAATTTATGAAAAATAAGTCATTATTCAATTGATAAATGATCAAAAAACAGGCAGATTTCAGAAGAAATCAAAGTTATTTCTACTCATATGAAAGACTCTAAATAATTATTTTTTAAAATTATGACATGAACTTATTTTTAAATAGCAAATTACATGCAAACTAATATTAGAATTTATTTGTTTTTAATTTTGAGTTCTAAATTTTTCTAGCTCCCACCTTCTTAAATTGGTGATCAACTCAATGTAGGTTTTATATGTCCAATAGTTTTAAATCATTGTATTACTGAGAAGAGCTATGTCATTCAGAGTTGGGTATCATATATGTTGTTGTTATTGTGTGCTTTGGTCTCCTGGTCCTGCTGAATTCACTTTGCTTTAGTTCATACAAGTCTTCCCAGATTTTTCTGAAATCTGCTTGCTCATCATTTCTTATGACACAATAGTATTCCCAAATATTTTGTACTATATTCAGTTATTTTTAATGGAATTTCTCTATCTCTTGCTCTAAGTCATTATTTATTATTTATTAGAGAGATGTAAATCAAATCAACCCTGAGAGGCCACCTCAAACCTAGCAGAAACAACAAATGCCAGAAGACATGAGGGGAAAATATATACACTAATGAAGTGCTGGTAAAGTAGTAAAAGGATCTGACCATTCTGGAGAACAATTAGGAATGAGCACCAAAAGGCTATAAAAGTGTGCATACCCTTTCACCCAGCAATACCACTACTATATGTGTATTCCAAAGAGAGGAAAGAAAAAGGGAAAGGATCTATATGTAAAATAAATTTTTAAAGCAACTCTTCTTGTGATTTCAAAGAATTAGAAATTGAGGGAATGTTTATCAGTTTGTGGCACATGATTGTGATGGATTACTTTCATTTTATGTAAATGATGAGATGATGGTTTCAGAAGAAAAAAAATATTCCAAGACTTACATGAGCTAATGTAAAGTGAAAATAAGCAGGAACTCATTGTGCACAGTAACAGAAATGTTTTAATGAGGATCAACTATAAAAGACTTGACTACTCTGATCAATTCAATGATCCAACCCCATCTGGGAGTGATCATAATGATAAAGAAAATGCTAATCTCCTTGAAAGAGAGAACTGATGAAATCAGAGTGCAAACTGAAGTATAATTTTCTCATTTTATTTTTTTGCCTTTTTTGAAATACGGCTTATATGGCAACATGCTTTACATTATTCTATCCATATAATTGATGTCATATTGCTTGCTTTCTCAATGAGTAAGATAGAATATAGGAGGGAGAGAGAGAATTTGAAACTGAAAAGTTAAAAAGAAACATATGTTTAAATAAATAATGTTAATTTTTTTAAAAAAAGAAATGACATGCAGGATTGTTTCAGAAAGAAAGAAAAACTGAAGCATTAGATGAATTTAGACAAAGTAAAATGCGAACTAGGAGAATATTTTACACAGTGATAGCAATACTGTAGAGATGCTCAATTGTGAAGATTTAGCTATTCTGATCAAGACAATGATCCATGATTATTCCAAAGGACTCATAATGAAAAAATGCTATGCAAGTCTAGTGGGAGAACTGAAAAACTCTAAGTTCAGTTTCAATCATTTCACTTTTTTTATTTTAATGTTAGTTTTGAGTTTTTTCTTTTGTAACATGTATAATAGATATATGTTTTTTCCTGATTTCACATGTATAATCAGTATCATTACATGTTTCTCAAGGGATTTGAAGGGGACAGGAAGAAATAACTTGGTACTCAAAATTTTTAAAAATTCTTCTCTTATTTGGTTTTATGTCCTCTTTACCATTTTTCATCCCAGCTGGTACAATCCGTCCTTATAACCTGACTAATGTATAATGTGAAAGTATTTACAGATCCTATACTTGACTATATGCCGCCTTGGGGGGGAGGGGAGGGAGGGGGACAAAATGTGAAACTCAAGGAATTCTGGAATTGAATCCTTTAAACTAAATTTAAAAATGAATGCTAAATTTTAAAAAATATAATTGAGGAATATTTTATGATAAATATATATTTTTAAAAAGAAACCTAAGAAGTCATCCCGTCTATTACTCTCATTTTACAAATGAAGATATGGAAGCCAAGTAAGATAAAATTATTTGTTCATGGTCACCTAGGGAGTGTATGGGAGAAACATGATTCAAATCCTCATCTCTTTCTCTAAATTAAACCATACAGATTAGTATTATTCCTTTTCTGGTCCGTTTAAAAGTCTTTTTTTTTTTCTGAAAAGGAGAGACACAGCACACACACAACGAAATCATACTGAGATATCATTCACTGATGTTAATGTAACTGATATAGTGAGAACGTCCATGTATATTAATTAGATAATTAGTCCCTTTTCTTCTAATCTGGGATAAGCCAAAACACATATTATGTCCAAGAAGAAGATAATCAGTTCTACAAGTCTTCAGACAGAACTGAAAAGCTCTTAAACAAAGAAGTTTATATTATTTTATGTCTCAGGTAGCAAAGGGAGCTTGAACCATATACAAAAGCATTTTTAAAAAATTCACATTAATGTGAATAAATTCATAAGTGTCAACCCTAAACATCTATATGACAACATGGAGTCAGTGGGGAAAAAAATGAACATTATTGGTCCTGGAATTGGTAAGGTCTGTATTAAAATTTCAACTCAGTCAGTGACCATTTTCAAAGTACTTCAACTTTTGGTGTCTTGGTCACTACTCCAAATAGTAGCAAAAACATATGTGTTAGAGAGAGTTGTAGTTACTAATGCTAATGTAAGGTTTATGTAAAGTGCTTTGAAAACTTTAAAGTGAAATGAGCATATCCCAGGTACCTCTAAATATAACAATCATGAATTCTAGTTTTGGGGAAATTCTTTAGGTACTTATTGGTTGCATTAAAGTCATTGATTGTTCTTGTTGGTTTTATTTTCTCATCACCCCTTATACCTCTGGGGGATGTAGCCAAGAATGACCAGCTTATCAAATATAGATTTACTTCACTGAAAACTCCTTTAGGGAAGAACACTCTTGTCCTCATAACATCAATACTTAGTATCCCTGGATTCTTAATAATATGTATCCCTGACAGACATCACAATAGGCACTTAATGAATTGATAATTGATTGATCGATGCTACAGGGACTGGAGCAGAGAAAGCCAGAAGAGATTTACTATTTTTTTGGATTTTTTAAAATTTTACACATAGAAGCAAGCGCCCTAGCATACCCAGGATGGTCGCTAGCACAGGTTCTTAGATCTGCTTTTCTAGAGTAAAGCAACACAAAATGGGTTAATAATCTTACTTTAATCAAACATGTATCATTTACCTAGTTCAGGGGAAAATGTCAACACCCTGAACTTTGGAGAATACAAACAGAATGCAAACCATTACATCCATACCTAGTTACCAGAGAGGGAAGCACCAACATCTAGGTTTTCAAAGCTGGGGGGCTCAATGGCTGCCCAGAGTCTCATCTGGCCAGATCACACAACAATTCCCAAAGTGAGCCCCAAAGTAAAACCTCACATCAGGGTATATATAGCTTTCTTTTGTCTCATAGAATGTAACAACCCTCTTGACCCACTGCCCAATCACAAAGTAACAAGGTGTGGGCATTTCTGAAAAAAGAAGCCTCCCTCAATAGGCTCCATGTGACCACATTCAGCCCATTAGCAGGGAGAGTATATTTTCAAATCAGGGAAGATTCTCAGAGTCACTTAAGTCTATCAAAGGGTCAAGGGTCAGGGAAGATCTTCAGATTCCCATTCCAAAAATGCACACTTAAATACAAAATGAAAAAAATACACATTATCTTGCATATAGCAGAACAAAAGAGAGAAATCTATATAAAATAATACATTTCCATTTCAAGAAAACCTATATAATAAAGACAATATACTATTTTCAAAGCTTCCCAGATTTTCTGTGCTTCTTTGTTTTGTTGTTGTTGTTGTCATTGTTGTCGTTGTTCTCTGCTGTGTAATTTTTACTTTATTTTTCTCTTCCATCCCCTGCCCCCCAAAAAACACTATAATTAAGTGTTAATTCACACACATATGTAAATGCAAAGATATCTATAAACATGCGCATATATACATATAAATATATACTCATACATGTATGTTTAAGGAAATACTATGCTAATTTCCTTGTATGATCTGTTTCTTTGAGTGTGGATAGCAACTTCCTTCATAAGTTCTAGTCTTTCCATGTTTTTTTTTCTTTTTCTTTTTTTCTAAATCAATCAGTTTATCATTTCATATATGACAGAAATATTTTTTTTCTGACTTCAAACAGTGTTTTCCTTTATAAGAACTTTGAAATTAACTTTGGTATTTATAATAGTCAGAATGACTTTGTTGTTCAAATCTGTTCTTAATACAATACTTTTTTTTATTATATAGAATTTTTTCTTCCTTCTGCTCTTTTCACTCTTCATTATTTCATGAATATCTCTCCAGTATTTTTCTAAAATCATTGAGTTCAACATTTCTTTTAGCAGAATAATATTCCATCATGAACATATATCACAATTTGTTCAGCCAATTGCCCAATTGATAGGTGTCCTCACCATTTCTAATTCTTTGCCGCCACAAAGAGAGCTGCTATAAATATTTTAGAACATACAAGTATTTTTTTTCCTTATTCCCTAATGATATTGGGAAACTGACTTGATAATGATATTGCTGGGTCAAAGGGCATAAGCAGTTTAATAACTTTGAGCATAATTCTAAATCTCTCTGCAAAATGTTTGGTTAATTCACAGACCCAAAAACAATGAGTTAAGGCCCTCATTTTTATTCATTCCCTCTAAAGTTTGTCACTTTTCTCTTCTACCATTTAGCCAATCTGGTAGGTATAAAATGGTATCTCAATGTTGTTTTAATTGCATTTCTATAATAAATAATAGTTTAGAGCATTTTTCATATGTCTAAAAATTGTTTACTTTCTTCTTCAGGAAATTGTCTTTTTATATCCTTTGACCTATTGTGGAATGATCAGCAACATTCTCATAGATTTGATAAAGCTCGTTATATATTTGAGATATAAGATATTTATGTTAGGAGCTAGCTATAAAAATTTCCCCAGTTTTCTATTTTCCTACTGATCTTGGCTACTTTTGTTTTACTAAAAAAATTGTAATTAAATGTGATCAAAATTCTCCATTTTATATGTCACAGCACTCTCTATCTCTTGCTGTCTCATATATTGTTCACCTTTCTATAAGTCTGATGTTCCATGTTCTTCAGAATTTCTTGTAATATCTCCCTGTATGGCTAGGGCATGTATCCATGTTGACCTTATATTGATAAATAATGTAAGATATTATTAGTCCATGCCCAATTTCTGCCAGACTGCTTTCCAGCTTTTCCTACATTTTTTTTATCAAATAATGAATCTTTATCCCCCAAAACTAAAGTCTTTACACTTGTCAAGCACTGGGTAACTATACTTTCTTCTGTAGATTGTATGTATACTCTGTTCCACTGATATACCTTTCTGTTTCTCATCCACTAGTATTTCTGATAATTACTGACTTACAATATAGTTTAAGATCTAGTAATGTTAAAATTCCTTTTTTTTATTTTTCCACATTAGTTCCTTTGATATTCTTGATTTTTTAAAATAAATTTTGTTATTATTTTTTCTAGCTTTGTAAAATATTGGGGGGGGTTTAATTGGGATAGTATTGACTATAAAGATTAATTTTGGTAAAATTGTCATTTTTATTATATTGACCCTGTCTACTCATGAAGAATGACTATTTCTCCATTTTTTAAATCTGATTTTATTTTTGTACAAAGATTTAAAAAATATAATGGATTTATTCATACATATTCTGGGTTAATTTTCATAAATACATTCCCTCATATTTTATATTGTCTGGAGATTTTTAAAATGGGATATCTCTAACTATCTTTTTCTGGAGGATCCTTTTGTTAATGCTGATGATTTATGTGGGTTTACTGTATATCCTGCTATTTTGGTTCTTTGCGCATCATCTGCAAAAAAGAGATAGTTTTACTACCTCAGTCCCTATTCTGAAGCCTTGTATTCCTTTTATTTTCTTATTTTTGTTGCTAGGATTTCCTATACGATATTGAATAATATTGGTGAGAGTGGGCATCCTTGTTTCACACCTGCTCTTGATGTGAAGACTTCTAGCTTATCTCTGTTACAAATAATGCTTATTAATGATTTTAGGTAAATGCTTCTTAACAATTTAAGGAAAAGTACACTTATGCCTATACTTTTGAGTTTTTTTAAATAAAATTGAATGTTGTATTTTATCAAATGCTTTTTCTGCATCTATTGATATAATATGATTTTTATTGTCTTTATAATTGATATCATCAATTACATTAATAATGTTCCTTATGTTAAACCATGCCTGTATTTCTTGTATGAATCCTGCTATATTCAGTAAAGAAATTGGTCTATAATTTTTTTTCTGTTTTTACTTTTTCTAGTTTATGTATCAGTATCATCTTTGTTTTATAAAAGGAATTCCATATGGTTTACTGTTCTAAAAAATAAAGTATAAGATGAACTTGAAGACTGATTCAGGAAATGCCCAGTAAGGATTTTATTCATTAAAAATGTAAACTGCTTAAGACTAGGAATTATTTCATCCTTTTTATTTGAATTTCCCAATAATTAGCACTGTCCTTGGCACATACCAGTGACAAAATATGTGTTTGTTGGTTGTTTGAAGCCAGATATCAAAATCTGACATTTATTTTAAGAGGAAATCTTATGATTCATCCAGGGGGCCCTGGGCCAGAGTTGGTGGCCACAAACAGGTGGACAGAGTTTGTGTCATGTCCCAGAACTTTTACAGAGTGATTATTTTTGTCATCAGCTTCTTATCTCTCATGTGGACTTCCTTTAAACCCATCCATTTCTAGTCTCTGATTTGGCCTGTGGAGTACAAGCTGTAACGAGATACAAATCAGGCTGACATTGCCAAAGTAGTGAAAGGCATTGAGTCACCACAATTAAAATTGCATTTGATCTACTTGGAAAGAAGTAAAAAAGAATTCTGTCAGATACAAAAGGGGAAAAAAAGTATTTTGTTTTGTTTGGTTTTGGGGTTTTTTTTGCTTTTTATTCCACTACAAATGAAGATCACCTCTTTGGAATAATGGGCAGATGAGACAAAAATCTTGTATTATAGTAAACAGTTTCCATATCAATTTCAAGAATTATTATAACTTTGTTCTGAAGGTATGCAATATCCATGAAACAAATTATTCTTTCAGGGTTTGTGTGTGTGTGTGTGTGTGTGTGTGTGTGTGTGTGTGTGTGTGTGTGTGTGTGTGTGTGTGAGGGGAGAGGGGGTAAGGGGGGGTTGTAACTAAAATCCTCCTTCTTGGTTGATCTGATAGTGGACAAATTTATTATTCAGTTTTTATCAACAAGGAGTTGGATGTTAATGTGGGAAGTCCAGCAGATTTGGAAATGTTCATTCTTTGTATTGTATTTTGGTTTTTCCATTTCTCAAATAAGATACTGAAATGAAGATAATGCTAAGCTGTGTCATTGAGTACTGGAAAAATGTAAGAGCCAAGACAGTACTTTAGGACTACTTGTTATACTATAACAAGGTTTGTAATTTTTCACTAGGTATTATGGAAGGTAAGTACTTTCATTTTAAAATTATATAATTTAATTATATTATATAATTTATACATAATATATAATATACTTTTAAATTATATTATATAATTTAATTTTATATTAAGGGATATAAAGGGGAGGCATCAAGGTACAATAGCAAGTGAAATGGCATTACTACATCAGAAGACCTAGATTCAAGATTCAATTCTTCCATTTCCTACTTATGTGATCTTCAATTTTCAAAATATTTCTGCTGTCACTTAATTTCAATAGAAATTGGTAGTGCTTTGTACATTAGAAATAATTTTAACCTTGATACAGTATTTCAATAAAATATATAATTTTTTTCTCTTTTTGTTGAATTGTTGAAACAGTATCCAACTTCACCAGTTGCACGTTGTTGTTTTAATTTCCCCACATCCCCTCTAACATTTGTCATTTCTCTTTTCTTTCATAATAGTCCATCTGATAGGTATGTCATGCTAACTAAGAGTTGTTTTAATTTTCACTTTTCTAATCAATGATTATTTAGAGCATTTTTATATAACTAAAGATAGGTCTAATTTCTTTATCTAAAAACTCTTTGTTCATATTATTTGATCATTTATCAATTGAGGAATGGCTCTCATTTCTTTAAATTTGACTCTGTTTTCCTTAAGTTTGAGAAATGAAGTTTTTATCAGATAAACTCACTGTAATTTTTTTCACAGTAACGATGATCAACTAACTGTTTCCTTTTATTCTATTATTCCTGTTTATCCTACTCTCTGTCTCTCTGTGTCTCTTTCTCCCTCTGTCTCTGTCTCTTTCTCTGTCTCTGTCTGTCTGCCTGTCTGTCTGTCTGTCTGTCTCTGTCTTTCTCTGTCTCTCTCTGTCTCTCTCTCTGTCTCTGTCTCTGTCTCTCTCTGTCTCTCTCTGTCTCTGTCTCTGTCTCTCTCTGTCTCTCTCTCTCTCTCTGTCTCTCTGTCTCTCTCTCTCTCTGTGTCTCTCTCTCTCTCTCTCTGTCTGTCTCTCTCTCTCTCTCTCCTTTTACACTGTCCATTCTCAAAAGCATTTTGCTTCTGACTTTTACTTCCCTCAAATTGGTCTTCCTTCTATCAGTACCCTCCCCTTCTATTATCAACTTCCCACCTAAATTTCCTGTATGGTAAGATACTGTATATGCAACTGCATGTGTTCTTCTTCTTTGACCTATTTCCATTGAGAGTGATGTTCATGTGCTTCCCTACTCTTTTCTCTTATTTTTGTCCTCCACTGTAAAGTCTCTTTAAGGCCTCTTTGATTTCAGATAATTTAGCCCATACTACCTCTCCTTTCTAACTTCTCCCAGGGCATTTTTATTTCTCATCACATATTTTTTATTTTATCTTTTTTAATAATTGTGCCATCACTTTCAACTCATACCTGTACTTTCTGTCTATGTATATGTCTTTAAACTTCCCTACTAATGAAACAGTTTTAAAAATTACAAGTGTAATTTTCTCATGTAGGAATGTAAACAGTTTAAACTTATTGAATCTTTTGGCATTGTTTTCCTATTTATTGTTTTATGCTTCTTTTAAGTCTTTGAAAGTCAAATTTTCTATCCAATTCTGGTGCTTTTATTATGAATACTTTAAAGTCCTCTATTTTATTAAATTTCCATTTCCATCCTTAACTATTATACTTAGTTTTGCTCAGGAGGTGATTCTTGGTTGCAATTCTAGCTCTTTTGCCTCCAGGATATCAACATCCATGCCCTGGGATCTTTTTCTTTTTTGCTTTTTTTTTGAGGGGGGAGGGCAGGGCAATTGGGGTTAAGTGACTTGCCCAAGGTCACATGGCTAGTAAGTGTTAAGTGCCTGAGACTGGATTTGAACTCAGGTCCTCCTGACTCCAGTAGTGGTGCTCTATTTACTGAGCCACCTAGCCACTCCAACCTGTGATCTTTTAATATGGAAGCTATTAAATCTTATGTTATCCCGTGACTATACAATATTTGAATTGTTTCTTTTTTACTGCTTTCAGTATTTTTTTTCCTTGACCTGCGGGTTCTGCATTTAGCTATAATATTCCTTGGAGTTTTCATTTTGGGATCTCTTTCAAGGGGTGATTGGTGGATTCTTTCAGTTTCTGTTTTGTGCTCTGGTTCTAGAATACCAAAGGAATTTTCCTTGATAATTTCTTGAAAGATGAATTCTAAGGTATTTTTTATCATGGTTTTCAGGTAATACCAAAATTTTTAAATTATCTTTCCTCAATCTATTTTCCATGTCAGTTGTTTTTCCAATAAGATAGTCCACATGTTCTATTTTTTTCAAACCCTTTAATTTTCTTTGATTGTTTATTTTTCATGAAGTCATTAGCTTGCAGCTCCCCAATTCTACTTTTTAAGGAATTATTTCTTTAGTCAGTTTTTATATACCCTTTTCCATTTAATCAGTTCTGCTTTTTAAAAGACATTCTTCTCTTCATTGGCTTTTTTTTTAACCTTTTGGGTTTGTATATTTTTAAGATGTTATTTCCTTCAGCATTTACTTGTTCTACTGTCCCAAGCTGTTGGTTCTTTTTTTTCTTGATTTTCTTGCCTCACTTTCATTTTGCTTCCAAATTTTTCTTCTATCTCTGTTACTTGATTTTTAACATCCTTTTTGAGTTGTTCCGTGCCTGAGATCAATTCACATTTTTTTCTTTGAGATTTTGGATGCAGGAATTTTGACTTTGTTGTCTTGTTCTGACTGTGTATTTTGATTTTCCTTATTACCATAATAAGTCTCTGCAGTCAGAATTTTTTTTTCTATTGGATCATTTTCCAACCTATTTTTTGACTTTTAACTATATGTGTAAGTGGGACTCTGCTTCTGATGTGGAGGGGACACTGTCCCAAGCTTCAGTGGTTTTCAGGGATTATCCTGGCTCTTCCAAAGTATTATGATTTTGTCAGAGGTATGTTTACTACTCTCCTATACTATGCACTGGTTTGTGAGTGACCACAAGAACTCTTTTCAGCCCTGGAACAATAACCAGGGTCCCTGAATCCCTGTGGCTAAAAGTTCTGCTATGCCTATGATCCTCCTCACCTTGGGACTGAGATCCAGGGCTATGACCCAGATCTAAGTTTAAGTAATGTAAGAGAGTCATGCCCCCAGTACCAGTAAAGGGAATCCTGCTTATCTCCTTATCACCCTCTGTCCAATCTCCTTACTCTCTGACAGGTCGAGAAGCTGTAATTGCTACCACTGATGCAGTCACTCCTAGACCTGCTCCTCATTTCCTGGGGCACAGTCTCTGACAGTGTGGCCTGCTCCTCTTTCAACAAGGTACAACTCACTTTCCAGGTAACCTTCCAAGTTGTCTTGGCTGAAAAATTATTTCATTCCATATTTTTGTGGGTTCTGCCACTAAAAAAAAATTCTTTAGAGTCATTATTTAAAGATATTTGAAGAGGTCTTTGAGAGAACTCATGTGAGTCCTGGCCTTTACTTTAACATCTTTACAAATTAATATATAATGTTGCCAAGAAAACAGAGAGTAATCAAGATGTGGGTGAAAGATGGTAGCTTTAATTTTAGGTAGTATTATGAAGAGAGCTATTTTTTTTTATATTTTATGAATTTTAATGCATCTGAATCAAATATTCTCATTAAAGTTAAAAAAATCTCATTTGTGTTTGTCATAACCTTGAAAAGTGAACAATAAAGTAACAATAAAAGAACCTTTGTCATATTGCTCATTAGTGTACATCTGAATAAGAGGCATGAAGAACTAATTGAAGAATATGGTTTCCTTTCAGTTCCATTAACAGTAATTTCTTTCCTTTCTTTTTATGTCAAGAAAATGTCAAGTGTCCCTAATTATGTCACACAGGAGAAATGTGAAGCATGACCACCAGAATTAGTGTCATTAAACAAACAAAAAGGGGTAATGGCAATGTTCTTCTTAGCAGTTGAATGTATACATGTACTTTTATTTGCATGTGTATGTTACTTGTCATTTCACTAGGAAAAGGGAATTTCAATTTAAAAATCCTGAAGAAATACTTTACCAGTACAGAGCAATAACAGTTGTTTTATTTTTAATTATTTTCTGTTTGCTTTCCTGCCTTTAATTTGTAGTGTCAAAAAGTTGCCTGGGGAACTTAGAGAGTGCTCAGGATCAAATAGACACTATGTCTCAGAGGCAGGAATTGAGTCTTCATTTTCTTAACTCAAAAAATCTCTCGCCACTCCACCAAACTAACTTTCTGTTAATAATTTAGCAATTTACATTTACATAACATTCAGCAATAGAAACAAAAAGAGAAAAAAATAACTAAAATTTGTCAAAAGGATATAGGTAATTGACCTGGAAACCAGACAGATTTGGGTTTAAGTCTTACATCTTATATATTTTGTGTGTTTGGTTAAGTCACTTAGTGTCTCATTGCTTTAGGAAATTGCTCTAGGAAATGCCTTCATACTAAAATATAAGTTTCAGAGGAGGTGCATAAATGTACTGGTAGAGGGATTTTTCTTGCCAAGACTTTCCCAATATCAGTGAAATTACAGATCTAGACTTTATACTTACAGAATCATTACTATAATCTTACTCCATTCTACTTTCCAAATTTTGTGGAATCCTGCTACACAACCTCCATTACCCAAAGACAGAAACAAAAGAAGGGATCATCCCATCAAATCTATTTACTTCAACTGCAATACAGGTCAGGCCCTAAATGATCATATAGATAATGCATGGAAAAGTCAGGAGTAAAATCCAGATGAATATTTCAGTGCTGCTTTGCACTAATCGATCTAACTAGCTTGTAATCATTCCATATGATGATTTGGAATTTGGGGAAGCTATTCTTTGTAAATATTGTTTAGATACTAGAACTCATATAACTGACTCTGGTTTTAAAATTCATTTTAAAGCATGACCTAATTGCCCCTTTCAATCCAATACTTAATTTTCTTTAATCCATTGAATAAAAAATGCTATATGGCAACCATTGTGATAAGCCCTAGGTATGTGAACATACAAATAAAAGGAGTTTCTGCCTTTAAGATACACATCCTAGTAGGAGAAAAATAGTACATTGTAAAGCCAATCTCAAGCAGCTCTCCAGAAGACTGCTGCTGTGAACAGCTTTCAAGGTCGTTATTACACAGTATAGTAAGCTATCTATTTATTCAGTAACAAAATAAGGCAAAAAATTCACAGAAATTATAATACAGCATTTACAATGTTATGGCTTTATAATTTATCACTAAAGTGGCCACATAGTTTTCACTAAAGTGGTCACATAGTTTTAGAAAAAGTACATTCATTTAGTAACTCAATCATTCTTTTTTTTTTAAAAGAAATTGGGGTTAAATAACTTGCTCAAGGTTACACAACCAGTTATTTCTGGGTGTGGTGCTAAGTATCTGAGCCCAGATTTGATCCCCAGGTCATCTTAACACTGGGGCCGGAGCACATACTCGCTGTGCTACCTGGCCGCTCATAGCTCAATCATTCTTAAGGAGGCAAGCCTCCTTAATTGACACAAAGTACAGAGGTCAAAAGTTTTCCACCCCTAGGTCACATTGTCTTAATCCCTTCAGTCAAAAATTCTTCTTTCTTCTGGATTGGAGATTAGTTTCCAATAATTCTTAATTAATAAGTCCTTAATTCAATCATGTAAATGTAAAGGTCCAAGTTCTCCACCCCTAGTAAATCATGATCTCAGTTTGCCTTAAATACCCAAGAAGAAGTCTTTTCATCTTGACTCAAGGCTGGCTCTCCACTTCCATGGTTCTCCTTCCATGGTCCCAGCTCCTGCCAGTTCCTTGTTGTCCAACTCCTTCTCCAATTCCTATTCCATACTATTCCACTCAAGTCCTTCACAGTTTCTTTTCCTGGGAAGACAAGGCTTAACAAAGTCACAATAACTTTCAAACACATTGCCAGCATCTTCATCAATTCACTTTCAGCTTGTGAAATCAACATAGACCCAACAAGGTCTGAAGAATCAGCACAAATCATTAGTATAATCCAAGGACCTCTGTCAGGAAGACCCTCCTCCAGGATTTCTGTGAATATACAACAAGAAAATCCTCTTTTAGGGCTTCAAAATCAGCAGCAAGGTCCCAGGGTTTCTGTAACAACAGCACCATCCTCTATTAGCAGACAAATCTGACAAAGTAACATCAAAACAGATAGACAAAGTACTGGCACCAAAGTCATGCTTCCTCCCAGTTCTACTCTCTTCTTATTTCTTAGAAGTTCTCAATTTGGTTCTCAGAAGAAGTTCTCAGCCCTTTCCCCCAAGATGGTGCTGAAGGTGAAGAAGGAAGTCACTGTCCCCCCCAAGACAGAAACCAAGTCCAAGGCTTTGAAGGCCAAGAAGGTGTTGTTGAAGGGTGTCCATAGGCACAAAAAGAAGATCTGAACATCCCCCACCTTCTGGTGGCCCAAGACACTAAGATTTCGAAGACAGCCCAAATACCCTCAGAAAAGTGCCCCTTGGCGAAACAAGCTTCATCACTATGCCATCTTTAATTTCCTTTGACCACTGAGTCTGTTATGAAGAAGACTGAGGACAACAACACCCTAGTCTTCATTGCGGACATCAAGGCCAAGAAGCATCAGATCAAGCAGGCCATAAAGAAGCTGTATGACATCAGTGTGGCCAAGGTCAACACATTGATCTAGCCTGATGGAGAGAAGAAGGCCTATATCCGTCTTGTTCCAGACTATGATGCTTTAGATGTTGCCAACAAATTGGAATCATCTAACATACTGTGTCCATCTGTGTCTTGTTCCACCTACAATAAAAAAGTTTTCCAGAAAAAAAAAGTTCTCAGAAGAAATTCTGGTGCCAGAAGTTCTGTTCTCCATTCTGTTCTGAATTTGTAATAGTTCTCAGAAGTTCTCAGGATCCTGGAAATTTTTTCTCTTTATCAGTCATTCTTGTTCCAGGCACTTCTCTCTCTCTCTCCAGAAGTTATGGCTCTCTATCTTGAGCTTCTCCTTATATATGGTATTATCTCCTCCTTGCCTCACCCCTTCCTGTTACATCAGCAAGTCTGTCCCACTATGGGATTCACAAGTTCTGAGTCTTAATACTTAACACAATCATTAACTTGGAACTAAATGCTAAGTACCTGTTTCATGGCAAATACAAGCGGCAGGGAAGATCTTCAAATTCCTGTTACCGTTGTATACACTTGAGGAGATATGGCCATGAAAGGAATTTTAGGCACGGGACACAAAAGAGATGCAGATTTGGCACAAAGGTCAGTTATTTGATACACACTTTCCGGAAGTAATTTTGTTATAGATTCGATCATTTTCTCTAAAGTAAGAAATCAAAAGCAAGATGGCCTGCTATAAAGCGAAGCACAAGCAGCTCTCCAGAGAACTGCTATTGTGAATAGATCTAAGGTTTTAATCACATAGTATAATGAACTCTCTGTTTATTCAGCAGTAAACTAAAACAAAACATTCATAGAAACCAAAGTACAGCACTCACAATGCTATAACATAACAACTTATCACTAAAGTGGCCACATAGTTTTAAACAAAATATATCATCCAGGATACAAAATACAAAGGTCTCCCACCCCTATGTCACCTTGTCTTAATCTTGTCAGTGAGAAAGTCTTCATTCCAGCAGAGGCAGGCTTGAAAGGCCAGCGGCCAGCAGAGGCTGTCCCGGAAGGCAAGCAGCTGCCAGAGGCAGGTCCAGAAGAGGCGTGATCAACTTTGGGAGCAAGTCATCCCAGCAACCACAAGGGCCACAACCAGGCCTATCACCAAAGGGCTGGGACTGGAAAGAGAAAGGTAAGATGGCCCCAAATGCAGGGGCCATCTGTCCAGGACAGCAAATACTCCTGGGGCTACCACTTCATAGCCCAGAAATAATAAAAAACAAACAAACAAAAAAACAACCCTATCAGAAGCTCCAAAGACCAAGATGAAAGAATGAACCTCACCTGCTCCAAACCCTGCACCACCCTCTGACCCTGAAAACATAGTGACTATTGCCCCAGGGCAAAACCCTCTACAGTAAAGGCTTGGGATCCCTAGAGGAAGGGCGTGGCTAGGGCCCTGCCTCAAAATGGGTAGAAAGAAGACCACAAAGACTCTGGAGTCCTACTATACTCAGAGGGAGGAAACAAACTCAGAGGGAGACAATGTAGACTCCACACCCACACCTGAAACATCAACAGGGAAGGGGTCCCAAGCACAGAAAGCTCTCCTAGATGAGCTCAAAAGGAACTTTGAAAACCAAATGAGATAGAAGAAAAAATTAATAATTCTCTCAAAACCAACATTGCAGAATTAGAAAAACATTAAAACGAAGAAAACATCTCTCTAAAAAGAAAAGTGTATGATATGGAAAAGGAGCTCCAAAAATTAACCAAGGAAAATGATTTGCTAAAAACTAGAATCAAGCAAATTGAAACAAATAACTCCATGAGGAACAGAGAATTAGTCAAACAAAACAACAAGAATGAAAAATTAGAAAAAGAGGTAAAATACCACAACAGAAACATAACTGACTTGGAAAACAGATCCAGGAGATATAATCTGGGAATCATAGGCCTACCAGAAAATCATGATGAAAAAATGAGCCTGGACTACATTCTCCAAGAGCTCATTAAGGAAAACTGCCCTGAGATACTAGAACCTGAGGGTAAAATAGAAATCAAGAGAATACACCGGACACCTGCTAAAAGAGATACCAAAATGAAATGTCCTTGAAATGTTGTGGCCAAACTCAAGAACTACCAGGTAAAAGAGAAAATACTTCAAGCAGCCAGAAAGAAAGAATTCAAATATCGAGGGTCCACAGTGAGGATCACACAGGATTTGTAAGCCTCTACACTGAAAGATTGGAGGCATTGGAATACAATTTTCTGCAAGGCAAAAGAGGTTGAGTTACAACCAAGGATCACATACCCAGTGAGACAGAGCCTATTCTTCCACGCAAAGAGATGGTCATTCAATAATATAACAGAGTTCCAACCCTTCCTGATTAAAAAGCCTGAGCTCAAATCCCAGGCTCAGACACTTAGCAGCCACCAAGAAACACCTGGCCGTGTAACTTTCAGCAAGTTACTTAACCCCAATTGCTTAGGTGCTGCCAGATGACTCAGTGAGTAAGAGCACCGGCTCCAGTGTTGGGATAACCTGGAGATCGAATCCCGGCTCAGACACTCATCACCACACCCAGAAATAAGTGTCTGTGTAACCTTGAGCAAGTTACTTAACCCCGATTACTTAAAAAAAATAAAAATAAAAAGCCAGAGCTCAATGGAAAATTCAACCTCCAATTCCAATTTGAAAGAGTGACATAGAAAGATAAACAAGGTAAACACATACACAAACACACATACACACACCCTGCTATTTAAAAAGAGCAAACTGTTTATAAAGAAGTAGAGGGTATGAGTATAAAATTCAAAAAAATGACAATTACAAAAATTCTTATTCAGGGCTACAAAGGGACTGCAATGGAACAAGAGGATTGAATGAAGTGCAAAAGGGTAAATTATGCCACATAAAGAGCCATAAAAACTATAGCAGAGGAAATGAAGTGAGGGAGATGGGAATCATATGAGCTTTCCTTCCATTGGTTCTGGTGCAAGGAAGGAATAACCAGTTAAGCATAGGACTCTATGGAGAAGAAAAGCAAAAAGAATCATTTTAGAGGGAAAGAGAGGAGGGAGAGGAGCTTCGCATGAGATTTGTTTCTGTCACTATTGGTGCGATGAAGAAATAACATGGTTCATTAAGTATAAAAAATATCATACAGACAGTAGGATGGAGAAAGGGCTACAAAAGGGGGGGGAGTAATATGGAGGGAAGAAGTAAGGGAGAAGGGGAGGAAAAGGAAGGGGAGCTGATAAGGGAATATTGATGGAGGCGGTGGTCAAAAGAAAAACTGTTAAGGGGGAGAAGGGAGAAGGGGGAAAATATGAGCATTAACAGGGGAGGGAATAGGATGGAGGGAAAGAAACAGATAACAATCATAACTGTAAATGTGAGTGGAATGAACTCTCCCAAAAAATGGAGATGGATAGCAGAATGGATTAGAAATCATAATCCTACAATATGTTGTTTAGAAGAAACACATCTGAAACAGAGGGGTAAACACAGGGTAAAGCTTAAAGGCTGGAGTAAAATATATCATGCCTCAGCTAAAGAAAAAAAAGCAGGGGTAGCAATCCTTATCTCAGATAAAGTAAAAGCAAAAATCAAGCTAATTAAAGAGATAAGGAAGGAAACGATATCCTGTTAAAAGGCACCATCGAGAATGAAGCTATATCATTACTTAACATATATGCGCCAAGTGGTATAACATCCAAATGCCTAGAGGAGAAGGTAAAGGAATTAGAGGAAGAAATAGATAGCAAAATTATATTAGTGGGAGACCTTAATCTCCCCCTCTCTGAACTTGATAAATCCAACCTCAAAATAAACAAGAAAGAAGTTAAGGAGGCAAACAGAATTTTAGAGAGGATAGGTATGATATCTCTCTGGAGAAAACTGAGTGGAAATAAAAAGGAATATAGTTCCTTCTCAGCAGCTCATGGCACATACTCCAAAATTCTATGTAGTAAGGCAGAAATATTAAATGCATCCTTCTCAGGTCATGATGCAATAAAAATCATATGCAATAAAAGCCATGGAGAGAGAGAGATTAAGAACTAATTGGAAATTGAACAATTTAATCCTAAAAAATGATTGTGTCAAACAAGAAATTATAGAAACAAAGAGTAATTTCATTCAAGAGAATGATAATAATGAGACAACATAGCAAAATTTGTGGGATGCATTAAAGGCAGTTCTTAGGGGAAATTTTATATCCCTGAGTGCATACATGATTAAATTAGAGAAAAGGGAGGCCAACAAATTGGGCATGCAATTGAAAATCCAAGCAAAAGAACAAATTCAATATCCCCAATTAAATACTAAATTAGAAATATTGAAAACCAATGGAGAGATTAATAAAATTGAAATTAAGAAAACTATTGAATTAATAAATAAAACTAAGAGCTGGTTTTACAAAAAAAAACAATAAAATTGATAGACTCTTAGTCAATATGAAAAAAAGAAAGAAGAAGAGCAAATTATGAGTATCAAAAATGAAAAGGGTGAATCTACCTCCAATAAAGAGGAAATTAAAACAATGACTAGGAATTATTTTTCCCAACTGTATGCACATAAATTTGACAATCTTAGGGAATGAGATGAGTATTAACAAAAATACAAGTTGCCCAGATTAACTGAAGAGGAAGTAAATTGCTTAAATAACCCCATCTCAGAAAAAGAAATTGAACAAACCATCAGTAAACTCCGTAGGAAAAAATCTCCAGGGTCAGATGGATTGACTAGCAAATTCACTAAAACATTTAAAGAACAATTGATTCCAATTCTCTACAAACTATTTGGCAAAATTAGTGAAGAAGGAGTCCTAACATTCTTTTTATGACACAAATATGGGACTGATACCTAAATCAGGAAGAGACAAAACAGAGAAAGAAAATTATAGACCAATCTTCCTCATGAATATAGATGCAAAAATTCTAAATAAAATATTAGTAAAAAGACTACAGCAATTTATCTCAAGAATAATACACTTTGATCAGGTAGTATTTATTCCAGGAATGCAAGGATAGTTTAATCATAGGAAAACCATCAGTATAATTGATCATATCAACAATAAAACTAGCAGAAACCACATGATTATCTTAAGAGAGGCATAAAAGTCTTTTGACAAAATAGAACATCCATTCCCATTAAAAACATTAGAAAGTACAGGATTAAATGGAGCCTTCCTTAAAATGATAGGTAGCATCTATTTAAATCCATCATCAAGTATTATATGTAAAGGGGATAAGCTAGAACCATTTCCCATGAGATCAGGGGTGAAACAAGGGTGTCCACTATCACCCCTCTTCATAAATCTGGTACTAGAAATGTTAGCAGTAACAATTAGAGAGGAAAAAGAAATCAAAGGAATCAAATTAGGCAAAGAAGAGACCAAGCTATCCCTCTTTGCAGATGATATGATGATATACTTAGAGAATCCTAGAGAATCAAGTAAAAAACTACTTGAGACAATAAATATATTTGGCAAAGTTTCAGGATATAAAGTAAACCCACATAAATCCTCAGCATTCCTCTATAGTTCCAATGAAATTCAACAGCAAATGATAGAAATAGAAATCCCATTTAAAGTTACTGTAGACATTATAAAATATTTGGGAATCTACCTGCCAAAACAAACCCAGGACCTATATGACCAATATAACTACAAAACAATTTTCACACAAATAAAGTCAGATCTAACTAATTGGAAAAATATCAGTTGCTCATGGCTAGGTCAAGCTAATATAATAATAATGACAATTATATAAATTAAATTATATATTTAGTGCCATAGCAATTAATTTACCAAAAAAGTACTTTATAGATCTAGAAAAAATAGTAATAAAATTCATTTGGAAAAATAAATGGTCCAGAATATCAAGGGAATTAATGAAAAGAAATGCTAGGGAAGGTGGACTAGCTATACCAGATTTCAATTTGTATTATAAAGCAGCAGTCATCAAAAGTACTTGGTATTAGCTGAAGAATAGAGAAGTGGATCAATGGAATAGATTAGGCACACAAGATTCAGAAGTCAATGACTATAGTAATCTATTGTTTGATAAACCCCAAGACCCCGGTTTTTGGAATAAGATCTCACTATTTGACAAAAACTGCTGGGAAAACTGGAACATAATATGGAAGAAACTGGGTATATACCATTATCTAACACCATATACCAAAATCAAGTCTAAATGGGTGCATGATATAGGCATAAAGGTTGATACAGTAAACAGTCTTGGAAAATGACGAATAGTTTACCTGTCAGATTTGTGGAGAGGGAAAGACTTGATGACTAAATAAGAATTAGAGAACATTAAAAATGTAAAATGGATAATTTTCACTACATGAAATTGTAAAGCTTCTGTGCAAACAAAGCCAATGTAACCAAGATTAAGAGGGAAGTGGGAAATTGGGAAAGAATTTTTACAACCTATGTCTCTGACAAAGGACTCATTTCTAAAATATATAGAGAATTGAGTCAAATTTATAAAAATACAAATCATTCCCCAATTGCTAAATGGTCAAAGGATATGAACAGGCAATTTCCAGCGAAAGGAATTAAAGATATCTATGAGCACATGAAGAAATGCTCTAAATCACTATTGATTAGAGAAATGCAAATCAAAACAACTCTGAGGTACCACATCTCAGCAGTCAGATTGGCTAAGGTGATAAAACAGGAAAAGGACAAATGCTGGAGAGGATGTGGGCAAATTGGAACATTAATGCATTGCTGGTGTAGTTGTGAACTGATCCAGCCTTTCTGGAGAGAAATCTGGAATTATGTCCAAAGGGCTATAAATAATTGCATATCCTTTGAGCCAGCAATACCACTCCTAGGGTTATATCCCAAAGAGATCATAGAAGTGGGAGGAAGACCCATATGTACAAAAATGTTTATAGCAGCTCTTTTTGTAGTGGCAAAGAATTGGAAATTAATGGGGTGCCCACCAATTGGGGAATGGTTGAACAAGTTGTGGCATATGCATTTTATGGAATACTAGTGTGCTATAAGAAACGAGGAGTGGATGGACTTCGTATTTACCTGGAGAGGCTTATACTTACTTATGCTGAGTGAGAAGAGTGGAACCAGGAGAAATTTGTACACAATTACAGACAAAACATATGTGTGATGACCAGCTTTGAAAGACTGGACTCTTCTCAGCAATGCAGTGATATAAGTCAATCCCAAAAGACTCATGATGTAGAGAAATGTGTGCACCCAGAGAAAGAACTAGAAAGAACTGCATTTATATCCAGATGGAAACAAAATACCTGATCTTTTTCCTTTTCTCATTTGATTTTATTCCCTCTTTACCATTTTTTCATTCCATCTGATACAATCCATCTTTATAACCTGTCTAATGTATAATGTGAAAATATTTACAGATTCTATACTTGATTGTATGCCGCCGGGGGAGGGAGGGGGAAACAAAGTGAAAATCAAGGAATTGTGGAATTGAATCTTGTAAACTAAAAGTAAACAAACAAATAAATTAAAAAAAAAAGTAAAACAAAAATAAGAAAATCTTCTTTCTTCTTGATTGGAGACTAGCTTCAATCATTCTTAATTAAATCATCCTTAAGGGGTACAAAGTACAAAGTTCTCTTCTGCTAGGTGAGAGTACATCATGATCTTGTCAGTCAGCACTAACTACCCAAGGAAAGGTCCTTTCTTCTTGGCTTATGGCTGGCTACCATATTCCATGGTTCCTCTTCTGTCATCCCAGCTCTTTCCAGAATTTGCCCTGCCATCACCTGGATTCACAAGTAGGAAGCTCTCAGCTCCATGTCCAGATCCACATCCATCTCCAAGTCCAGCTCCCATTCCATGTTGAAGCTCAGGGTGATCAGTCCTCCTCAAGATCCACAAAGTCTCTGTTTCTGTGAAGACAAAGTTTAACAGAATCACAACAACATTCATACATATTTCCGGCACCATCATCAATTCACTTTCTGCCTGTGAAATCAACACAGACCCACAAACAGGATCTGAGAAATCAATACAATCAACAGTATAGTCCCAGGACTTCTGAAAATGTGAGTAAAACCCTCCTCCAGGACTTCTGTAAACAGACAAGAAGAAAATCCTCTTTCATGGCTTCTGAACCAGCAGTAAGGTCCCAGGGCTTCTTTAACAACAGATACATGCTCTATCAGCAGACAGATGTGACAAAGTAACATCAACACAGAAAGACAAAGTGCTAGCCACCACAGCCATGCTTCCTCCCAGTTCTTCTCAGTTCCAGCTTGAGCTCCTAATGTTGTATGTTCTTTAGCTCCTCCCTGTTCCACCCACCTCCCACTGTGGGCTTCACAGTTTCTGTTGACAACAAAGATTTGACATAATCATGGGCAAAACTAAAAGACACTTTAACTGAAACAAGGTGCTAAGTACTCCTTTGTTTGGCATTACACAGGCAGAAGAGTGGGGTGTGAGTGAACAAGATGGCAATATGACTTAGATTAATGGTTGGACCATGGCTTGAGATATAGATAGAAAGCATGACCCACTTTGGGCATCAGCTAATTAACATAGTGGTCTATGTAGGATCTCAATGAGTGAATTAGCTTTGCCAAGAACTATGGAATTAGCGGACACAGAAACTCTTTTATTCAAGATGTGTCTCAGAAGCTTAAAGACCTTCTGCACCTTGATGTTATTCACCCAGCAACTTAAATCAATGAAGGAATGCACTTCAGTTCAGAAACTGGCCAAAGAGGGGTCATGCTAAGATTGGAAAAATTCCTCTATAAAATATAAAATTCCAGTGACTGAATGCTCGATACCTTACCTTAGCATGATACAATCAACTATTTTTTTAATTGAACCAAAAATGAAAATGTTTTAAGACTTGAAAAATAACTTAGAATAATCTGTCAAATAGAAAACTTATTTGATAGAAATGACAATGATGATAACTGACATTCATATAGCACTTTAAAGGACATAAAGTTTTTTTTGATCCTTACCTCAACCTTAAAATAGGTTCTCAAGGGAAATTGAGGTTATCAGATTTTGCAGGATACAAAGCCAGATTTCCTGACTCCAAATCTATTTTTCTATTCACTGAACCACATTTTCTCACTATGCAGCTGATTATCTTCCTTATGTATTTTTTTCAAGGAATTTTCATATATTTTCTACTTAATAAGACCTATGACTTCATTAGTCCAAGTAGTTTCCATTGAGGATCTAATTCTGTAGACCAATACAGTTCAACACTTTTTTTTGTAGTTTGTATTCTTAAGAATTGATTGGGGAAACTAAGAGGTTAAATGACTTACCCTGAATCATGCAATCAGAATGTGACAGAGACAGAACTTGAACCCAGTAATTGCTCCCTACTATCTCTCTATAATACCAAACTATTTCTATCAGAAATACATATATATATATATCACAAATATAATAATATACCTATTATTGAACTATATCACCCAGAGACACATACTTATCTATATAAATAAAAAAGGGGGAGGGAGAGAAGGGGGGAGAGAGAGGGAGAGATAGAGGCAGCTAGATGGAGCAGTGGATAGAACATCTTTGGCCTGAGGCCTTATTAGTTCTGTGACCCTAGGCAAATCAGTTAACTTCTGTTTGCCTCAAGTTACTCACCTATAAAATGTGTAGAATAATATCACCAACCTCCCAGGGTTGTTTGGAGGATCAGAAGAGATCACAATTGTAAAGCACTTAGGACAATAAAGCACACATAAAAAACTCTATGTAAAGGTTTGCCATTATGACTGTGATCATTATTATATACATTTATATGATGCAAATTATAAGTTATATATTGGGGAGAGAGGATGTCAGGAATTATTTTTTTTACTGATTAGAAGAGGAAAAGATAATTTTATCCAAACAGTGTTCAAAGGTACTGAACTTGTAATCCAGAATTTTAATATTTTTTGGGGCGGCTAGGTGGGGCAGTGAATAGAGCACCAGCCCTGGAGTCAGGAGGACCTGGGTTTGGATCTGGCCTCAGACACTTAACACAAAAAATATCCATGTGACCTTGGGCAAGTTGCTTAACCCCAATTGCCCTCCAAAAAAAAAAAGGCAAAAAAAATATAATATTTTCCTTCTGTTACTTATTCTTTTAAGCTTTGTGGCTAAAGTTTAAAGAAGTTCAAAATATTACAGGAGAAAATAAAATTAAGCCAGATAAATTTTGGGGTGGAATTTTTTCATTCTAATATACATTCATGATTACAAATTGAACTTTTGATTGTGGCGGCCAGGTAGTACAGCGAGTAAGAGCACCGTCTGCAGTGTCGGGATGAGCTGGGGATCAAATCCAGGCTTGGATACTTAGCACCACACCCAGAAATAACTGGCTGTGTAACCTTGAGCAAGTTACTTAACCCTGATTGCCTTAAACAAAAAAGAAATTGAAGTTTCACTTGCAAACTAAAATGTACCTTTCCTTCCTTTCTTCTACACCATCAAAAATATTCCATAACTATGGTAGTAATCATCATAGCTGTGAGTATGTGTGTCCCATTTGAATAACTAGTTCATATTTTTGATAATGTAAAATTCATTTGATCAGACCTCTGTAAGAAGACAGAAGTAATTTACAGTTATTTACATTTTAATCTCTTAAATGCATAGAAAATTTAAAAAATAGTTTCATGACTATAACATCTCATTAGTTGAGATAAATCAAACATATGTGTACATAAATGTAAATGTATATGTATATACCTATTCGTATGCATATGTATGTGTTTGTGTAATACATACATATATAATTTTATTTCATTTTTTTCTGATGAAGTCAAATGAGGAATTTATTAATATGATAGATTTGTGAAGTGGTTAACATAGTTTATTTGACATGTTGCCTCTTATGACATATTTTATCTGGATATTTGGAAAGACAGTTCAGATAAATAGGTAGATAAATAGATAAAGATATAGCTATAATTGATTTAGAAATAAGATTTTCTCACTGTTATCAATGTGAACTAAAATCAGAATCCAATTAACTTAGTATTTTGTCTGTTGTTTCTTTGACAGGAAGCTAGACTAGTACTACTAATAGTCAGGTCACCCAAAAAGATTCAGCTTTAAACACTTTCTAAAATGACCATATTACACTTTCATCTTTGTGTCTGTGTGAAAGGGGAGTTAAGTAGAAATTTGCTGCGAACAAATGCTTCTCCTTTAAAATCTAACAATTATATTGTGGATTTTTGCATAAATATGGATAGAAATATAGAAGAATTAATTAAAATTATTTTTCAATTCCTTTTCAAAAGTGAGGAGTCCATAACTTGAATGAGGTTGTTGTTTCAGTTTGCATTGTTATTAAGGAATTTGAGTGGTAATGAAGTCTTCAACAAGCTATTACCAAAATGGACTTCTAAACTGTGATTTTTTCAGTGTTGCATAAAAGCATTTGCCCATCAATCGTGTGGAGACTACAAAGTACTCGAGGAAAGCTGAGGTTTGCTAATCCAGCTTTTGTTAAGGAGCACTGGGAATGTCTGATCAGCAGAGAGTTCAAAGTTCAGAAGCAGAAAGTCTCTGTATTACTCAAACATTTAGGTTTGACAAAGTAAGTAAGACAAACACAAACTTTGATGTGGATGATGAATCGCAATGCAAACTAGCATACCTTTAAACTGTGATTCTCTGGCCTTGTTTCTTTTTTAAAGTTGCTTAACAGTGGTTTAGTGATGAAGTGGATATAAGAACAAAGCTTCTTTAGCAAATTAAATTCCCCATTTTACAATAATAATTTGATTTTGACAATTGTATTTTATGTCCTCCTGGGCTATTCTAGAAAATCACACACTAGCTTGACTTACATACTCTATCAGTCTGATTTGTTTTTACATTTTCATTCTCTAGCTAGTATAAAGCAAATGCAGATTATAGCCTTGTCAATGTATTCCAAGTGTGCTATTCCCAAATATGTTTTATGAGACATCATCATGTGTTGAATTTTATAACAAAACAGCCTATTGAAGACAAGGAGAAAAACATTATGGATCACTGCAAAACTTATATATAAAACCTGAATATATATGTTATGCATTCTTAAAGACATACTAAAACAGTAAATTGTCTTTGATTTTGTTGCAGAACAATCACAAAAAAGTACCTAATACACATTTCTCAATTTATTGTGAAGGAAAGAATTAAAATTTAGACTACAGTCACTCTATAGGGATAATTTTCCTTAAAATACATTAAAACATTTAGGAAACCTCCCCTTGAAAGCAGAGCATTTGATAACATCACCCTAAAATGATCATACTGCTAATCATTTGTTATATTAGCAGAATTGATTTGAAAATTCACAAACATTAGGGAAAAAGTTTCAATATAGCAAAATCTAAAAACTATAGATAATGCCCCTTATTCAGAAACTTTGAGGCCTTTGTGTAATTTACAAAAGTTGAGCTCCTGGGGATTCTTATTTAATACATGAAATGACATTCTTGTTTTTGACACAATGATTCTATAATAGGTTAAAGCAAACATTTTTAGAAAGCATAAATTCCCATTTTTTTAACAATAACTTGTTTATAACTATACTTTATGGACTTTGTTGATATTCCAAAAATTCACAGAACCCTTTCAAGCAAATTAATTGTACTTTTACATTATCTGGAGATCATATAAATCAAATGCAGATTATAAAATTTTTTATTTAACTTTTTGGCTCATAACAAAGAACATTGTTTTAACCATAGTAATTCTCCAAACAAGGAATCAGCTAACTTGTGAAACCATAAGATTATCATCTTTAAGTGGAAACTGGATGGAAATTTTATAGAGATCTTATAAATATGGTAATACTTTGATGAATACAGGTAGATTAAGAGATATCTAAAGTGCTTATCAATTTTAAAATTCTGTCATCCTGACTAAAAGAGGAGAGCAAAGATTGTGGATGACATACCTGCCAGGATATATTTAGAAAAAGAATATCCATTTTGTATATATGTATCTGAATAACATGTATCAATGCTTTATAAATTAAAATCAGATTTTTCAAGGACTTATGATTTTCCTGTACTCTTGATTAATATGCGAATTCCAATGTGTCTTAGTAAATGTTCCTCATGAATTGCTGTAGCGAAAAATAATGATAATTTTATGTTTGTGCATGTATGTCTCTGTCCATGTGCACACACATATATATGTGTACAAATACATAGAAATGCATATAAGCATGCATGTACATATACACACATATATGAAAGCTGAATATCTGTGATTATTATCTTCTCTTTAAACTTAATTATTCTGGTCTTTAGGAAATAAATATATTCTCTACCACTTAGTCCATTTTTAAAGCTTTGACTGTAACAAGAGGGCATATGCTCTAATTCACATGTTGTTTCTTGCTACCTATGTGACTTTGCAGAAGTCACTTAAACTCTTTAGACATCATTTTCATAATTGTAAAGAATGAGTGTGTGTGTGTGCGTGTGCTTGTCTGTCTGTGCAGGGTACACTGAATTATGTATATGGTCCTTTCAGAATTTACAAGCTTGTAGTCAAATGAAACATTTCCAGTTAAATAGAATTTATTAAAGCTTTTTGCATTATTATTGCACCCATCTTAAGCTCAGCATCAGCTTCGTGCCACTTACCTGAAGATTTTGGTAATGGCAGACTACAACTTTATTATTGCAGTATAAGTGGATAGATAGATGGATGGATAGATAGATGAATAAATAAATAAATGAACAAATAAATGAATAAATAAGTATTTTAAATGTTTTTGCTATGTAACAGAGAGTGCACTAGATACTGAGAATATGAATGAAAACGAGATAATTCCTGCCTTCAATAATCTTTATTCTAGTATATGAGTTAGTGCATATTGAGGGGTTGCCTTTTGCTCTAGGTCAGACATCACAGGTATTATAAATGCAACTGAATGAGTTAATTTTCATTCTCTTCTCAGATTCAATTATTATATTCATATGACTACTAAAGTAAAAGGAAGAAGGTATGGTAGAATGAGGAATAATTTCATGTAGCAGTTATCGCTCATCCTCAGTATTTTTTCTTTTTAAGTTATATTTTTAGTTAAATTTTATGTTTATTTTTAGTTTGCATCGTTCATTTCCACAAGAAGTTGAGTTAAAAATTTTCTCACCATTTTTCCCCTACCCAGCACCCCAAAACAGTGATCGCACTGAATACCCACTCCCCCAATCAGCTCTCTCCCATATCCTTCCCCATCCCCCCTCTGACTTTCCAGTAGGACATGGTGGATCTCTATGCCCCAGTGCCTGTATATCTTATTTCCTTATTTCCCACTTGCATGTAAAATAATATCAACATGTGTGTATATGTTTTAAACATTTGATTTTAAAATTTAAATTCCAGATTCTTTCCCTTCTTCTGTCATCGCCCACCCTTACTGGGAAGATAGGCAATTCAAAATAGGTTGTACATGTGTAGCTATGCAAAACATTTCCATAGTGAATATATTGTGAAAGACTGACTATATTTTCCTCCATCCTATCCCATCCCCCACTCATTCTTTTCTCTACTTTGATCCTGTTCCTTTTCAAAAGTGTGTGCTTCCAACTTCCCTCACCCCCAACCTGCCCTCCCTTCCATCATTCCTCCTTTCATTCCTTTTCCCCTACTCTCCTGTAGAGTGACATAGCCTATTGGTGTGTATGTCATTCCCTCCCAAGCTAAATTCAGTGAGAGTAAGGTTGACTCATTCCCTTTTGCCTCCCTGTTCTTCCCCTCCATTGTAACAGTTTTCCCTTGCCTCTTCTATATGAAATAATGTATCCCATTCTGTGTCTCCTCATCTCCTCTCATTATAATACTTTCTCACCTCTCAATTTCACCTTTTAAGTATCATCCTTTCCTATTCAATTGGTTCTGTGCCCTTGCTCAATGTATATCTGTACACATATATACACATACGCACATATGTATTAATATGCCCATATACCCTTCTATATAGACATATATGTAAGTATATATATATATGTATATACACACACATTTCTGTTCACTTCAACTATGCTCATATTGAGAAAAGTTTCATAAGTTACAATTATTGTTTTTCCATGTAGGAATGTTAATAGGTCAACTTTGATAAGTTCCTTATGATTTCTTTTCCCTGTTTACCTTCTCGTGCTTCTCTTGCTTCTTGTATCTGAATGTGAAATTTTCTATTCAACTCTGATTTTTCCATGATGAATGCTTGCAAGTCCTCTATTCCACTGAATGACCATATTTTCCCCTGAAACATGATACTCACTTTTGCTGGGTAGGTGATTCTTGGTTTTAATACTAGCTCCTTTGACCTCAGTAATATCATATTCCAAGACTTTATATCCCTCAGTGTAGAAGCTGCCTGATCCTGTGTTATCCTGATTGTGTTTCCACAATATTCAAATTGTTTCTTCTTGTCTGCTTTTAATATTTTCTCCTTGATCTGGGAACTATGGAACTTGGCTATAATATTCCTAAGACTTTTCTTTTTGGGATCTTTTTCAGGAAGTGATGGGTGGATTCTTTCAACCTCTATTTTGGCCTCTGGTTCTAAAACATCAGGGAAATTTTCCTTGAGAATTTCTTGAAAGATGATTTCTAGTTTGTTTGTTTGTTTTTTATCATGGCTTTAAGGTAGTTTAATAATTTTTAAATTATCTCTCTTAGATGTATTTTCCAGGTCACTGGTTTTTCCCATGAGGTATTTTACATTTCATGTTACTTTTTCATTTGTTTGGATATGTTTAATAGTGCCTTGATTTCTCATAAAGTCACTAGCTTCCATTTGTTCCAATCTAATTCTGAAGTACTGATTCTCTTCATTGAGCTTTTGAGATCCTTTTTCCATCTGGCAAATTTGGCTTTTTAAAGCATTCTTCTCCTTGTTGGATTTTTGAGCCTCTTTTGCCATTTGAGTTAGTCTATTTTAAGGTGTTATTTTCTTCAATCAGATTGTTGACTCTCATTTCATAATTTTATTGCACCATTCTCATTTCGGTTCCTAATTTTTCTTCCACTTCTCTTATTTGGTTTTCAAAATCCATCTTAAGCTCTTCTATGGCCAGCTCATATTTTTCTTGGAAATTTTTGGTGCAGGAGTTCTGTCTTTGCTATATTTCTCCTGTTCTATGCTTTGAACCTTTTTGCCCCCAAAACAGGAGTACAAAATCAGATTTCTGGGCTTACTTTGCTTCCTTTGCTTGCTCTCATTCTTAGTTTTTGAAGATGAGCAATAATATCAAAAGCGAATGTCTGTCTTGCTTGTGAAGTGGATTTAAGTGAAGCAGGGTTGCACAAACTTGTCAGCTTTACTCTCTTTTTCAGAGTCATCAAAGCCCAGTGGTGAGACAAAAGTCAAGATAACTGGTGATGGTCCATAATGTTTCTCATATACAGAGTAATTTTAAAGGCACATGGAAGAACTTTTATAGCCAGAAAGTCTGTTTACTACTAGAGGTAGCAATTTAAAAAGGGACAATAATACTCAGTGATCTCTAAAAATAAAGGAATAACCCTCAGATACTTCTTTCTGTGTTCTTCACTGGGATTCCAATAAGATGATAGCTGATTTAGCAAGCAAAGGTTCTTTATCAATTAATTAATAAATGAACGATTGTTAATGACTTTTAATGTGACAGATATTTTACTGGGTGCTGGAAATGTTTTTCCTGCTTGCAAATTATTATCCTGACTTGCAAGAGAAATTTGATTTCCTACTATCAACTCTTTAAATTGTTAACATTATGCCAACAACCAAAAATCTGATGACATGGATTTTAATAGTCCCACTAAATGCCTTCAAAATAAAATCTATAAGCCTACAATTTGCCATAAATGAATCATAACTTTAATGAATGTGGTAGATCATAGAAACAATAGTGACAACAATAACTGGAATTTATATAGAGCTTTAAGGTGTGTGGAGCACTTTGCAAATATTATCTCACTTTATCCCCATAATTCAGTTCAATTTATATTTATTAAATGCCTACTATATGCCAAGCACAGTGCTGAATACTTGGCATACAAAAATAGGGGGAAAAAAAAGAATAACATCCCCTCATTCCCTTAAGGAACTTACAATTGAATGAAGCAAGACAAAGAAAGCTAAAAAGCAGGGCAGGTGCACTAGGAAGGTCTGGTATGATTGAAACCAAATAGAGGTGCTGATGGGAAAAGGCGATTTCCTGAAAAAATATGCACCTTCTGCAAAGCAAAGCTTTTGGAGTTTATTGCTTTTTACTCCAGTCCTCCAATAAGAGGGGAGAGGCCACTGAAGGAGCTGAGAAGGTGTTGATTATCAAAAAATGAGTGAATCTGCATAGTGATAAGATTTCAGGTGATCGTCTTTTTCTGGGGGAGACATGATGTTCAGTGGAGTCCAAACTAAGCAGAAGTAATGATGGAAAATGGAGAGTCAAAACAACTCTCGGAGGTAGGTACTGTTATTATTTCCATTTTACAGATGAGGAAATTTATGTAGAAAGAACTTACATGACAGGATCATCAAACTGGCAAGTCTAATGTGGGATTTGAACTAAGATCTATCTAGATCACAGGTTCAGGGTTTCTATCCTCTGTATCACTCAGCAAGAGAAAAATAAATCTAGGAAGTTGTTGGAACCTGTAGCCCCTCTTTTAGTCTCAGGCAGGCTTTCTGAATTCAGGGCTGATGTAACAGGATACAGAGCAATCAGCAATATGTGCTTATGTAATCTGTGGTCAGGGAACCCTAAACTCTAGGAAGTGCCAAGGCACCCAGATTGTGTGCTGTCACACAATTAACCCTGTTACCTTGAGATTAATCTTGGGGCTAAGGGTAAGTGCGCAGGAGTATGCAAGTTGTTCTGGACACAGCCTTCCTGTTCTCTGATTGCCCCCCCACACACACACACACCTTCCCTCTCCAGCTGTCCACAAGCTCTGCAAGTGCCACTTGGGGATGTAAGGGCTGAAGCATGAGGAGGCTAGAGAGAATGGAGGGAGAGATGTAAGAACATACCTGTCCTGCCAATAAAGCTGTGCCTCTTTCCATTTCCACTGGCTTGACTTGTCCTTTATGTGAACATGCAAGACATGGCCAGATTGTGCACTGAAGACCTGGGAAAGGTAAGACTGAGCTAGAAATCCTAAGGGTCATTACAAATGGCGCCCAACATGGGGCAAATGACAGGGACCTTTTAGCTGAGCCCCCACGTTAGTGGGGAAGATAGAGGAGAAGCCCTGAGGCACCAGGGGAATTCTGGGTTTGACTTGGGATGAAAATGGGGAATCACCTCCCTATAATGGAGCCAGAAAAAATGGATATTTGGGCTCAACAACTTTATAAAGCAGTTAAAGGGCAGGGACTGACCCTCCCACTTAAGGACCTATGGAGATTTATTTAAAAAGTGAAAGTGGTCTTCCATGGATAGAAGACTTGGGCTTAGATAAGCAGAAATGGGGCATAGTTGGGGAACAAATGACAAGTTGTGAGAACAGTACTCCCAGGCTCCTAGAGGATAAGGATTTTGTAATTTATAACCTGGTAAAAGCAGCCTTTTTTCTATGGAATATATTAGTGATATGATTAAGATCAAAAATGAAATTGCCAGTGGTGACTTGAACCATTCACTGTGATACAGCTGTCTTTGTTGTAAGCAGATAAAAAGAAAATGACCAAGCATAATATCTGATGTCTGCAAATGATCTTTAACAATTTCTGAGTGCACTTTTCCTGTCATTTTCTCTGTCTGTTTTGTTTATGTGTCTCTGTGTGAAAGAGTGTGAGTGAGTAATATAACACCCTGTAAGGTTCAATATGCAGCTGGACTTTCCTTGGAATGCTCTTATCTCTTTCCCTCCCCCTTCCTGATGAGAGAGAAGGAAAAAAAAAAGAAAAATATTTTATAGATTATATGATGGTTATATTAAGTCACAGAGTGTAGTAAGAAGTATCAGGAATAAACTATTTATATTAAAAAGTGTGAACAGAAGTTTTAAGATCTTGAATAGTTTGAAAATCTCCTCCTCTTCATCCCACTCTGGCCAAGTGGAGTGAGGAGAAGGTGATAAGAAACAATAAGGGAATTTTTCCCTCAGATCAAAGGGGCATTAGAACAAGCATTTCTTGCCTCACTTATTAGAAAAAAAAACTGCATATCAGAATGAAACTGTAAGTCAGTTGAATTCATATGAAAAGTAAAAAGTGTCACTCCTAATTTGATGCTAAAGATAAGTCAGAATTCATTTTACTATTTGGCATTTAAACAAATTGGATTATTTTCTAAGATTTGATAAGAAAAGTGAGGTTTTTTGGGTCTTCTAGTAGTGAGATAAGGGAGTAGGCTCCACTCCCCCAAAATATCACTTTTGCTGGAGAAGTCAAAGCTATCACTTTCAAATAAGTTTTTTAAGGAGTGGACACATAAATAGAGTTTATTGGAGTAAAAGTTAAATCAGCTGAAAACATTTTACAAAAATTTATTAAAGTCCCTCATCCTACATCAAAAAAAAATAAAAAGTGCTGAAAATTAATAGGGAATTTGAGTTACCCTCCCAATATGACTAAAGGGAGAAAGCATGATAAATTTATCGAGGATTCCACTAGCAATAACCCTGGGGATTGAAGCCCACACCTTTAAGCAAGGAGATGAACCTCTCCATTCAAAACCCCTAAATACACAATCAGGCTCTGGCTATGAGGAGAGGAGAAAAATCTCTACACTTGATTAGCCCAATTTTTTATCAATAAGTTTTGCAAGTGATGTTTTGGAAATACAATCACTGCCACAATGTCATTGAGGTTGTTATGGTCTTCCTAGGTTATAGTAAAATTCTCTCATTTAAAAAATTGAGGGTCATTCTAAGCCAGAAATTGTGTTAGATAAGGATATTTTAAATCTGAATTCTATTATAACTAAAAGATAAAGAACTTGTTTAAAAAAGTTATGCCACTTATATCTTATAATGTTTATATATGCCATACAGAAAATCAATTATTTACACCTCTACCTGAAGTTAGAGAGGGTTTACAACTAAAACAATTTGACTATCAGTTATTTGGAACTTGTAAGATTATTGAGTTATTTTGTTTTTATGCTAAAACCTTAAAATTGTTGATTGATTAATGTATGTAGAAATTAGGAGACTAGGGGAAAAGTTTATTTTGGATTAATTTTGCCCATTCAAAACATTCCTCCTCCTTGTGTGAAAGTTAGCAATGCAGGGGAATAAACATTAACCTCCCAGTCTCTCCTGCTTAGAATCCATATCAATCTTATTTGTGTTGTAAAACTGCCAAAAGCCCATGAAAACTATCTGTAGAGGCAAGGTCATTCACCCTGAGAAAGGGACTTGTTTTACATATGTAGTTCCTAAAAATGAATCTTACTTGCTAAGAAAGTTGCAAAATATTAAAAAAGATTTCTAACAATTGAGAAAGAAAAACATTAAATAAAATTCCTTATGTAAGAGAAACCGAGTAAATCTTTATTGTTTATTACAGCTCCATAGGAATAAATTAACATATAATTGGATATGAGTTGTAGTTGGTGAAAAATTGCTACATACAATAAAAAGCATTTACTACTATATTTAATTCACATGTTCTTAGTTTTTCTTTCTATAGCAAAATTTATATAATCAGAATAATTAGTCAGTAAAAGATATGAACTGTTTTGTGTTAGCTTTATGGGAAACCAATATTATATTTTTATCAAGAATTAGAATATATACAGTAACTTATACAAATTACTGAGGCTCACTTTATAATATTTCCATTGTTTAGAGGAATCCTGATACTAATAGCTTTTATAAGTACTTTGATCAGCTTCTTAATTGTTGCCAACATAAACATTCAATTACTACACCTTTTTTAATTAAAAACTTTGTGATATTTATAAATTCTGCAATAGTTTGTCAATAAATACCTTGAGAATCTATGTTACTTATGTTACACCAATTTGGTTTAAATGAAACTCACTCTTAGTTTTATTTTTAGGATATGCAAGATAACTTATAGCTAAGTTAAAGTAAAGGAGAACAGATTTTGCTCTTTTGATTCCAATGTATAGTCATTCCATGGCCTAGACAAGAGTTAAAGTAGTGTCTGAACTTATTATAAGTAAAAGATTCAATTTCTGAAATATCTCTTTCTTCCAAAGTGAATATAATCAGAGGATAAACAAGCTTTGTGTAACAAGGATGTAGGTCTACTATTCAGTTGTAAAGTTTCAGTCAGGAATTTCTTTGGTTTATCAGCTTCCTGGAAATACAAGCTAATTAATTCTAAATATATTACCATTAATTCTAATAATGATAAAGTTATTAATATTCACTTTACTTCTACCCACTAGACACTGCTTTCTGATACGCTATTATTGTTAAATGATTTTTCTTTTCCTTTAATATTGAGTCAGATAATAAATATTCTGTATACATATTCCAACACATATTGATACTACTAAACTTAAAAACACTCAGAATACAGATCTTTTTAACCTTTTTCAGAAGTTACAAGCTCTTATGACATAGAGGCCACTACCTATATTGCAATTCATTCTTAATTTCCTAGGCCTCTTTTTCTAAATAACGCGACTATTAATCAAAAGTCCAAGTTTCTCCAACATTTTCCCCAAATATTCATAGAACTACATTAGCTTACTCCTATTTTCATCAAAATGCATATAGTCTATGTAATCATATGTTATAGTTTTCTGCTTCTATGGGCATTTTGACACAATTAAATGCTGATAATATTCCTGTCACTAACAAACTTATTTCAATCTTTCTGTGATCATTTTTTTAAATAATATTAATTATAGGCATACCCCTTATAATAAAGAAATTACAACCTAGTTGCTAAAATAAAAAAGGGGGCTCAATTAGCTATATTAACTACTGCTTTATACACCCAAAATATATTAGCTAAATAAAAACATCGCTAAAAAATGAGTATACACCAGCAGTAAAAATAAATGTGAAAGGTTCATACTCCCCAAAATGAAGGTAATGTGGAATTTATTACTGTGGGCGTGAGACTGTGCTCATATATTTTCCAGAAGCTGGGGAATGACCAGTGAGGGTGTCAGAAAAGTCAGGGTGTGTACTCCGAATCACCCAGAAAGATAAAAAAGCTCCAGCAGCAGAAGAACTCACAGAGACTAAACATGGGAATAAAGAAGAAGAGGTCTCCTAATGCAGCCACTACACAAAAAGGCTATGCCCCCATGTGGGCAGATCGAACATTTTTATATCTACCCAAAGAACTGAAAAACCTGTTACCCCAGGATTTGTGTTACTTGCTGTGATCACTCTGCTTTCTATACAAACTGAAATAGTTCCATCCTGATTTATGTTTCAAGACACCTACCCATGTTGCATCCCTTTTTTTTTAAATAATTGTAATTATGACTACCTGTATTTGACCTCCTCAACTCTTCCTTACTTCTACTAATGTAAATCATTTACAGACGATATGAGTCCATACTACAATTTACTGGAATGAATCACTTCTTATTGAAATATATTTTTCTTGCAAATAAGTGACCAGATAATAAGGAAGAATTGCAAAACTGATATTTTAAGTTTTTAACAATATATTCACATAAGCATGGTGCTGTTTTAAGCAAAGTAAAGGAATTGGTAACATGGATCAGTGAAATGTGATGATAGATTTTAATATCAGATTCAAATTATCAAAAATAAATTTCTTGTATAGAAGTTTACTGAACATTTGTCAAACTCTTGAAGAAATTTGAAATGCACAAACAGAATAGTAAATAGAGAATAAACTCTAAAGTATTGTTGAAGAATACTGACTTGAGAAGATTGTGTAATGCTGCTATTAAATGCTTCCATTTCTTCTATCTTTTTATTACTTTTAGTTTTCCACAGCTGAATTTTTAGTAAAAGAAATGTTTCATTTTCAAGATTCAATGGCATTTAAGGTTTTCAAATCTCAAAACTTTTCCAAATCATAAGAAAAAAAGTCTTCTGTTCCATGGTCCCAAGATAGTACAAAGGGGTGGAGGTGGGGGAATGATTAATTTCTTCAACTTCAAAAAGGGTTCCCATATGTATGACTTTTGGGGATGTTGATACTGAGAAGATTAGAAAGACATTTCCTCATATAGCAAATTCATATGATTTATAGGAATTGAGGTGAATTTAAGTAACTAGGTAATTATTTTGGAAAATTTTAGGCAGAAAGAAAAAAAGGTGTTTTTGGTTAATAGTTTAAACTAAAAATGGAATTATTAATATCAAGTCTAAGAAAAGTTTCTGTTCACTTCTTACTCTAGGCAATAGAATATATGTTTATTTTAAATATGCTTACATGAAACCAACAACAAAAAGTGCTGACTTCAATGGGTCTACAATCTCATGAATATGGGTACTCTCTTCACCAGTGCCAATTACAAGGTACCCATATATTTTTTTATCTCATGCAATTGTTTGCACCATATATCCTCCAAAGAACACCTATATTGGGGGTTTTTGTCTCATTCTTTTAATACTTTGATGATAACAGAAAAGTGATTCAACTATCAGTCTTTTTCATCTTATTCTTACTATATTATTTAACCACCTCCATTTAGTTCACATGTGTTCATTGTGAAATTTTTTAAGATATTTATTGTACAAAGGTTAACATTTCCAATATGCTGGAACGTATTTCCATCTATGACGCTTATTTTAATAATCTTTTGGGTTGTCGTTGTTGTTCAATCATTTAGTTTTGTTTGATTTTTTGTGACCCCATAGACCATCTTGTCCATGGGATTTTCTCAGCAAAGATACTGGAGTGTTTTGCCTTTTCTTTCTCCAATGGACTAAGGCAAATAGAAGTCAAGAGACTTGCCCATGGTCAGATAGCTAGTAAGTGTCTGAGACCAGATTTGAACTTAGGCCTTTCGGACATATAACCCAGTCCTCTATCTATTGCACCATCTAGCTCTCTCTGTCTTTTGGGTTACCTGAATTACTTATTTTTCTGAAATCTTAGTCCTTCAGAATTTTTAGTCATGTACAAGAAATATCATTATTATTTCAAAAGATGAGTTTTGAGAAAATAAACAAATTTATTTTTTAAGTGTACAAAATTTTCCAAATGTGATTCAGTCCAATCATTTCTTCCTAGTCAACCTTGTACCTTATCTATTTGCAATTCCTGTTATAAACTAGGTTGTATTCATTAGGCCTCCTATTCTAAAATCTATCACAATGTAGGCAGCATGTATTTCTCCAGACACTGTGTCTTTCCATTGTAAATGGACAGATTAATCTATCCTAAGCAACTATAGTTCTGTTGAGTCAGTGTTATAACATATAATATAAAGTCACCCTTAGAAAAAGGAATCTGAATGACCCTACCTAACACTAGGGAATTGTTCTTATGTTTGAATTTGCCATGGGATGTCTTGCAAGACATTTGATAATATATTTTAAGAATTTTTCTGTGTTACTTATATTGTTTAGTGTTTATGGTCACTATGTTATTGAAGTTATCTTCATGGTTACACATATCATAGAAACCTGTAGGACATTAAACATACATAGGGAGGACATATTATTTAAGAAATAATTTCAAGGCTTCATTTTACTCTATAAAGTCAATTGTTTTTTTGCTTGCTTTTTGCACTCAACAAATAAAAAGACACAATGGACTTTATATTTCCTATATCTAAGAAGTGTAATTAGATCTTTAGGAAAAAAATAAATTATTAAAGCCTATTCCTTTATAATTTTTGTCAATTATGGATTGAATGCATATGTGAATCATTCTTATAAAAAAACTTCATGGAGATGACTTTGTAGTTATTAATTCATTCCTGTGTAAGGGTGAGTTAAAACCAATCTGCCCTTCTAAAGAAAAAGATCTTAGCTTTGATAGAGTAGTAAGGTGAAAATATTTTATAATCAATTAAATTACCCTATGCTTAGTATAAAAAGTCTTTGAAAGCCATCTGATAAAGTGAAATGATGACTGGCAAGAGGAAATAGGCAAATTTACTATTTAAAACTGCACATATGGAAATTATTTTACTCTGAGGGGGGAGGCATAGTCTTAGTTCAGTTATTCACTGAAAAGGCCTCTAATTTGACTCTTAGCTCCTAGTCTTAAAAAAGATCCACATCTATAGCAGGTAGCTGAGCAAGTTGGTCACACCTATGGGGGTCATCTCTAAATTATAAAGCAAACTGAGAAGTGAGGGGAATTTCAAAAATTGTACCTGGAGTCTTTCTAGTGCACTCATGAAGAGGAAATGTCAGGGAGCTTGGGAAAGAGATCTTGATCTTGACATTGGTCAGTTCTTCCTTCTATCTTTTCATTTGAGGAGAGCTTTGCTATACTGCAAGACCCATAGGGTGTTGGACTATCAATCTTTCTATAAATGGCTTAAATGTCATCCCTGGATTGGATGGCCATAGTGTGTGCGTCATGAACCCAAGATAAAAAAGGGATATAAATTTCCAGTAGAAAAGGATTTCCATAAACCAGAACTGATTAGCTTCTCTTTTGCTACATGGTCTATCTAAACTTGAATCTTTTTTCTCTGGATTATTTGATAAGCGTGCTTTGTACAGTGTTCTTTTCATATCACTTCAGTAAGGAAACCTTTCTAAAAGTTAGTAACAGCTGGCTGACTCAATGAGTAATCTTAGGGGAAAGCATAGTTGGAGGGTCCACAATTGATGACTTTGAAGAATTACTCTTGACCCTGCAGGGCTACCCTCTAGAACTATGAGGGAGAAGCTGATTCCACGCTCCACATACCTGCATCTTCACAGAGTATCGGAAGTAATATCAGGTTGCCTCAGAGTTTACATGGCTATCTCCTTTTTTTATTTTTGAGGGGAGTAATTGTACCATCTCAGGTTATCTCCATTATTTTAAAATACACACATGCATACGTTTTCAAAATATCTTGAAACTGATGGCTCATGGAATTCAAAACTATTTTTCTAGCATATGTCCTCCTGCTCCCTCCAGTTCCCCAAATATATTGGGTAATTAGAGTTGCTTTTTACAAATTCATCTTCTTAGCATCATTGCCATTATGCTCTGGTTATTCAGGCAATGAATGTTTGTGATTCTGTTGTATTGCTTGTGAGACAAGTTTAACATAAAAACACAGTTGCCTATTATAATTCATGTTTACTCGTGTGCTATTTAATTACATTTTAAAATTTTCTTGAGATTGTCTAAGTGGATTTTTTGTTTACTGTGTCTGTACAATGTTCTCCTAGTTCACTTCACTTCATTTCAGTTCATGTAAACTTTTCTGAGTTGCTCTGAAAGGATTCTGCTCACCACTTAACATAACACAACAATATTCTGTCATGATCATATACCACAATTTGTTCAGCCTTTCTCCTGATAATAGGCATCGCCTCAATTTCCCATTCCTAGCCACCACAAAAAGAGTTGCATTAAATATTTTTACACAAATAAGACTTCTCCACATATTTGTTTTTTCTCTTTGAGATAGAGACCTAGGTGTAGTATTCCTGGGTCAAAGGGTATGGAGTTTTATTACCCTTTTGGTGTCATTCCAAATTGTTCCCCAGAAAGGCTGGATCACTTTGCAATTCTACCAAATGTGCATTAGTGTCCCAATTTTCTCATATCCCTTCTAATATTTATCATTTTCTTTTTTTCCTGTCATATTAGGCAATCTGATAGGTATGAAGCAGTAACTCAGATTTCTTTTAAATTTCATTTCTCTTATCAATATTGATTTAGAGTTCTTTTCCACAAATCTTCAATCTTTAGGTTTTTTGAATAGCAGGTTACTATTGTCATGTATGTATTATGTACCTAATTATTTCCAGTGATCCACACTCTATTTCCTGATCAGCATCAGATTGTTTTCATGATTACTACTTTATATTACAGTTTAAGATTTGGTATATCTAGGCTGCATTTCTTTACCTTTTTTTCATCAATTCTCTTCCTATTTTTAATATTTTTCTTTATCCATATGAATTTATTATTTTTTCTGACTCTACAAAATTATTTTAATAGTTTGATTATATGGCAGTGAAGAAGTAAATTAATTTAAGTAGAATTATTTTTATTATATTTCCTTTTCCCACCCATGAGAAAGCAATATTTTTCCAATTTTACAAATATGATTTGAAAAGTCATTGTGTTCATAGACTTTCTAGGTGTATCTTGGAATGCAGATTTCCAAGTATTTTATATTGTCTGCAATTGTTTTAATGGGGATTTTTCCTTCTATATATAGCCACTGGAATTTATTGGTAATATATGGAAAAGTTTATGATGTGTGTAGATTTATTTCATATCCTAAAATAATCCTGTTAATGATTTCAATTAACTTTTTAGCTGATTTCCTAGAATTCTCCAAATATACCATTCTATCATCTGCAAAGAGTGATAGTTTTGTTTTTTCCTTGCCCGTTCTAATTCTTTCAATTACTTTTTCTTCTCTTGTTGCTATAGCTAGTAGTTCTATTATAATATTGGATAATAGTGGTAACAATGGACATCTTTACTTCGCCCTGAACTTACTGGGAAAGCTGATAGCTTTCCTAATATTGAACCAACTCCACATTCCTGGAATAATTCCCACCTGGTCATACTGTATGATCCTTATGATTGTCACATGACTAATCTCCTTGCTAGTTCTTCATTTACACAATACATTACTGTCCCAATTTTCTCACATCCTCTTCAGCATATATTGTTGTCTTTTTTTTCTCTTTTGTCATATTAATCAATCCAATAGTTATGAGGTGGTACCTCAGAATTATTTTAATTTACATTTCTCTAATCAAAAATGAGTTAGATCATTTCCTCATATGTTTGTAAATAGTTTTAATTTCTTTTTCAGCACTACCTGTTCATATTTATTGACTATTTATCAATAAAGGAATGGTTTATATTCTTATTAATTTTACTCAGTTCTCTAAATATTTGAAAAATGAGGCCTTTTTCAGGGACACTTGCTGTAAGGATTGTTTCCCAGCTTTCTACTTTCCTTCTAATCTTGGCCACAAGGGTTTTGTTTCTGCAAAAACTTTTTTTCTTTTTTTTAATCCAATATAATCAAAATTGTCTATATTACATTTTTAATGTTCTCTATCTCTTCGCTGGTCATTAACCTGTTACCTTCTTTAAAAATCTGGATGCTTTAGCACTTGGTATATATATATAAATATATATATATATATGTTTAGTATTGATATTACTTTATTGTGTATGATAACTTTTAGCAAGATGTAGTTTACTTCCTTATCTCTTTTAATTAGGTCTGTGTTTGGTTTTGCTTTGTCTGAGATAAGAATTGCTACCCCTGCTTTTTTTTAACTTCAGGTGAAGCATAATAGATTCTGCTCCAGCCCCTTACCTTTACTCTGTGCATGTCTCTGCTTCAAGTGGTGTTTCTTGTAAACAACCTATTATAGGATTCTAATTTTTGATTTGCTCTTTTCTCCACTTTCATTTTGTGAGCATTTTCCTCCATCCTATTTTTCCTCCTGTTTGTCCTCTCGTTCCTTTCATTCTTTCCTTCCTCAATAATGTTTTGTGTCAATCTATTGCCTCCTCCAGTTGACTTTCTCTTCTGTTATTCCCCACACACACTTTGACATAATCTTCTCTCCTCCTACTTTCCTGCTAGGTAAGAGATATTACTATCTTCAACTGATTTTGTATATTGGTCTGTCTTAGAGCCAATACTGATGAGAAATCGATTCAATAGATGCCCAACAACCACCCTCCAATATTTCCCTCCACTGTAATATTTGTGTGCATCTTCATGTGAAATAACTTACCTCTTTCTACCTCTCCCCCTTCCTTCTGCACCCAGTGTATGCCTCTTTCTCATCTTTGCATTATTTTTATGCTATTCCCTCAAAATCACCTTATATCTGTACCCTCTGTTTATATACACATATGCATATGTATTTCTTCAACCTGTAATATTAGTGATACAATTTTTTTTTAAGAATTTCAAGTATCATTTGCCTATGTAGCTGTGTTAAAAGTTCAGCATCATTGAATCTTTCATTTTAGCTTATTGCTTTTTACCTTTTTTAGGTTCATCTTGCATCTTGATGCTAGAGATCAAATTTCTGTTCAGTTCTGGTTGTCTCCTTATTAAAGCTTGAAATCCTTCTACTTCATTGAATGAAAATTTTTTTTCACTTGGAGTATTATACTTAATTTTGATAGATAGGTCATTCTTTGTTGTACTAGTTCCTTTGCCTTCTGCATCATTATATTCCATGACCTCTGATCCTTTAATGTTGCTGCTACTAAGCTGTGGGTATTCCTGATTATGGCTTCCAAGTATTTGAGTTTTTTCTTTTTGGACACTTCCAGTTATTTTTTCTTGACCTGATAAGTTTATACTTTGGTTATGATGTTCCTTAGAAGTTTTGGCTCTGTATTTTTCCTTATTACTTTCTTTTAATTTTGAGCTCTGCTCCCAGGGCCCTGTCTCAGGGTTCTTTGTGATAGGAGGTTGTTTTTTGTGGCTGTTTACTTGGGGCTGAACTGGTATTTATTGCCCTGAGTCCCACAGAGTGCACTCATGTTTTGTTATTTTGGGAACACTTTCCTGAGGTGATTTATTGAATTCTTTCAATGCCTATTTTTTCCTATGATTCCATAACATCAGGGCAATTTTCCTTGAAAATTTCCTGAAATATGCTGTCCAGTTCTCTATTTTAATTGTGGCTTTCAAGTAGTCCAATGACTATTGGCATTGTCTCTCTTAGATCTATTTTCTAGGTCTTAATTAAGGTAATTTACATTTTCCTCTTTTTTCCTTTCTTTTGAATTTTTTTTGATAGATTCCTGATGTCTCAAAAAATCATTAGCTTCCATTTACAAATTCTAAATTTTAAGGAGTTGTTTTCCTCAGGTTTCATATTTCCTTTTTCAGTTTTTCCTATTGTATTCTTTAAAGCATTGTTTTGTTTTGTTTTTTTTCTCCAGTAGACCTTTATATCTCCTTTTCCATTTGGCCAATTCTTCGTTTCATGGAGTTCTTTTGTATTTTAAGGTGGTTAACACATTTTTCATAACGCTTTTACATCACTCTCATTTCTTTCTCATTTTTCGCCTACTTCTATTTTGTGAGATTTAAGCTCCATTTTGAGATATTCATGAATTATTTCTGGCCTTAAGATCACTTCTCATTTTTCTTTGGGGTTTTGCCCATAGGTGTTTTGACATTGTTGCTCTTTCCTCAGTTTGTGTCTTGAGCTTCCCTGTCACCATAATAATGTTCTATGATCAGATTCTTCTTCTTGTTGTTGTTTATTGCTCATCATTTTTTTGTTTGTTTTGCCTTGTTCCTTTCTTTTAAATTTGAATTCTGCTCCCAGGGTGGAAAGGGCACTGTCTCAGGGTTCTTGTGCCAGGGGACTGCTGGTCCTAGTTGTGTACCTGCTACTGCACTGGTATTGTCCTGAGGTCTACAGGATATCCTCATGTCTTCTGTTGTCCTGAGGGGGTGTGGTAGAAGGCACCTGGTGATACTGGAGGTCATAAAGGTCTGGCAGCTGTAATGATAATGGGAATTTGAAGATCTTCCCTGCCCCTTAATGAGCCTAAGATAATTTGAAAACCTTCTATGACTTGAAGATCTTCCCTGTCCCCTAATAGGTTGAATGTAACTACATGGAGTCTGTGGTGGGAGGAGTTCGTTGAAGGGTTGAGAAGAGCCCATAGGAAGCTGGGAGTCAGAGCAATTAGAGATGGAGGGAGGAGTGAAAACACCCAGGCAAACAGGTAGGCTGGTTAATGCTGATTTGTGGGAAGTTAAAGGATAGTGTTGCTCTCTGTGCTGTCATGGCGTAATAACTTCTTTGCTATTAAGATGGATTCAGTTTTCTGGTTTGGGGATTCAGTTATCTGGTGTCTGAATAAATGTTTTGATTCTATCTTATATATGGAGAGTCTGTTATATTTTGTGAGTAAGCACAACGCAGGCATATTTACAGTCACTGTTGATGCTGTGAGCATTGTGTGGGTGCTACAGCAGTTATCTAGTTCTGAGATAGGACCCTAGTGGTCGTGTTTGGCAAAAGCTGAGGCTAGGAGGTGCTTCTTCATTTATCCAGGGCTACACTGAAGCAGCTGGAGGTCTGGCTATTTGGAGGATCCCTGTTTAGAGAATGCCTATTTGCCCAAGACTATGCTGAAACATATGGTGGGGGCCTACGCTGGCAGCTTCCTGTTTGATTAGGCATTTGTAGAGTTGGTGTTTTCCTGTTTTCCTAGAACGGAGCTGAAGCACAGGGAGGTCTGGCTGCTGGAAGATGCCTATTTGCCTTGGGTTACACCAAAGGACATGGTACTTCTCAGAGTTGGAATACACTGGTTTCCCTGGCTATGCTGAGGCAGGTCCTAGTGCTGTCATTTTCCTGCTTCACCTAAATGGGTCTCAGACTCTTCCTATGGTTTGCTGAAGTCAGACTTTCTGGGACACTTCCCTTCTGGTACTGTACTCCCCTTTTACTTGAGTGAGACAGACATGTCTTGCCAATTTTCCAAGTTTCTTTTTTTAATTAAATATTATGTTTATTTTTAGTTTGCAACATTAATTCCCACAAGATTTTGAGCTACAAATTTTCTCCCCATCTTTTTCCTACCCACGACCCCAAAATGGCGATCTCACTGAATACACCTGCCCCCAATCTGCTCTCTCCTATATCCTCCGCCATCCCCACTCTGACTTTTCAGTAGGGCAAGATGGATCTCTATGCCCTATTGCCTGTATATCTTATTTCCCAATTGCAGGTAAAAAAAATATTGTGTGTGTGTGTGTGTGTGTGTGTGTGTGTGTGTGTGTGTGTGTGTATATAAACAATTGATTTTAAAACTTTGAAGTCCAGATTATTTCCCTTCCTCTCTTGTCACTCACCCTTACTGGGAAGATAAGCAATTCAATATAGGTTGTAGATGTGTAGCTATGCAAAACATTTCCATAGTGGATATATTATAAAAGACTAACTATATGTCCCTCCATCCTATCCTGCCCCCCCCTCACTTATTCTATTCTCTACTTTGACCTTGTCCCTTTTCAAACATGTGCTTCCAAATTTCCTCCCTACCCCAACCTCCCCTCCCCTCCATCATACCCCTTCTCTTCTCCTTCCCCCCACTCTCTTGTGGTGTGTAATAATCTATTTAGTGTATATGTCATTTTCTCCCCAAGCCAAATTCAATGACAGTGAAGGTTGAATCATTCCCTTTTGCATTCTTATTCTTCCCCTCCATTGTAACAGTTTTCCTTTGCCTCTTCTATATGAGATAATTTACTCCATTCTATCTCTCCCTATCTCCTCTCATTATATTCCCCTCTCATCTGTCAATTACACAATTTAATTATCATCCCTTCCTATTCAATCAGTCCTGTGCCCTCTATCTATTTATACCTGTACACATATATACACACACTCACATGTGTATTAGTATGACCAAAATGAAAATTCCAAGAAACATTATAGCCAAATTCCAAAACTTTCAGGTAAAGAAAAAAATATTGCAATCAGCCAGAAATAAACGATTCCAATACTCTGGAGTCACATTGAGGATTATGCAGGATTTAGCAGTTGAAACATCAAAGGAGGAGATGTCATGGAACATGATATTCTGGAAGACAAAGGGGCTAGGACTACAACCGAGAATCATATAGATAGCATAATTAAGCATAATCCTTCAAGGGAAAAGTGGGAATATATTATAAACAAATTGTAAGTAATGATACATATTTCCTATCTGTTTTATGGATAGGAGATGAATGTATTAATAAATAAATGATAAAAAGGATTGTGAGATATTTCTTTACATTAGTAAGTTTTAATACAATTAAATGCAATGCAGTCAAGATTAGAGAGAAAGCAAAAAAAAACTAGGGGTGGGAGAATTTAAGATGATTTCTTTAATAAAGACCTCATATTCTTCAACTATATAAAGAACTTTGTCAAATTTATACGACTACGAATCCAAATATCCAATTGATAAATGATAAAAAATATGAAAAGAAATTTTTAAAAGAAGAAATCAAAACTATACATAGAGAAATGAAAATTAGAAGAAATTTAAAATAGTATTTCAGACTTATTAGATTGATTAAAATTATAGAAGGGAAAATGAATTTTTGGAGAGGATATAGAAAATTTGTAACACATTATTAATCTGGAGTTACGTGCAAAAAGTTGTAAAACTGCATATACCCTTTGACCCAGCAATATCCCTATTAGATTTCTTTCCCAGGATGATGAGGGAAAATACTCCCCACCTTCAGAGAAATAACTGATATGTAAAATTATGTAGTTGTTGTTTTATATACACACACATATATATATAAGTATACATATACATACATATGTGCATGCACACATTTGTGTGTATATATATGTGTATGAGAGTATGTGTGTGTGTGACAGAGAGAGAGAGAGAGAGACAGAGAGAGAGAAGAGACAGAGAGAGAGAGACAGAGAGAGAGAGAGAGAGAGAGAGAGAGAGAGAGAGAGAGAGAGAGAGAGAGAGATGGAAGGAGACAGCTCAGAAAGAAAAATGTAAGTTTTAAAAAGTTAAATATTTTTGAAAAGAAGAAAAAACGTTTCATGCATACTTAGGCCTGAAAATCTTATAAAATTAAATATCCTTTTATACTCTCTGATTTGACCAACTCTTAAAATCTAATTTCCCTTTCCATGTTATATTTTTCTTTTTTCTTTTTTTTAGGTAAGTAGGACTCAACCTTGCACATACTATGAAATTACAAATAACAATTTAGAGCTTACAGAAGAATGAAGAGCAATGCCAAATTGCTTTTGTTGCTGGGTGACTGGTTCTTGAAATCTTCTCTCCTTGATTATATTTTGTTTCTTAGTCTTGTGGCTATTTTTATGTTGTCTTCTATAGACAAATGGCTCTCAGAAGCAGTGACTGATTGCTGCCAAATGATAGCTAGATAACTGCTGCATTGTTGTTATCTCTTAATTGACCAGTTATAGAAGCTATATCATAATGTTCCTGAACACATGGCTTCTTTTTTGACTATAGCTAGTAAATACCACAGAGTAATAAAAAAGAAAGAATGAAATTAGCTTCTACATTTAGCAATATTAATAACTTTTCTGTGCTTTCTCTACAGTGTTTTTAGGGATTTCATGTTAATTCCTGGGGGAAAAAGGGTAACACAGCACCATCTTATTCTTTTTTTGGTAACTACCTATACATAGAACAACATCATGACTGAAGGAAAATGTTTGCTTCCATCAGTGCTTGATGTTTCTCTCATTTACCTTTCTAGAATTTAGAAAACAAATGAAATTGATATTTACCCTCAAGTTAAATTGTGAAGTTAAACTTGTGTAACTGATAACTTTGTTCAAGTTCATCTTTTTCCCTTTTTCATTTAGGAACAATCTCTTAATAGTGCCTGAGACTCCATTTCTCAAAACCCCAAGAAATCTTCATTTTAGAAATCACTAAGATGTCAGATTGGCCATTTTCTCTAGTCCCCATTAATCTTCACCACCCTTTCCCTCTAAAGAAAAATCATGTGCCAAATTCAAATTAACTACAGCTGAATTGACAGAACAAACAAAATATAGAAGTAAACTTGAGGTAGTTAAAATCCTCATGAATCATTGTAATGCCAAACAAAGGCAACTTCCCAAATTTCAAAATACCGACATAGCTGCTCTCCATTTTATTGAGTGACAAATTAAAAGCAGAGAAAATGAAAATATAGCATAATACAAAATACAGCATTCACCAAGTGTAATTCAATAATTTCCAAGTACTACTCCACCTCTGGACATTACATTTATTTAGTCAATCACAAAGTCCCTCTTCTCAAATGGAGATTAGTTTCCAATCATAAACAAAGTACATTCATTTTGTCAGTCACAGAGAACAAAAGAGTCAAAAGTTTCCCACCCCTGGATCACAACTTAATAGGCAATCTACCCCAGAGTTACAACAACCTTAAGCACAGCATTTAATACCCAGAGAGGTCTTTTCTTCACCTTGACCCGAGGCAAGTTCTTAGCAATTTTTGTTCCTGGGGAGACAAAGCTTAGCAAGGCCACAAGATACATTGCCAGTGTCCGCATTAATTCATTCTATGTCTGTATAACAGTCCTAGGACCCATGAAAACATTAGTAATACCCTCTTCCAGGATTTCTGTAAACACACAACAAGAAAATCCTTCTTTGGGGCTTCTGAACAAACAGCAAGGCTCCAGGACTTCTGACAAAAACATCACTGTCCTTCTCCAGTGGACACAATTCACTCTCTGTCTGCAGAACAGTCTCAGGAGCTCTGAACCAACAGCAAGGTTTCTGGACCTCTGCAACAACAGCACTGTCCTTCACCAATGGATGAATCTGGCAAAACAACATCAAAACAAAGTACTGGCATCACAGCTATGTCTCCTCACTCCTTGGCAGCTCTGGGTGGCAACTCTCAGAAGTCCTGGGCAGCTCAAACTGGCCCTCAACAATTCTCTCTGTCTCTCTGGAACCAAGATGCTGCTTCTGAAAAAACATTCTTCCGCCTCTCTCTCTCTGCTTGTGCCTCTCTAAATTCACATCACCAACTCTTCCCAGTTCAGCCCTCTTTTTTCATGTCAACAAGTGATCCCACAAGTGGGATTAAGAAGTTGTAAGTTTTAACACAATCAATCCAAAAACCAAGCCAAAACAGGGGGGTCTTTAAATTCCTTTACTATGGCTATCATCAAAAAAGATGTTATTAAATATCACTGTGCCTGTTTAGTGGCCCTCTCCAAATAGCCTCCAGGCATTTGAAAAGTGCACACAAACTGACATAGACTTGTGTCTGGGGCCATCTTTATTTAGAAACTTTGTCAGTAATACTCTGCCAGCTAACTCTCTACTCCAACCCATATTACACAAGAAGAGTCAAATGCTGATACTGGTAGTCATGTGAAAAAGAAGGGATTAGAGGGGGGAGAATTTTGTCTGGATCAACTGCAGACATTTGACTTACAAAATCCTACATTCCCTATCCCAAATATGCAAAAAAAAAAAAAAAAGAAAAAAGAAAAGAAAGAGAAAAAAATTTTTCATTGACTTAACAGAGGAGGAAAGATGGCAAAAAAAAGAAAAAAGAAACTAAAAAGGATTAAAGTGTGCTGCTACCCTGCCTCTGAAGAAATGGAAAGTGAAACCCAGATTGGACCTCTCCTGTCCTGTTCACTTAAAGCATATTCAGGTTGGTGACACAATGCCTGCGTGGGAGGAAGCTAAGGAATCTTTAAATTTCAGTCTTAGAAGCGTGATAACCAAAAGTAGAGGGAGATGATTCAGAAATTGAGTAAGAGGGGATAAAAGTGGAGGGGGAAAATCAAAATATGAAATATTTCAAATATAAAAAAGCTCAACAAAATCAAAGAGTGCTAGAACAATTAAGAGAATTTCAAAACTAGAAAGAAGGAAAAATACTACACTTCAGAGTGTGAAAAATTTATGAAATATTATTAAAGAAAAATAAACCATTATATGATGAAATAGAGTCTGGGGACTTCCAAGAAACCACAGAACAACAGGGAAATCCAAAATTACATACAGAATAAATGAAATACTTAAAAGAAAAAATTATTAATTACTATATGTTACAAATTATCAGCCTCAAAAGGGAATTTTTAAAGATTATTTTTAAAAGCACTTATATTTGAGAGTGTTTATAAAGAAGAAAAAGAGAGAAAAACAGATTTATAATACAAAAATTCCAAAGTGCAGGAATACCTAGCAGAAAATAAGCAAAAGGTACAAATTTTAAAGAGCACATGAAATTTATATGTCAATATGATTGACTTCAAAGATAGAATCAGCAAATATCACTTAAAAAGCATAGGTCTTTTAGAATAAGATGATAATATTTTTAAAGGAACATCAAATTGCAAGAAATAATTTTTAAAATTCCCAGATATTTTGAATGTACAGTATAAATTACTCTTAAAAATCATAAATGATCTCCTGAAAAACAGCCATACATTTCAAAATCTAAGATATGCAGTAATTAAACTTAATTCCTATAACAAACAACAAATTTTACAATCAGCCAGGAGAATGACTTTCCAGTATAAAGAAAGAAATTTTAATGTCTGAAAATGATTACACACCTAGCAGAAAACACAGAAGGGAATGAAATAATATATTCCAAAATTCAAAAAAAACTACAGATACCATCCAAAATTATGACTCTTGAAAATATGAAACTGATAATTAATAAAAAGAAGGCTGCTTAAACCAAAGGTTGAGGCATTCCTGAAAAAAAATGAAAGAAAAAGATATATGCATTGAATAATTGCCTTATAATTCCCCAAACAACATAAATACATGGACAGTACAATTGCAAAGCTAAGTAAAGCTACAAAGGAAAAATAAATAATGTAATCAATTGCCCCATACTTATGTTATTTTTTCAAAGAGAAGAAATTACCATGGGAGGGTGCAGGACTAAGTTAGATCATATATAAGTAGAAGAAAAAAGGCACATAAAGTAATGCTAATATAAATAGAATTTAAAGAAATACAAGTGATGTTGGAACAGAACTTAAATGTCATGGACTATAATTATGTATTTTATGGGACAAAAAGATTAATTGAGCTAGCAGAGGAGAGAGGGGAATAGTTATGTTCACTATTAATTCCATAGGTTGTTATTTTTTGTCCTTCATTTTTGAAGAAGTTCAATGACATCATAATGTTAGAGTAGAATAGAGTGTGTTCAGCTATGACTGAGCAGTCCAAGATGACTTTGGAAACCACAGGTGGAGCACAAGTAGTCTGACAGAACATTTGAAGTGGAGATTTCTCTGGGTTTGTATGGTTCGCATTTCTTTTGTGCTACTGAGATTCCGTATTGCTCATGCAGCAGTAGCTCCTTCTTTATCAGATACACTATGCCATCATCTCCAAGTCTCATAATCAATACTAAAATTCTTTAGAGTGGACTTGAGAGATGCCTTTTACTGTGTCTTCTGACCATCACTTGAGCACTTGACTTGTGCAAGTTCTCCATAAAATAATCTTTTAGGTAAGTATGGACTTCCCACTCAGGTTATGTTACCAGTCCTTTGGAGGTGCATTCCATGCAGTAGACTCTGAATGCTTAGCAGTTCAGCTCAAAAAAGGACCTTAGTATCCATTACCTTATATTGTCAGGTCATCTTCAGAATCTTCCTAATATAATTCAAATAGAAGCAATTCAATTTACTGGAATAATGCTGGTATACTGTCTTGGTCTCATAGGAATAAAAAAAATAGAAGTTAGCCCAATAGATCTGTAGACTTCTGTAGAACAACCTAATACCACTTTCTCCATTGTACTTCCTTTCGAAGTCTCCCAAATATTGATCTTTGAAATTGTGCAGCAGTCTCATCATCTATTTGGAAATCCCTGAAAAGTATACTTCCAAGGTAAGTGAAATATCCAAACCATTCCAGTTTTTTTTTCTCTTTGCTGTATTCGGTGCATCCCCATATGGAATGTATGGTGCTAACTGGTAGAGTATCTCTATTTTCTTGGTGCTCATTATTTGGCCAAAATTAGCACAACTGGCAAAGTATAGATCCATACTCTGGTGCATCTCAGTGTCAGAGACTGCATTGAGTACACAATGATAAGTGAATAAAAAGTCATGCATCAGTTCTTTCTCCACTTTGGTAGCCTTTTTAAGTTAAATAGTTTAACACCGGAATGGCAGCTTACTTTAATCCTGTTTTCATCCTTGTTGAAGGTTTCTGACAAAATCACAGAAGCAAAAAACTTCAAAAGTCAAGTAATTGAGTGGCAACATGGACAATCAGGGGAAGCAGAGCAAGCATGGCAATCCAACTTCGGATTCCTTTTTTGGGTCCAGAAAGGGGGAAGGGGATGATAGGGGGGCTGATGAAAGGGAGGGCAGGCTGGAGGGGAAGGAAGTTGGAAACACCCACTTTTGAAAAGGGACAGGATCAAAGTAGAGAATAGGGATAACTGGGGGGTGGGATAGAATGGAGGGAGATATAGTCAGTCTTTCACAATATATCCACTATGGAAATGTTTTGCATAGCTAGACATATACAACCTATATTGAATTGCTTATCTTCTCAGTAAGGGTGGGTGAGGAGGGAGGTAGGGAAAGAATCTGGAATTCAAAGGTTTAAAATTAAATGTTTAAAATATATATTTTTTATTATTATTATTATTATTATTTTACATGTAACTGGGAAATAAGATATACAGGTACTAGGGCATAGGGATCCACCATGCCCTACTGGAAAGTCGGAGGAGAATGGGGGAAGATATAGGAGAGAGCAGATTGGCAGAGGGGATATTCAGTTGGATCACTGTTTTGGGGTGGTAGGTAGGGGAAAAATGGGGAGAAAATTTGCAACTCAAAATCTTGTGGAAATGAATGATGGAAACTAAAAAAGTATATACATATATAGATATATGATTTTTAAAATCACGGAAGCATGGGACCAAATACACAGTCCTTCTTCAGTCCATTTGTGATGGGGAAAGCATGAGACCATTGTCTTTCATTAAGAACCAGTGTGAGCAGGCCATCATGAAACTTCTATAAAATATTAATGAGCTTCTTTAGGCCATTGAAGTTCTCTATAATTTTTCACAAGTTCTCCCAACTGAACTTATAAGAGGTCTTAGTCAGATCAATGAATGTTGTGTACAGACTTCTGTACATTCTGGCATTTCTACTGGAGTTGTTGGGCTGCAAACACTATGTTGAATGGTCCTCAGATCTTTCAGAAGCCACACTGGACAAATAGAAGCCCTGAGTGAAACAAGGCCGCAAAGCAAAGATCAGCTTAGTGCAGTCAGGGCTGATTATATGGTTTGTTTTTTTCCTGGAGTGACTTCTGTGATAATGAGTGCTTTTAAGCTGGCATACCTTTCACATTCAGATCTAATCTAGTAAGCAAGATTCTTCTCAAAAGAAGCCAATGATAGGTTTATGACAATGTGATTTCCATTCCCAGGAAATTGCCATAACACCATCATCAGTGCATATGTTCCCAAATTGATGAGGTCAAAGAAAATTTTATGAATACCTGGAGACCCCTATCATCAATATGTCAAAAGTGAACAAACTTAATTCTGAGAATCTTTTACATCAGGGTGGGCGCAGACTATCAGACAAAGAAAGAAGTCCTTTGGAAAAACAGAGTTGGAAAAAGCCAAAGTAATAGTCACTTTTTACTAAGAATTATGCATCTCATGACTTTCTCACCAGCTACACTGTCTTCTGTTTACTTAACCACAACAAAATGTTGTATATGCACCCTCTCTGTAAGCACCATCATTTAATGAGCAATAGCATTGTAAAGAGAAGATATTGATAGGATATGAGAATGATGAAGGCAATGTGGAGTGCACAGTTCTGGACCAATCATAGACACATACTCTCTAAGAAAAACATTTACATTCAAAAAAGCTGTGGCCCCAAGGTAAGATGACTATCAGGAGAGTCAATGTTAACAGATTACATGCTCCTCTACAAGTGAATGGTAAGTTGGGGACATGAAGGAAAAGCTGAGTCAGCACACAGCTAATAATAGTGGAGCAGGAGAGGAGTGAGCAGCTTTCAGAGACTTGGCATGTAATACCACATTTACTTATCTGGACCAGAGCCCTTTCAAAGATCAGGATTGGTTTGATGAAAATGATTAGGAAATTCAGAAGTTTATGAATGAGAAACAATAACTGCGCAGGATTTACCAGCAGGAGGGTTCATCCATCTCCAAAAAGGCAGAATTTAATTTCATCAAAAGTAAAGTGCAAGAAAGGCTTAGAGAATTCCATGGCAAAGGTAGTATTGCAGCAAAAAGAAGACATGGTAGAATGAGAGACAAAATAATCTGAGAAAATGTAAAAAAGGGGTAATATTTTACTGAGGGAGAATGGGGTCTCACTTAAGAGCACTTCCAAGAGGGGGAGAAGTAAACCACTATGGTTAGAAATAGAAACTTCATAAAGGGTTTAACCAGATTAGTGACACGTTGAGGTACTACCATCTCTAGAAATATTGTATATTTATAGACAATATCCTAGCCTAGGAGAATTGATATGCAAGCTCAAGAGCCATCTGGTGCCCATAAAGATTGGCAGAGGTTTTGTGCGGGGGAGGTAGATTGGATTATGGACCTGAGATGAGATGACAACCAATTAGAAGGTGAAAACTTATGAGGCCAGAGTGCAGTATTAAGGCTCATGAATTGAGAAACAATTTGTACCATGAACCACAGCAAACCATGATAATTTATACCATAATTTAATACATCTGATAAAACACACTAAAGGGAAAAAGGAAATAATTTGAGGAATAGGTCAATCCATTAGTCCATATTTGTTAAATACCTATTACGTACAAGGCACTGTGCTAAGCCCTGAGGATATAAAAAGAGGCAAAAGTCAATTCCTGCCCTCCAGAAGTTCACAATCTAATGTGGGAGAAAACAAGCAAAAATATGTATAAAAAAGCTGGAATTAGAATAAATAGGAAATGCAAGAAGGCACTAGAATTAAGAGAAGTTGTGAAAGGCTGTCTGTAGAATAAAGGACTTTTAAGACTTGAAAGGGGAAAGAAGGTTTAAATGAGGAGGGAGAACATTCTAGGCATGAAAGACAGAGAAAACTAACATAATTGAGAGATAGGTTAGAAAATGTTTCAAACAAGAAGTTCCAACAGTTCAGAGGTTCTAACTTCTTGATAAAAACAGATTAAACATGCAATCAATGGAGGTATAAATCAGAGGATAAAGTTTAAGGATATGCTGGAATGGAAGAGACTCAGTGAAGAGAGCAATAAAAAACTAGGAGGCAGTAGTGGAAAATGAAGTTCCTTTCAAAGTAGCTACAAATTGCATAAAATGTTTATAAATCCATCTGGCAAAGCATACCCAATACTTGTTTTAAAAGCAATTATAAAACACTTCTTAAACTGTTTATATATGGAAATTGCTCCTGTGATTTAATTGACAGGAAACTTTATAGATGAAGAAACTCCCTATAACAATACAGGTCAGCACATTCTTCAAACATTCTAAGTTTCTAAGTGCTGCCTAGGGGATTGAAATATTAAAATTAAGAAAAATATTACTGAAATAATAGTAATAAAGTTGAAGGAGAAGAAGAAGAAAGAAGAGGAGGAGGAAATTCAGAAATTGCTTAATGAAAAAACAAGGACTCTGCAGCATTTACCAGCAGGATATTTCACCCATCTCTAAGAAGGCAGAATCGAATTCCATCAAAAGTAAAGTACAATGTGAACCTTAGAGAGATGATGGATTCTTGGCTCAATAAAAAAGGCAGATAAAATTCAGTTTTATGCTTATAATAACAATCGAAAAAACTTTTACGAGACCTTGAAGGATATTTATGAGACAAAGACCTACGGCACATCTCAACTACTCACTGCTGATGGAGCCACATTGATTAATGATAAGGACATGATCCTAAAGAGATGAACTGAAGACTTTTATTGTGTTCCCAAGAGAACACCAATCAATACTGAAGTCATTGACTATACACCTCGGGTTGAAGTCAGTCCCTTTCTAGACAAACTTGTGGGTTCTATTACTGCTAAGATTTATAAGATAGGGAATACATCATTTATACAAAAGTTGACTAAAATTTTTCAGATTATGTGGAAAGAGGAGGTCCCTCCAAGGAATTCAAGGATTCCTCTATTGTTCATCTCTATAAAAGAAAAAAAAATAGATTATCCAGTGATAATCATGGTTCTCTCTGTCTCTCTCTGTCTCTCTCTGTCTCTCTCTCTGTCTCTCTCTCTGTCT
>NW_027185793.1:8194806-8216278 GCF_028583685.1 Petaurus breviceps papuanus
TCTCTCTCTCTCTCTCTCTCTCTCTCTCTCTCTCTCTCTCTCTCTCAGTCATTGTCAGAAAGATGCTTGCCTGGGTCCTCTTCAAATGGTTGATCCTTCACCTGGAAGATTGTCATCTCCTTGAGCACCAATGTAGCTTCAGAAAGGGCAGGAATGGTAGATATATTGCTTGCTGCTCAACAATTCCAGAGAAATGGCAGGAGCAGAACAGAGATCTGTGTACAATGTTTGTCACTCTGACCCAGATCTTTGATACAGTCAGTCATGAGGCCTTGAGGAAAACCATGGCAAAATTTGGTTGCCTGAAAAAGTTAATCACTATTGTACATAACTTTAATGATTGTAGACTTACATGGGATCTGGATAATGAATGATGTTCTTGTGCTTTCCCAGTCACCAATGGGGTAAAGCAGGGCTGTGTGCTTGCTCCCATGCTTTTTGGCATGATGTTTTTAGCTGTATTATAAGACATCTTCAGTAGGGATGAAAATGTCAAGGTCAATTACCACACTGATGGTAAATTATTTTACTTGAAAAGGCTCCAAGCCAAGATTAAAGTGGAAGGAGAATTCATGCATGATTTTTTTGTTCTCAGATAATTGTGCTCTCAATGCAGCCTATGCAACTGAGATGAAATAAATTATGAATCTATACTTTGTTGCTTGTGCTAATTTTGGCCTGACAACTAACATCTAGAAAACAGAAGTCCTCCACCCACAAGCACCATACCATTCATATGTGGAATCATTGGTTACAGCAAAGGAAGAATTTTTGAATTATGTAATTATATTCACTTACCGTTCAAGGATGTACTCTTATCCCAAGAAACTGAATTGCTTCCATTTGAGTTGTCTTAGGAAGATTCTGAATACCACCTGGCAAGATAAGGTAATGGACCCTGTTGTCCTTTATTCAGCTGAACTGCTAAGCATTATGACTACACTAGTTGTAACTAGAATGAAATTCTGACAAACTGATTGCATTGTTCCAATACCAAATATATGTTTGTCTAAAAAACTATTTTACAGAGAACTAATACAAGTCAAGCAATCACATGGAGGACAGAAAAAGTGAGACAAGGACACTATCAAAGTCTTTCTGAAGAACTATGGAATCAATGTGAGATGTGGGAGACGCTGTTACAAGACTACCCAAAATGATGTAGGCACATCAAAGAAGACACTGTCTTCTATGAGCAAAGTATAATTGCAGTAACTCAAAAGAAATGGGAGATGCACAAATTTAGAATTCATTTCTATTCCAAATGTCCACATGAACGATTTCTGCCTGACACATGATAGAGTCTTCCAAGCTCATATTTTCAGCAGTCAGACACACTGATTCCAATATAATGACATCATTTTTGTCCTCTCCAAAAATGAAGATAACAACTATACCATGTAGGTGTGTTTTTAGTTCTCCATCTGATTTCACCTTGGCTTTGGGGACAAATAATGATATCTTATATCCTGATTGTATAGAAATCCTCAAGGACAGAATCAAAGTTAAGGGCTATTAATAAATATAAAGTCAACTGCAGTCATTTCTGTATGTGGTCATATCAAAGGAGCCAAGTCAATTGGTCAATCATTATCATGGTATAACAATATTATGCTAATATATTTATGGTAGATATTCCTTTCTTTTCCCTTAATAGGGTTCAATCTTATGAACTTGCCCCGATCTTTGCTTGACTGTGTTGTATTATTTTGTTTTTTGTTTGTTTGTTTTAAACCATAGTATCACCGATACAAGGCTATACATGACCTAAAAGAATTTCTAGTCCAATCCCTCAAGCATTGAACACTGAGTATTATAATACCTAAAATTAGCCATTTTTCAAATCCTTGTAGAATTGCCAAGAAATATACTTCCCCACTAATTTTTTATATTCAATATGTTGTTTACAAAGAAAACAAAACCTCCCCTTATATCTTGCAGTCCTGTCTGCCACAGATAAAGGCATTCCATCTGTGCATGAAGTTAAACAGAGCAAATATTTATAGAGACAGCTGATAACATTTAGTGGTTGATTCATTTTGTCAACTTTGTTTTCACTGGAATTATTATAAAACTAGCAGCTGACATTTATTATGTTTAGGGTGCTTTCTTAACATTCTTTTAATGTACCAATTTTCAGAGAAATTTTGGAGAGTACAACCTATTGGTGAATAAATATTAAAGGTGCCATGCACAATTTTTGTTCCATAGGCAGATACAGCTTAGAAATGAGAATTATGTCATTGTGTGTGTGTATCATTAAAGAAAGAACTGAAATGAAAATATCAGATGCATGAAACATATCAGTTAAATAAACTTTGTCATTGATGTTTGAAAGCATTTTACAATCTTGATCAGTTTCTATGAATTTCTGAAATACTGTTTTTACTAATATAAAAATTCACTTCAAGACTATGATGGAAAATCAGTAATATTATAAGACTGATCACATTAGAAACTTTGTTATGTATTTGAAACTCAATAAATGAGAGAAAAATAACTGATATTATAGCAAAACTGCTAATATAATGAAAATTATTACCAACATAACATAAAATATATGTTTGTGTAATTAAAAAAAACATTGTAAATTCCATTTTTGTGTAATTCATTTAAGTCTTCTATGTATTTTATGATGAATGTGTACTATATTATTTTGAGTTTTATTGAGGTTTAATCTCTATATTGTACTCATTTACCTATTATACTTTTTCCATGGAAGGACTTTTTTTTAACAAAATAAAACAATCAAAATGAACAGGGTAATAATATCATCTTAAAGGGAATGCAACATTACATATCTGTAGCAGTGCCAACTCTCTTAAAAAGAAACATTTGTCTATTTTTCACACCCTTTGTCCCATTGGGGGAGAGAGAAAGAAAGAGAAACAGAGAGAGAAGAGAGAGAGAAATTCATGGGAAAAATTTCCATAATCAAGCAAAAAAATAAACAATCCCCTCATTGGTGTATAAACACATATACATATGTATGTATGTTTCCATACATTTATATATATATATGTGTGTTTATATGTATATATACACACATATGTATGTATGTGCATATATATTTACATATACATGTATACATAAGTATATGTTTATATGCATGTATACATATGTCTCCTTCTGCACCCTCAATCTATAACTTTTCTGTCAGGAGGAGGATAATATGTTTCAGTCAAATTTTAGCGACCCTAGATGGCCATTGTATTCATCATAGTTCTTCCAGCTTTCAAAGTTTTCTGTCTAAAGTGTTCATGTATAAAATGGTCTCTCAGTTCTGCTAAATTTAATCTTTACCAGTATTTAAAAGTCTTGATATTTGTCCAATTTTTCATCATTGATTTTCTCCTCTTTCTGACTCTGCATCATTTCATATGTTTTAATATTTCTTTGAAATTCATATATTTGCTCATTTCTTATAGCACATTACTATTCTATCATATTAACAGACAGAAAATCAATGCTTTCTTTTTTTCCAATTAGAGTATCTTTTTTCTTTGTCACCGTGCACACACATACACATACAGAGAGAGAGAGAGAGAGAGAGAGAGAGAGAAAGAGAGAGAGAGAGAGAGATCTGATATAAATATTTTAGTACTTATATGGGTACTTATATGCATATAGGTCCAACAGTGGTTTAACTGGGTCAAAGGTCATATACTTTCTTGTATATAATTATAAATTGTTTTATAGAAACATTCTACCCATTCACAAGTTCATGAACATGGCTGTTTTTCCACAGGCCCTTCAACATTATTTTTTTGTCGCTTTTAACAATTCAAAGAATGTGAAGTAAAATTTCAGAATTACTCTAATTTACACTTTTCTATTTAGTATGAATTTGGGAAAAAATTTTTGGCCATGAAAATTTGGATTTCTTCCCTTAAGAAATTTCATTTCATAACTACACATCATTTATTATTTGGTGAATGGCTTTAATTCTCATTCATTTGAACCATGTGGTCATATATCTGACAAATTAGAATTTTATCAAACAAACTTCTTGCAAAGATATTTACCCAGTTTATTATTCCCCCTTTAATCTTAGCTTTATTAGATTTAGTTAGGAAAAATATTTTAATTTTATGTTGTTATAATTATTATTTTATCTTCTGTGAATGTCTCTGTTGCTTGTTTAATTATGAACTACTTTATCCCTTATTATAAATCTGACAGAATCCTCCCCCACCACCCATGCTTCTATACTTTGTTTATTATGTGACCTTTTAGATCTAGGTCATATAATGATTTGGATTTTATCTTCTTATAAGGTGAAAGTTGGTGATCTACATCTAATTTCTTACATACTAATGACCAGTTTTCAGAAAAAAATAGAGTATCTTTATCACTTTAGCTTCTTTGAATTTATCAAAAACTGAAATATTAGAAAAATTTGCTTCTGTAAGTTACATAGTTAATTTCTTCCACTTTTTGATCTCTATATTTTTCAATAAGTAACAAATTACTTTTGAGAATTACTGCTTTGTAGCAGCACTTATGATCAAACACTAATAGAATATGTATCCTTCACTTTTTTTTTTGTTACTTCCCTTTAGGTTCTTTAGCTTTTTATTTCCATATGAATTTTGTCAAAATGTTTTTCTAGTTCTATAAAGTAAGCATTTTTTAGTTTAATTGCTATGACATTGAATAAGTAAATCAATTTGGGTACTGTTGCCTTTTATATTTTATTGAGTCATCCTACTCTTGAGTAAATCGCATTTTTGCCCAAATATTTATGCTTGTCTTTATATATGTAAATTAGTGTTATATAGTTGTGTTGGTTATTGTGTATATTATGGTAGGTAGACTCCCAAGTATTTTACACATATATTCTGTAATAGTTTCAAAGGTAAATTCACTTTTATCTCTTCCTGCTCGATTATGATTATCCAGAAATATTGATGAGTTATGTAGATTTATTTTATGTCTTTCAACTTTGCTGACATTGTTTCAATATGCTTTAGTTGACTCCAGTGTTATTTAAGCAAATATACAACATACAAATATGTACATATTGTCATAGTTATTCTTTGAATCTTTTATAAGAATTTATTTGTGAATAGAAATTCAAGAATTTACTTGTGAATAGAATTTCTTTGGAAGTTCATTCGTGTATTTTTCATTTTTTCCCCTGAGACTGACTTGTTCAAATTCTATGATACTTATTCTACTAAAGTGAGTATATTTACACTTTTAAATATTAAGAAATTTTAATAAAGTTGTGAAAATTGGCATCAGGTTGAGTGAAATGGTTTCTGATAATTTCCTTTATTTTGGTGCATTTGTATTTAATTCTTTTTTTTCTTTCATACTGGTTTTAACTTTTTAAAAATCCAATTAGCTAATGCTTTATTTTAAAAAGGTCCTGATTTTATCCATTAATTCAATGTAATATTAGTTTGTTCTGTTTCAATTTCTAACTTATTTTTGATTTTCAAATACACATTTTCTCCTAAAGATTACTTTGGCTACATCCAAAATATTTTAGTATGTTTTCTTATTGATGCTTTCTTTAATGAAACTATCATTTCTATCATTCATTCTTTAAAAGTTCTCAAGTATTTACTTTCACATTGATTTTAATCCCTTTTATTAGTGTCCCTTTATTTAATGTAAATTTCTTCCCTTTTGGTTAGTAAAGAATTTGCATAATATTTTAGTGTTACTGCATTTTTGTGAGTTTTTGTAATGAAATGATAATTTTTTTAAAGTTCACAAGCAAAGATGGAAAATATTAATATTCCAATTTCTATCCATTAATTACTTTTCTATAAATCTATTGCTCTCCTTAACTACTTTCTTTTAAAAATAATTTGTTCATATTTAGTGAGCCAATATGGGTAAATTGAGATCTTCAACAATAATTATTTAACTGTGTATTTCTCATAATTCCTTTAGATGTTTTTTTTTTCTTTAAGTTTTTAGAAGCTATGATATTTTGCGTGGATGTGTTAAATATTACAAAAAAAAATATTGACTTAACTATGAGCAAAAGGAAGTTCCTTTTGTTTCAGTTTTTCAATTAGTCTACAATTCTTGTTGCCTTATCTGAAATCAAAGTTGCTGGGGTTTTTTCTTTGTTTTGTATTCTGATCTTTTACTTCAACTCTGTAAGTTTTTGGTTAATATTTTACAGGTGAGTTTATCCTATTCACATTCAACCTATAAAGAAATAATTGTTTATTTCTCACCATTCTAGTCTCTAAAACTTTTTTCTTCTCTAAAGCCTTTAGTATTTATTTCAATACTTTGTTGTTTGATCTTCTAAGTTATGCTTTTCATTATAATATTTTTAAAGCCCTCCCATTTATATAGTATCACTCAGATGTAAAGGAGGCCAACAGAAGCAAAGAACTAGATTCCAAAGCATAGATTACCCCGGTAACTTTTTCCCTAACTACTCATTTACATAAATCATCTGGAAGATATTAGAACTTTTAAGACACACTATGATCTTTTAATATACTTGTATTACATGGTGGCTTTTTTTTTTCTTGATATTTGTAATTTATTGCCAAGTTAATGTTTAGAAGGGGACCTAGTTGCTTTTCTTCCAGATTTGTACCTTGTCTACCATGGCCTGTATTGCTTTAATTGTGTCTATTTGTAAATACAAGGAAAGATTCAAAATGACATAAGTTCCTGATATATCCTAATGATGAACAAAAATCATTCCTACACTATAAAAGAATACACTTGACAAAAAAGTGATTGAGAGGAGTATATTTTTATTATGGTCCAAGATAATTATTATAACTCTCATATATACTAATTATACTATTAATTCAACTTTGCTCTTTCAAGAATTCCTAGTTAGAGATTTTCTCCATTGAAGCAATTATCTCCCATAACTCAAAAGGTGAATATAGCTATATAGTTATATTTTGCCTTATTTCGCTGGCCTTGGTCTTTAAGCACTTCCTCATTGTTGTCCTTTTCTCCTCTACTGAAAATTTGGACTCTACCTCTTAATCCCTAGGCTGTGATAGCTTGCCTTCCTTGTCATGGCTCAGCCCTCTATGCTTTCTCCTCACCACATTCTCCCCCTCCTTTTCCAATACCGACTATGTGTTGGCTTTCCTCATTAGTATGTAAGATGTTCAAAGACATTCTTTGGATTTGCATCTCCACCCCAATGCATAGCACAATGTATGACACATATTGATTGGTTTTTGTTCTTCATTCTCAAAGAGGACCAAAATGACATCACTATACAAGAGTCAAATTATACTGTCAGATGATGGCTGATCAGATCAATATGAGCTCAGAAAATTCTTCCACAGGTCAGGTGCAAATAGTTCACATGGACATTTGTGATGGATTCACCAAATTGGTGCATCTTGTGCTACTTTTGAGCTACTTCAACTCTGCTTTGTGCATAGAGCATCCTTCTCTGATAAGGGCTCACAAGCTGAGTGTTCCTGTTTCAGTGCCTCCCATATTACACAATAAATTCCAAAGTTCTTAAAGGAGATCTGGGTGTGTCTTTGTATAACTTCTCTTCTGACTGCCATGTAAGCATTTGCTTTCTTTGAGTTCTCCATAATATGGTCTTTTTGGTAAGCATACATTTTGCATTAAAATAATGTGGCCAGTCCATCAGAGTTGTGCTCTCTGAAGTAGAATCTGAATGCTTGGCAGTTTAGTTCGAGAAAGGACCTCATTGTTTGGTACCTTATCCTGTCAGACGACCTTCAGAATCTTCCTAAGTTTATTCAAATGGAAGCCATTCAGTTTCCTGACATGGTACAGGTGTACTGTCCAGGTTTCACAGGCATACAACTATGAGATCAGCACAGCTGCTCTGTAGAATTTCAGTTTGGTAGTCAGTCTAATACCACTTCTCTCTCACACTTTCCTTTGGGACCTCCCAAATTTTGGCAATGTGTGGGAAAACCTCATCAATGTATACATCCCTGGAAAGAATACTACAAACATAATTGAACTTATCCACAGCATTCAACATTTCTCCATTTGCTGTAACTGATGCTTGCTTGTATGAATGGTGTGGTGGCTGATGGAGCAGCTGTGTTTTCTTGGTGTTAAATGTAAAGCCAAAATTAACACAAACAGGAGAGAATCAATCCATACTTTGTTGCATCTTGGCTTCAGAGGCTACATTGAGTTCATAGTGCTGTGATGGTACATCCATAAGTTTTGGGATTTTTTTTTAAATTTATGTAAAGAAGACATTGTTAGTGTTGAGAAGATCATGAGATGTACATGTCTTTAGTAATGAGAGACCATTGCTGCTGCTGTTTCCAACTCCATTCCTCCCAAGGTTTCCCTGCCATATCTGGTAGACTGAGTTTACCAGAATTATAAGCAGTCCTGTTTGGGCAAATTGATTACAAAGGTCTCCAAGTCTTCATAAAATTTTCTTTGGCCTACTCAGGGTCCACCTTGATGTGAGCATAGGCACAGATGATGGCAGTGGCATGATATTGTCCTGCAAGTAGCAGTTGCATTATCATGAGTCAATTGTCTCACTCCTTTTGGTAGGCATATGAGCTTGTTGACTAGAATAGTTTTGATTGCAAAACCGATACCAGATTTAAGGTGCTCCCCTTCACTGAGACCATGTTAGAAAAGTATATATCCAGTTCAAGTTTCTGTAAGTTGGCCTTCATTTGCCAGCCTTGTTTCATTCAGGGCTGCTGTTTGGATGTCATACATGCTGAGGTGTCTCACAACGAGAGGTATTCATCTTTCAGGTATACTGGATTTTGTGCTGTCTATAATTGTGTGTACATTCCTTGTAATGATGGTAAGTGGAATCATCATTGCAAAAGGTTTTGCACTTTTTTATTTGTTTCAACTACAGCATGAGATCTCTGCCTGACATAGTAATCATGCCAGGGTTTGGCAATCAGACAATTTTTAGGGCACCTTTTCTTGCCCCCTCCTCACACCAAGAGGTGAGCTGTGTGATCCATAAAAGGCTGCTCAAACACCCAGAGGGTTGCTGAATCTCACTGCTGCTTACAGTGAGAAGAGGATCCTTTGACCTTGGCCTGACTACAGTGGTGCAGGGTGCTGACTACAATTCCCAGTGTATCCTCAACTGCTGCTTCATCACTTTCTTGTGTTGCCACAGGATTTTGAGAATGGCAAAAACTGTAAAGTGGTATGGGTGATATCTTTTGCTTCATACATAAATTTGATTTAAGTGAGGCAAAGTTGTAGGAAGCTGTAGGCCTTACTCTCTCCTCCAGAGTCATCACAATCCAGTGTAAGGACAGCGTCAAGATGACTGATGGTTCACAATGCAGCAAATAATTTGCCATCTTTGATGTCTAACCAAGATCTAAGTGCTCCACAGTGCCTACTTCAGTTGTCTTCATGACTGTTGGAACAAATTTCTCTCATGCTCTCATTCCAACATGGGAAGTCTTCACATACTTGGGGGAGACATCCCTCTAACTAACCAATGAGTTTGAGAAGACTCATTTATCCTCAACTTGGTTTGGCCTATCTACCAAAATGGTTTAAAAGAGTGTGACCATTGCACAGGCTACAGCCTCTTAGAGCCAAAAGTGACTTAAATGGAACATGTGGTTGCTGAAAGAGGAAAGCAGTTCTGTAAAGAGCTCAGCAGCCCTCATACCAGTAGCACTAGTTAACCCTGAATACTCCCAACATACTCTGTCATCTCTCTGTCTCTCTTTGTGTCTGTGTTTCTGTCTGTATATCTCTTTCTGTCCAAATTTTGAAATGTGATCCATGATATAGTGAAAAGAGTACTTTATTAGGGTGTAGTCCTTGTTCTGCTACTTGGTCAAATCACTTCAAATCTCTGGGACTGATTTTTCTTTTGTCAAGCAAGGGGGCTGGACACTTATTTCCATTTCAGCTAACAGTCTATGAATTACTCATTATAATTTGACATATGATTGATACTTAATTGTCTGTGTATGAGAACACCATAATTATTCCTGAGGTATTTCCTCAGAAACTCAGATTCAAGAAATAATAAACAAGCTACAAAACAACCTTATAAAACAATTTGGCTATTTTTAACCAACACAGGCAAAAAGAACACATATGTTTTTCAGGCTTTGTTTTCTACTTCCTTTTTTTCCATTTTTCAAATAATTTATTAACTTCTGATTTACATCATTCATTTTCTCCAGATTTTCAGTTACACATTTTCTTGCTGCATTTCCCATACCCACCACTCCAAAATAGCAGTCCCACAGGATATCCCCTCTTTCAATCTGCTCTCTCCCATATATTCTCCCATAAAACTTTTGACTTTTCCAGTATGGCATGGTGGATCTCTATGCCCCAGTGCCTGTATATCTTATTTCCCAATTACATGAAAAAATCATATTAACAATTATATGTATATAAGCATTTGATTTTAAAACTTTGAATTAAAGATTCATTCCCTTCCTCTCTTGTCGCCTACCCTTACTAGGAAAATAAGCAGTTCAGTATAGGTTGTACATGTGTAAGTAATGCAAAACAATAACATAGAAGATATATTGTCCTTTTACAAAAGGTTCCAACTTTCTGCCTCACCAACCTTCCCTTCCCATCATGCCCCCTCTGATCCCCTTCCCTCATACTCTCCTGTAGAGTGAGATAAAATATTTACTGTGTATTTCATTCCCTCCAAAAGCCAATTTCAATGAGAATAAGGTTGACCCATTCCCTTTTGCCATCCTCTTCTTCCCCCCAATTGTGACCATTTTCCCTTGACTCTTCTTTATGAGATAGTTTACCCCATTCTATCTCTCCCCAACTCCTCTCATTATATTCAACTCTCACCTTTTAATTTCACCTTTTAAGTATCATCCCTTCCTGATAAATTGGTCCTCTGCCCACTATCTATGTATACCTGTAAACATATATATATATATATATATATATACACACACACACGTTCACATATATATTCATATTCTATATATATATATATATATATATATATTTCTGTTGCTTTCAACTATTTTCATACTGAGAAAAGTTTCATCGTTACAATTATTGTTTTTCCCCGTAAGAATGCAAATAGTTCAGCTTTGATAAGTTTCTTATGATTTCTTATCCCTCTTTACCTTCTCATGCTTCTCTTGCTTCTTGTATCTGAATGTCAAATTTTGTATTTAACTCTGGTTTTTTCATCAAGAATGCTTGAAAGTCCTCTATTCCACTGAATGTCCATATTTTCCCCTGAAACATTATACTCAGTTTTGCTGGGTAGGTGATTCTTGGTTTTAATCCCAGCTCCTTTAACCTCCAGAATATCATATTCCAAGCCCTTCGATCCCTCAGTGTAGAAGCTGCCAGATCCTGGGATGTCCTGATTGTGTTTCCACAATATTCAAATTGTTTCTTCCTGGCTGCTTGAAATATTCTCTCCTTAATATGGGAATTCCACAACCTGACTATAATATTCCTAGGAGGTTTCTTTTGGGGATCTTTTTCAGGAGGTGATTGGTGGATTCTTTCAACATCTATTCTGCCCTCTGGTTCTAAAACATCACGGCAGTTTTCTTTGAAAACTTCCTGGAGGACCATTTCTAGGTTCTTACTTTGATCATGGCTTTCAGGTAGTCCAATAATTTTTAAATTATCTCTCCTGGAACTCTTTTCCAGGTCACTGGTTTTTCCCATGAGATATTTCACATTGCCTTCTATTCTTTTCATTTGTTAGCATCTGTTTACGGTATCTTGATTTCTCATAAAGTCATTAGCTTCCATTTGCTCCAGTCTAATTCTGAAGCAATGATTCTCCTCATTGAGCTTTTGAGATTCTTTTTCCATCTGGCAAATTTGACTTTTTAAGCCATTCTTCTCCTCGTTGCATTTTTTAGCCTCTTTTGCCATTTGAGTTAGTCTATTTTTTTACGGTAGTGTGTTCCTCAGTCAGGCTGTTGACTCTCATTTCATAATTTTCTTGCATCATTCTCATTTCTCTTCACAATTTTTCCTCCACTTCTCTTATCTGCTTCTTAAAGTTCTTTATGGCCTGTAACCAGCTCGTATTTTCCAATGAAACTTTTGGTTCAGGAGTTCTGACTTTACTGTCTTCCTCCTGTTCCATGCTTTGTTCCTTTTTGTTCCCAAAATAGGAGTGTAATGTTCAAATCTTCTGTCTGCTTTCCTTCCTTTGCCTGGTCATGTCACCCCTCATTCACTTTTTTTGTGTGGGTTTTAAGTGTCTGAGGCCAGAACCAAACTCAGATCCTCCTGACCCTGGGGCCGGCGCTTTACTCACTGCACCACCTAGCCATCCCATATATAGAACTCATAATCATTACCCTTATCATATCAAATTGATTGATTGTAATCGCAAGCACAGAAGTAATTCACACCTTCTTTCAGCTATTGAATTAACACTTTTTTTCAGTTCAAGTTTCTTTTGAGCTTTGTATCAAGTCTGTTAAGAAACAGAACATGTAAGGAGTGGCTAGGTAGCATAGAGGATAGGGCACCAGCCCCAGAGTCAGGAGGACCTGAGTTCAAATCCGGCCTCAGACATTTGACATACTTACTAGCCATGTGACTTGGGGCAAGTCACTTAACACCAATTGCCCTCAAAAGAAAAAAAATAAATAGAATCTGTGAACCCCACAACTTATGAACCATAGCACTCATGAACTCTTGCAACAGGAAGGGGAGGAGTTAATGACCATATATAAGGAGAATTTCCATGATAGAGGCAGCAGAACTGAGAAGAGGGCTCATGTGGTGGCAGAGTCAAGAAGGAGAAAACTTGTGGTATACCTGAACTCTGTGTGTCTGCTCTGTCTTTGTTGATGTTTGCTTGTGATACTTTGTACAGAAACCTTGAGAACTTACTGGAAGCCCTGCAAGAGGATTTTCTGTTTGTGTGTTTATAGAAGTCCTGTAAGAGGGTTTTGGAGGTCCTGGGATTTTACTGATGATTTGTCCTGACGTCTTGGACCTTGTTTGTGGGTCTGTGTTGATTTCTATGTTGATCATTTGTGTTGAGTTGTCAGACCTTGTTGGTGGGTCTGAGTTGATTTCACAGGCAGATAATGAATAGATAATAGTGTTGCAATGTGTATGAATATTATTGTGGTTCTGTCAAACTTTGTCTTCTCAGAAACAGGAACTGTGAAGGCCTTGAGGTGGACTGGACTCTGTGAACTTCAATATGGAACAAAAACTGCATGAAGAACTGGACAAGGAGCTGGACAAGGAACTGGGAGCTGCCTGACTTTGAACTAAGGTGACAGTTGGAGCTGGGAGCATGGAAGAGGAACCAAGGAATCTGAGAGCCAGCCTTGAGTCAAGCTGAAAGAAAACTTTACTTGGATACTGTGTACTGACTGAGAAAATTATGATTTACTGTGATCTTGGGGTGGAGAACTTTGACTTTTGTACTTTATGATTGAATTAAGAATTTTTGATTGACTAAATGAATGTACTTTGTTGAAAATTATGTGAACACTTTGGTGAAAACAATGTGGCCATTTTAGTGCTAAATTGTTGAGTTATGACATGGTGAATGCTGTATTTTTATTTTCTGTGATATGTTGTAACATTGTGAATGCTGTAGCTTGATTTTCTGTGAATGTTTTGCGCTGATTTGTTATTGAACAAAAAGAGAGTCTGCTATACTATGTAATCAGAATCTTGAAAAAACTGTTCACAGCAGCAGTCCTCTGGAAAGCCACTCATGCTTGGCTTTACATTAATACTAGTGAAATAGGTGGTTCAGTGAATAAGAGCACTGGCCCCAGACTAGGGATGACCTGGGATCAAATCCGGGCTCAGATACTTAGCACCACACCCAGAAATAATTTGTCATGTAACCTTGAGCAAGTTACTTAACCCCAATTGCTTTAAAAAAAATACTAGTGAAGCAGCTAACAGTGAGACACAGTTCCTGTGGCCTAACATCATAGAAACCTTATTTCCACAGCAAAGCAGCAGCTGGGCCCAAACCCTGGCGGAGACTAGCAACAAAATCTGTCTTCCAGAGCCAGCCATCAGAAAGACTGTTACTGTAGCAACCCAACAGCAAGGTCCCCACCCCTGGAGCTAAATCCCACATAATATTATAAGAGTGTTTGGGAGTATATTTAGACAGAGGGTGTGGATATAAGGTGCTTTTAATAGTATGGTCCTCCACCAAAAAATGATAAACAAAAAAAAGGGGTGAGAAAAAAAATTGTACTAGAAGAATAAGGATAGAAAATGAACAAAATAAATTATCCCATATAAAAGAGGCAAGGAAAAGTTATTATAATGGAGGAAGATAGGGGAATGGTGGAGAACAAAATGTAAACCTAATCTCATAAAAATTGGCTTAAAGAGGGAATAACAAACACTCATTTGGATATTGAATTATATCTTATCCTATGAGGAAGTACAAAAGGGATGGGAATGATAGAAGGGGGAGTCTGGGACTGATAAAAAGAGGAATGATGTGGCAGTTTTCTCAAGGACTTTTGTGATGTCTGCAGTTAATTTAATTGAATTTTTTTTCTTTATATCTTGATTAATTTACCTAATCTTTATCTATTTTTAATGTAAATATTTACAGATATTCCCCCTAACTGCTCCTTTGGCTGCATTCCACAAATTTTGTGATGTTGTTACATTGTTGTCATTATCTTTAATAACATTGTTTATCATTTCTATGATTCTATGTTCTTTGGCCCATCCATTCTTTAGAATGGTGTAATTTGCTTTCCCCTTAGTTTTTAAGCTATGCTTCTAATGCCCTTTAGTTAATGTAATTGCATTGCATTATGGTTGAAAAGAGCTACTTTTAAATATTTCTCCTTTTTTTCTTTTTTTGGAGGGGGAAGGCAGAGCAATTGGGGTTAAATGGCTTGCCCAAGGTCACATGGTTAGTAGGTGTTAGGCGTTTGAGGTAAAATTTGAAGCCAGGTCCTACTGACTGTAGGGCCAGATTTACTGTGCCACATAGGTGCACCTATTTCTCCTTTTTCTGCATGTGTTTGTGAGACATTTATGACCTAATATATGGTCAGTTTTCAGGAAAGTGTCATACTCCTTTCTATCCCCATTATTATTTTTCCCCTGATCTATAATATCTAATACTATTTATCTCTTTAATTTTATTCTTATTTGTGTTATGTTTAGGTTTATCTAGTTCTGGGGAGCTATAAATCGAGGTATTCCACTGCTATAGTGATCCTGTCGATTTCTTCTTGTAACTCATTAAACTTTTTTTTTTTCCCTCCAAGAATTTGGATGCTATGCCATTTTGTGCATAAATATTCAGTATCGATATTATATCATCTGTGGTACATTTAACACAATTTAGTTTCTTTGTTTATCTGTGTTAATTAGATAAAACTTTGCTTTTTTCTGAAATTATAATTGATACCCATTTATTAATTCATTGATTTATTCATTCATTTATTTATTTACTTATTTATTGCATAGATCAAAGTATAATAAATAGATTCTTTTCCAGTTCCTTATTTTAACTTCTAGGGGTACCTTTTTATTTAAAGTGTGTTTCCCATAAATAATACATTTATGGATTTTTGATTTCTAATCCATTCTGCTATCTTTTTTATGAGTGAATTCATCCCATTTACATGTACAATTATGATTGCTAATTGTGTTTTCCCCTCCATCCTGTTCTCTTCCATTCTTCATCTCCCTTCCTTTATCTTTTCCCTCCTCAGAAGTTTGTTTGGGTATTTGTCATTGTGTCCCTTCATCTATCTTCACTCTAATTAGTCCTACCATTTTTTTCTTAGCCCTTTCCCTTCTGCTTTTCTTTTTAGTAAAATGAAGTTATATGCTAAACTGTGAGTGTGTATATATACTCTTTCCTCCTTGTCTCAATTGTTGTGCATAAGACTAATTACTCCTTTTATGTAACCTCTGTGTTATTGTTCTTTATTCTATCTCCCCCCCCCCTTTTTTTTCTTTTTCCCATTTGAGTGAAATTAATTTTGGCACCTAATTCTGTGTATGTAGTCTTCACTTCTTTGGCAAGATCATATGAATTTGATATTAAAGTGTTGCCTTTTTATTTGCTTTTCCCCCCATTTGGTTGTAGAAGTCATCTACTTCTGCATGCAAATTAAATTACTTAGCCTGATTATTTTTCTAGATCTTTGTGGAGTAATTTGAAAGAGCTCAGTCATATTTCTTGCTACTCTGCCTACTTGGCTGATCTCAGGCACAGAATTTGTTAATAAAGGAAGAGCATGTCCCAGGTAGTAAGAGATAATAGTTACTGGGTCTGGATTAGGCAATAAATTTGGGTAGAATTAACATTGCTGATTTCAGCCATCAGAGGGGCTACCTGACCCTGCTTTGGCAATGACAGTCCAGGCTTACTAAATCTAGTGTGGGTACCTCAATATTAGTGGTATTTGATACCTTACCAGTAGGGGCAAAACAACAACAGCAACAGTAGTGGTAACATTGTAACCAATTGGGAGAGGTTGCCTTAAAAACCTTTGGGCTGGTTACAAATCTTTCTGTGGTTCAGTTAATATAACCTAGTGTATTTTTAGCCTGAGTTCTTAAAGAAGAGCTTTGGATTTATTTTGAGAAATGAAATGAATATGCTATTCAAGTTCCTAGGAATTCTTTGGATGAACGACAAAAGTCAAAGAGATTATTTTTTTTAAGAATGAGAAAATTAATGAAATCCCTAGATATTCTATTTTGGGGGGCCATGAAGCAAAACATTTTATAAGAGGATCTCTGAAAAGGATGCCTATGTTCTTTTGTCAGGAGGAATACTTTGGCATCAGGGCTAGTTGTCACACTTTCATTGTTTATATGCTAACCCACCCCGGGGCAATGTTGTTGACCATTATTACCACTTAATATTATCTTCATCAACAAGTTGATAACATTTGTAAAACTTAAAAAGGTCAAAAGAAGAGTATAAGAATTATTCAGCTAATTTTTTCTTCATTTCTTTCTCCATCTTTCACCTTCCCCTAATTTCTTCTTACTCTATTTTTCCTCCTTTCTCCCTTCATTTAGTATTCTTCTGCCCATGCTTTACACTTATTCACCAGTGCATCTCAGCAGTACCCAACTATATTTTGTTATTTACTCTTTTGATCACGCTCAGTACCAAGGAGGTTGTTGATCTCTGGTCTAACAGAAATCCCTACTGCTACTAACTGAACATGACTTCTGTGTCCCTAGTGGAAACAGAGAACAGATGCACACCCTGACCTTCTGTCAATATTCTCTCAAATATGTGAAGACTATTCTTAAGTTTCCTCTCTTCCCTAGAAATTTAGCCCTTCCTAATAAAGTAAATGTCTGAAGCTTTTAATCATGTTGTGTATTATATGTTTCTTTTCTCTGGACTATCCTTAATTTTCTATATCACATGTAAGTTGTAGGGCCCAAAATAAACATCATAGTATAAGAAAATCCTGACCAAGCCTCAAAAATAGTTTTCAAAAATCATTAGGATCATCAAACTTTTACTTTTTTCTCCAAACTTGCTTTTCTGCATCCTGTGATAACCCTTTGCTTCCAAACAATTTCTACTCCACTTCTTCTGTTCTCTATATCTGAAGTCTAAGAGAAAACAAGTCTGTAGCCAACTTCTTACTTTGTAGTCAATTTAATTGAGCTAAAATATTGCAATTCTCCATTGTAAATGGAAGAAATTTGACAATTTTGATTATGGAAACTGTTATTGATGTAGAAGGACATAACGGAAACAAATGTTTTAAATAATAAAATGCTGGAATGTAGAGCAGGAAATGTTTTCTTATTCTATTCATTGCCAGTCTCCTATAAACCAATGACTGAAAGTAATTGAATTGCCTAGATTTTTCCTGTAAGCAAGAATTACCTTTCGCTACTAGACAGAATTTGGCAACTTCTAGTCATATAAAACCAAATTTGCACACACACACACGCACACACACACACACACACACACACACACACCACAAGCACATATGAGCAGATATATTATGAGAGATAGTATCTATTTTCAATTTTCTATTTGTTATATGTCTATTGTGTTCAAATCACTGTGTTCAGCACTAAGCACCAAAATATAAAAATCAAAGGATCTCTTGTCTCAAAGAACTTGTAGTCTAATCAAGATAGGAATTGCTGAATTTTTCTTTCAGCAATTCCACCGATTAGATGCAATATATCTAAAAGCATTTAAAGCTGGATTTTACTTTCTACCTTCTGTTTGCTAATAGGAAGACGAATCAAGGAACTGCTATACAATTGAAATGAATCTCTCCTTGAATCTCTGGATTTGGAGTGTGTCTATATTAATCTATGAAAGCATCTGGATCTGGGAGATCATAAAAGAATACTGCTACATTTTAACACAGAAAAGCCTTACTCTGTATATCATATGTTTAAACTAGTAAGATGAACTCAGCCACCCAGAGAGGAGTAGACTTAGGAGAAAAAAGGTTATCCATTCTCTGAGAATGGTACAGAGCTTGGCACTTCCCTAGGCTAACTTTCACTCATTGTGGTAGTATGTTTAACCAACAGAAAGAACATTAGATTCTCAACAGGCAAGTACTTTTTGGTAAATACCATCAAGAAAGCATATTTTGGTAGTGAAGTAAGTATGCATTTTCAAAGTAATTCGAATACTTCATGGATAGCACTTAGTTACAATGAAATAAGGTAGAAAGAAAAATAAGACATACCTCATTTCCTCAAAGAAATTGCAATTTGTTTGGGAAGACATGAAAAGCCAATCAACATACATGGGTAAATAACAGTTTAAGGGTATATAGGAGGAATAACTAGGTAGTACAACATTAATTGCTGAATGGATTACATATCCATTATATCCAGGAAAAGATCATTCAGATAACAATAGTCAGACAAAAAGTTTTTTGAAGGAGTTGACATTTGATCCCACATTTTCAAAAATGGATAGGTTTTGAATAGGCAGAAAAGATATGTATTGGATAGATCACATTTGGGAGACATTAAAAAAATAAAATTATAGAAAAAGATTGCACAAGATAAACATGTATGGATTGGTGGCTATCAGAACCATAAGTGGGAATACATATATTAATGAAATCCCAAATTCTCTAGGTATTGAAATGTAATATGTAAATGCTGTGAAGGATAAATTGCAACTAAGATGACTAAGGACAGAAAAACTGGAAAGGTGGTCATGTATGATATCACAAGACTTACATTCCAGTGGAACCAGGGGGAATACAAAACATTGGAAAAGATGAATCAAGAAATCAAGAAATAATCAATTATTAGATAATTAATAAGTTTCCAGCATTGCGCATAGTACATGGAAATAAAAGGCAAACCATGAAGCAATGATATTTACATTCTATAAAAGGAACAAACATGTGTACAGACAAATATATATATATATATGTATAGAGATATAAACATTGATATATAAGATAAATGAAGTACATACAACATTAGCAATAAGAGAGGGAAGACTATCAGTTTTATGGAGAAAGTCATATTTTAGTTTATATTGAACAAATTGATGAATTCTATGGGATTGAATTAAAGAGAAGTTTCATTCCACGCATGTAAAATGGCAATGCAAAGACACAAAAAGTGGAGATGAAATGACATTTTTGAGGAACAGAGAAAAGACCAGTTTGGTTAGACCACAGAGTAGAGGAAGGAGGGTGTGGTGTAATGAGTCTTTATGGATATGTTGGGTCCAGGTTAAAAAAATGTTTAAAAACCAACAGAAGAGTTTATATTTTATCCTAATAATATAGGGTGCCAAATTAGCTTACTGAATAGGAGAATGATGTGTTTAGATATGTACTGAAGGAATAAAACAAAATAAAACAAACCATTTTAGTAGCTGGATGGAGACTAGGTTGGAGCAAGTGTAGATTTGAGGCAGGGAGACATTGAATCATGTATTGAGACTAAGTTAGTAGAGAAACTGGTGCATATATGAGACAGTCATTAAAGGTAAAAATGATCAAAACCAGTTTTAGACTGTATGTGAAGAATGAAGGAGAGTGAAAAGTAGGGAATAATGACAAATTTATCTACCCGGGTCACTTGGAGTAGTGTTCTTAACAGTAAAAGCACAGTGTGGGAGAGAGATGAGTTGGGGAGAAGAGAATGAGTTCTGTTTTGGACATGTTGAGTGTATAGACTAGAAATCAAAAGAGGGAGATTAGCGCTGGTCAAATACCGCTGGAAAGATCAACAATAGAGATGGTAATAAAACCCATGGGAGCTGTTAAGATCAACATGTCAAATATTTAAAAGAAAAGAGAGGGGAAAAAAGAAACCAGAGAAGTGAGCCTCGAGAGATACCCATGATTAGTGAAAATGGCATGGATTAAGGTTGAGTTAGAAATAATAAGAATGAGTGAACAGATAGGTAGAAAGACAGCCAAGAATGAGTAATTCCATAAAAACACAGAAAAGAAATAGCATGTAGGAGAAGATGATCTACAATACCAAATGCTTCAGAGAAGTCAAGAAGGATTTGATTAAGAAAAAATAGCCTATTACATTTAGAATTTAAGAGATTATTGGTAATTTTGAAAAGAGAATTCTAAGTTGAAGGATAAAATAAAAAAAATCATTTTGTAAGGATTTTGAAAATATAGGAAAGGAAATGGAGGTTCTCTGTATAGAGAACTTTTCAAGAAAAGTAGCTCAGAGATGTAGGGATAATATAAAATAATATCCATCATCTGCAAGCATTCAACTCCTGTATTTATGAACTCTTAATTTCCTTTATCCAATAATTCAACTTTTATCAACAAATATTCATAAAAGGCTTAATGTTGACACAATGGTGAGCTCTGGGAAATATCAGGAAAGGAGCTCACAGTTGAATGGAGAAGAAATCATGCAAATTATTAAATAAAAAACATTCACAGGATAGATTAGAGCAATCTCAGGGAGAAGGAATTAATATGAAGAAAGATTAGGAAAGGTTTCTTAAAAAAAAGTAGGATTTTAACTGAGATCTGAAAGAAGGTTTTTTTTGTTTGTTTTTTGTTTTGTTTTGTTTTTCCCCATACCTTATGATTCCTAACCCTGTTCTTTATCTTCATTTTGACCTCAAGTCCCTTAACCCTTAGCATGTTTTAAGGTCATTACACTTCCAAATTCAGTATCTGACTTTTCCAGGCCTTATGCTATAGTTAATTCTACCCCACTGTTTTCTATTTTAGAATTTGTTACTTCTTATCCTATTTCCCCTCATCCATTGCCAAACCCTAATCCTGAAATAATTCTACCATTTGACTCTTTTGCTCCTAATCACATTCTGTCAAATAGAATTGTTGGTAGAGTTGCATGAACTGTGCTCATTAGGTCTATAACAAATTTGTTCTATTCCACCTAAATTGGATCATCTCTGCAACAAGGCAATGCTTTTGTATTATTTCCTAAATGATTATCTCATTCTCAAAAGAAGCTATCTCTTTTACCATCTATCTATCTATGCATCTATCTATCTATGCATCTATCTATCTATCTATCTATCTATCTATCTATCTATCTATCTATC